>NC_053162.1:69131168-69731168 GCF_016835505.1 Polypterus senegalus | reverse complement strand
GGGAATCAATAAATATCTATAATCGTAATAAATGAACAAAAAATAGCATACAAGCCGCGGATTAAATAAAGGAAATGGGTACCTGAACAGTAAAGTAAGTCTCAAATAGCTACACAATAAGTATAACAATCATAATAAACGAACAATAAAACAGTACAGAACCACGAAGCAAGGAGAAACGACGGCTTTATATGGCATTCATTTATAAAGCAGCGGAGAAGCTGTGTGAAGGCAGCTACACAAAAAAACAGCAGAGCGCCACACTCTGAATGTATTCCTCGCATCACCGTTATACCCTCTGATCTCCCATTTCAATTCAAATGCCTCCAATTTCCAGTAAGGCTCTGCTTCGCGATGGCAATTAATAAGTCTCAGGGACAGACCCTACAAAAGGTTGCCATTGATTTGAGGCAACATTGCTTTTCTCCTGGACAAAACTATGTGTGGGTTTCTGTCTGTGTGTATATATATATATATATATATATATATGACAGCAACACTCATAACAGTGACAAAACAATTACATTGACAATCATGTTACGTTATTTTTAAAATGTTTCTTTTTCTTTTTCATAACTTCTTTAACACACAACTTCTCCGCTGCGAAGCGTGGGTATTTTGCTAGTGTTTTAATGATTCATTGCGACAACATTGTTTAAGTACTTGTAATATATTGTTAAAGATTATATATTAACTACAGTAAAGATTCAATACATTCAATGCAATTACTTGTAGCCCCTCTTAAACTGGTTAGTAAACTGAGTGACTTAGGCCCAGACACTTCATGCTGCTCTTGGAGGCTGAATTTTCTCACAAATAAACCAGAGAGTCATGATTGGAAAGTACACTTCATCTACTCTTATCCTGAACCCTGGTTCACCACAGGTTGCCACGCTCAACTCAATGCATTTCATTCTCCTTATACACAACTGTGCCCCCATGTACCTCTCAAATAAGATTGTGAGATGTCACCAGGGTAGTGGGCCTGATTGCAGGTGATAATGAGTTAGCTAACAGGACGAACGTGGCACACTTGGCCGAATGTCGCATTGATAACAATCTAGTCCAGTAAGACAAAGGAAATGATTTCTAACTACGGAACAACAAAAGCGAGTGGCTACCTCAACCTTTACATTTAGGGTGAAGAAGAAGAAACGGTGGAAATGGCGAAGTTTCTGGGAATTTACATATCAAAGGTTTCTTAACACTACTTAATTAATTAGGAAAGCTCAACAATGTCGTAATTTTTTCAGAATGTTGAAACAGGTCAGTCTGTACTGTCATAAATGTCCGGGAACCTTGCCCCACCAGGACGCCTGGAGACGGGAAGGACGGGGAGAGGGGCTATATCTTCCCAGGAAAGCAAAAGAGGGTGACCTCCCTGGATTGTATGGGGGCCACACAGCATAGAAGCTCAACCTTATGGGAGGATCTGGCCACCACCAGGGGACACCTGAACAGCTCCAGAACTGTGGTCTGCAGTACTTCCGCCACACCCGGAAGTCATGCTATTGTTAATTGGGGAACACCTGGAGAACTTCCGAGTATGCTATAAAAGTGGCAGAAGAGAGAGGGAAGAAGAGCACTGTTGCTGCTAATTGTGCACTGTGGGTATAAACACTGTTGTGTTTAATAAAAACGTGGGTATTTTGGAACATTTGGAGTCCATGTCTGTCTGTGTCTGGGTTCAAGGTTCACAATACCAACAGCTTCTGAAGAACTTTTACCACAGCACTGTTGAAAATGTTGAAAATATTCTGGCCTACAGTTCAACCGTGTGGTATGCTGCATAGCTGATGATTGTAATAACATACTTTGAGTGAGGAAGACTGCCCAATGGATCACTGAGGTTGCTCTTCCAAACCACTAGAGTGTCCACACTAGCCAAATGAGCAATAAGGCTAGAACCATCAATAGAGACAAAATACATCCAGGCTATCATCTATTTGACTCATTCCAATCAGAAAAATGGTATAGGGCAATCAGATCCCAGACTAACAGGCTGAGGAACTCTTTTTCCAATAGCTATGTTATTTATCTTTCCCTGCCACTAGGACTGTCAGACACACCCTTCCATTCATGGATAACTAACAGAGAAGCACATGAGCACATATACATACAACACAGACATGCATTCACACAATTGAACTTCCATGGACTGATATGTTGAACTAGAGTGTTAGGTTTAATGGGTGAATATATTACATTAAACTAATGTTGAAGAAGGGCAGCATGGTGACGCAGTGGTTGCGCTGCTGTCTCACCAAAGGAGACCTGGGTTTGCTTCCCGGGTCCTCCCTACATGGAGTTTGCATGTTCTCCCCTTGTCTGTGTGGGTTTCCTCCGGGTGCTCTGGTTTCCTCCCACAGTCCAAAGACATGCAGGTTAGGTGCATTGGCGATCCTAAATTGTCCCTAGTGTGTGCTTGGTGTGTGTGTGTGTGCCCTGCGGTGCCCTTGGGTTTGTTCCTGCCCTGCTCCCTGCGATTGGCTCCAGCAGACCTCCGTGACCCTGTGTTAGTATATAGCGGGTTGGACAATGACTGACTAATGTCAAAGATTAGAAGCTAAGTGTCTGCCTTTAATGAATCCAGTTTGACCCTGTGATAATGCCGAAGGAAGCACTTTCTCAGTCCTTCAAGTCAGAACTTTGGAGAGTATCTTAAAGTATTTATTCAGAATGGAAATTGGTCTGTATGATGCACATTGTAGTAAGTCTTTATTATTCTTAGGAAAGAAGGTAATTAATGCTTGGTGAAAAGTTTGAGGTAGAATTTTATTGTCTCTACTTTCTATAAATGTTGCTAATAATAGTGGAGTTAATTTATTTACATTTTTTTAATAAAATTCCACTGGATTCCACTTACAGTGTCGCGCCAGCCCCAGCAAGTATACAGTGCAAGGCAGGAACAATCCATGAACGGGGCGCCAGCTCATCGCTAGCAGTGCAACACCGTGTCCTCACATGTTTAATTATTAAAAACATAGATTATTTAAATAATGTTAACATTTTATCTGTATAATGTAATAAGTATATTTTGTTGCATTTCATCTTAAAAATGATATTGTCATCATATGTACATACACATTTTATAAAGTGGCGCAGGTTATGCAACATTATAACTGTATCGCAAGTTAATTGTAATCGCAAGGTAATTGTACTGATAAGTACAAACAGCTCTACAAGGAGCACTTGATGGACTGATTGAGTGCATTTATAGTTCTTGGGATGAAACTGTTTCTGAACCGCAAGGTCAGTACAGGAAAGGCTCTGAAGCGTTTTCCGTATGGGAGCAGTTCAAAAAGGCAGCATGGCTGAGGCTAGATGCTGTATATTGATAGTTCTCTTTCTGATGAGCTGCTGTAGAGTTGTGATTCCATACTCAGATACAGTGATATAAATACTCTGAGTGGTGCAGTGAGAGTAATATGGAAAAAGATGATCCGCTGTGGCAACCCCTAACGGAAGCAGCTGAAAGAACAAGAAAAAGAAGAAGGTGCAGTGAGAGTAAGGCCGGGTTTATACTTCACGTGACACGGTGCATGCTCCAGCGGACGCTCCTGCTATGCAAGCGTTTTACTGTTTATACTTGCACACGTACTTTTGGTAAATCTGGAGGAATCCACCAGGTGGCAGTGCGAGATATTATAACGGTGAGAACAGGTTCTGCTTCACTGTGTTATGAATTGCCTGGAACACCCATTAAATTCCGATGACACCTTACTGCAATATCCCTGAAAAGGATGCCTAATGATTAAATCCATCAATCCAGGGATGTGTCCATTCCAGCAAGCATAGGGCACGAGGCAGAAACAATCCTTAGATGGGGCATCAGCTTGTCACAAGGT
Organism: Polypterus senegalus; assembly: GCF_016835505.1. Taxonomy (NCBI): domain Eukaryota; kingdom Metazoa; phylum Chordata; class Cladistia; order Polypteriformes; family Polypteridae; genus Polypterus; species Polypterus senegalus. Next base: position 69,727,320 of record NC_053162.1, on the reverse strand, counting down.
GAATACAAGCACTCACATACACTAGTATCGTTTTAGTGTCACCAAATCTGCATATCTTTGGAAGGAAACCGGTGCTCACGGTGGAAACCCAGTAGGAAAACAAGTAAACTCCAAGGAAGAGAATACCAGCAATGTGACTCCCTGCGAGACAGCAGTGCTATCGCGCCGCCGAAGTGTCACCCCCATGTGTGTAATTATTAACAGTATTTATTATTTAAATGAAGCAAACAACTTATCTGTAAAATGTATCTTACATACTATAATGCATTTCACCATGAAAGTAATATCAAGTATAAGGATTCTAAATGTGCAGAGAGTTGAAATTTCATACATTTAATGTGTTCTGTGTGGTGATCTATTGCTGTTTGCTGCTACAGTCATGTCAGGAAGAAATCCCAGACAAAAAAGATGGTACAGAAGGTGCCATTCATCAAACATCGAAGCGCGTACATCGATCCCGTAGGATACGCATAGAGGCTTTCTGTCACATGTAGATAGTAAACAGAGACTCTGACATCACATTCCGACTTTTATCACACTGCACCCCCTGACTTTTTGCTGGTACTGCAACTCGCGCACACGGCGCATTAATTTCTGAGGACCTGCTCAGAGGACGCATCAAATGAACACTGGGAACACGTGGCAGCCATGATGTGTGCACGTATGCACTCTGAGAGTGAAGTATAAACTAGCCCTAACAACACTAAAGCAGCTATGGTATTTGGAATAGTTTGGCCATTCCGTGGACCATTATATTATTACAGATTAATTACAATCAGATGTCTTAAACTACTGTAATAAACAGTATCCGGTTAATTTCAGTGTATATGATAAAGCCGCGTCAGGGATGTGGACCTAAAAAAGAAACCAAAACCACACTGGAACAAAAGCATTTCTTTGATGCTGGGTGCTGCCAGTTTGCAAAACCAAGCACAGAACTTGAGTACAGCAGGGTTTGAGCTAGTGTGAAAATGTGCGTGGCTTTACGCCAAGTTTAGGTTTTGTACATCGCGTTTTGAATGTGGAAATGGGCGTACGCAACATTTTTGTGTGTACGTACCGTTTATACATGAAGCCCCTTGTGTATTTTAGATCCATTCTGGTAATTTCACTGATTAATGCTAAAGCTTTCTTGGTTTCCAATTTATTTTTATGAGAAAGATATGAAATAATCTGTCCTCTTAAAAATGCCTTCAGAGATTCCCAGAGTATTTCTCTGAGGATGCATTTGTCTCTAGAAAATAATTAATTTACTTGGATATAAATTCTGTTCTCATCACCTAATGAAGGGGGCTGATACATTGTTACCGACAAAGATGGAACTATCTGAATAAATATTGTTTATTTATTATATCATTTCTGTGCATTACATTACACTCAATGCAATCTGTCAAAAATGCTGTTTTGTAGTAAATACTATATATATGAGTAAGTACTTATTTTATTTTCAGAATTTGCTTACATTGTAAATATAATATATTCTGCTCTTTCCACTAGTCATTTTATTGGAAATTTTGTTGTATGGAAGTATAGTAAAAACAAAACTATCTCTCCCTCTCCTTTTCTTGAAAAAAATTTAACGTTTCTTGGTGGTTTTCCAGGGGTAAACATAATGCTATGGAGGTTAAGTAGAATAAATGTCATGTGAAAAGAGTAATCTTATATACAGTATTTTATGATGATGTGAATGGAGGAAGAGAAACAACAACAGAAACAGTAATTTTTAGTCAACACAGGAAATGCTTACCCAACCTATCACATATCACAAGTCAAGTCTGGTATCAGGGAGTTTAAATGTAGCTTCAATGTGGCAAGAACACTGATTGAAAATTTTAAAAGGGCACTCTTTACAGTAAAATATTTAATACAAACTGTACCTTAATTTTTGTTTCAATGTCTGTTTATATTTGGATTCACTAATCTCTCGGTCCTTAATTCAACCCTTATTATCAATAAAGTTTCTTCAAAATTTATTTTCCCTTTGCCACCAAAAGAAAAAGAAATGTTCAGAATTTTTAAGAGACCAAATTCAGCTTTTCAAATTAAAACTTGTAAACAAAACAAGCAGCCTCAGACAGTCAAAATACACATCAAAAACAACAACTTATTTTTTGTATCACTCAGTGTGCTGTGAAAAGTTCTTGGTCAAAACACAAAATACAGAAGTAGTACACACAAAAATACAAATCTGCCAAAGCACATGGAAGACAAAGTAGAAACTGATCTAATCAAACACAAATGGAAACTAACAATATCTGTCAATTAATTAACTGATGAACTATGGCCAGTCAACAATGAAGGAGATCAAATCTGTCAAAGAGAAAGTCAAAAACAAAGTCACAGTCCTAGACACCTCAGCGAACTGGCCACCTACTTCCTCCTGGGTTTTTCTCTCCTGGGGCCTCGTATGAACGGTGTGTACGCACAGAAATATTGCGTAAGAACTTTTCCACGTTCAAATCGCGATGTATAAAACCTTCATTTGGCATAAAGCCACACACTTTTCCACGATATCTCATACCTTGTCGTATGCAAGTTCTCCGCTTGGTTTTGCAGACTAACAGCACCCAGCTGTTCCTGTGTGGTTACTCTTTATTTTCCTGACACGGCTTTATAAATACACTAAAACAAACCGCATATTGTTCATTAGTGTAATGCATCTGATTGTAATTAACTTGTAACAATATAATGGTCCAGGGAATAGCCATAGTATTCCAAATACCATAACTGCTTTAGCGTCGTTACTCTCACTGCACCTTCTTCTTCTTGTTCTTTCAGCTGCTGTTGTTAGGAGTTGCCACAGCGGATCATCTTTTTCCATATTACTCTCAATGCACCACTCAGAGCATTTATATCACTGTATCTGAGTGTGAATCACAGCAGCAGCTGATCGAAAAGTGAATTATCGGTATACAGCATCAAGCCCATGCTACCTCAGCCACGGCAAAAATTTCAAAGCCTTTCCTGTACGGACCTCACGGTTCAGAAACAGTTTCATCCAAAGAACTTTAAGCGCACTTAATCAATTGCTCCTTGTAGAACTATCTGTACTTATAAGTAGAATTACCTCACTGTAAACTTGCACTACAGTTATAATATCGCACAACCTGAGCCACTTTATAAAGTGCGTATTTATATATGATGACGATATCATTTTTAAGGTGAAATGCAGCAAAATATGTTTATTATATTATACAGATAAAACTTTAACTTCATTTAAATAATCTATATTCTTCACTGGGACTGGCGTGAAAGATAGAGTAATTAAACATGTACTACGAAGATATTTCAAGGTACCTTAAACGTTTTGAAGAATCGGCGCTCTAAGCTTACAGATGGCTTAACGTCTATTACAGAGCTGATTGTGTGTCGATCAGTTACTTGGAGAAAGAAAAGCAAGGACTGCAGGGGCGGCCACGCCAATATATATTGAATATAAAACAGAAAGAGAAAATAACAACACAACTAAAAACGCAGTGGCAAATATCAACAAAAGTTAAACGCTTATGTCATGAGCACGAGGCGGCTATGCAGTGTCTGCAACGGACGTGGCCATCCACCGTGCATAAGCTACCATATTGACATTAGCGGGCAAAAGGACCACCGATTCTTTCTCTGCCCAGGGCCGCCACAAGCCTAGAGCTGCCAATGAGTACTGCTGCAATAAATAATTTCATCGAAGCTCGCACACAATCACTGCGCCGTGAAACCCATGTTTAATAACGTGCTTTAACTCCTATCATCATGAAAATGATATCATGTATACATGAATGTAATTGATTCTGTGTCCAGTCGGAGGAAGAGAGCCGGTTTAAGAAGCAAGTAGTGATTCACACACATAGAGCACATAGAAGATCAAATACAAAACAAAGCATTTAACGTGTTACTTTAATTACGATGTGATTTGAGAAACTGGTTAATTAAGCGATTTTAAGATGAAGTTTATGATGTTCTACTTTAATGACAAAATAAACTACATGTTTAAAGTGGAAATTTCGAGATTGAAGTTGACATTTCGTGCTTTTTCCCCACTGTGTGCCTTTTTTTCTCTGTACCCTAATAAGCTTTCATATGACACTCAGATGGTGGGCTACGACTCGCCTTTTCACGGCGACTGATATCTGAGCTTTCAAGTTTCTCCAACACGCTATGTCACTCGATCAACTTCCTTTTGTTGATTATACCACGGTTTAATTAAACAAATAGTATGTTTTTCCTTTGCCTCCACTTGGTATTCGCTGAAATTCTTATATTTTCCCCCATGCTTTTCCATTGTTTTTTCACAGAAGGCTGAGCTTAAGGGCGATTTATATTGATTTGCATATTCAAAGAGGCATAATTCTGGGAGGAGTTGGGGCAGGAGATAAGGCGCGTGCAAAAGTGTTACTTTTCACGCTGACCGGGATTTATGTAGGGGAAGAACGTGGAAGTTGGAGTACGCATAGATTCCTGCATCTGGATTTTTCTGTGCGTAAGCACATTTCGGCTTTTGTGCTTACGTCATGTTATAGTGCGAATTCTACGCACGGCGTTATGCATGAGGCCCCTGGAGTCTCTGCTGGTCATCCAATCTAATGAAAGAATCTTTCCTTATGATGATTCCAATACTCCTTTATCTGCGGTGACTTTTCCATACACAGGAGAGCAGCCTGGCAGTAGAGCAATGGCATCAAGTGCCTCATCTAGACACTAAGAAGATAAACAGAATAGAGAAGGATTAGTAATGATTTAAAACATTGTATTACTTTGTGCAAATGACTAACAAACAGAAACACATTATACACAGCTAATCAACAGCTCAAGTCAGGGTATGCTAGACTAAAGTGGTGAGTTTTCAGACTAGATTTAAAAGCTGAGACTGAATGGGGTATCTCTTAGCACGTATATCACTTCACAACTTTGGGGCCCTGTAACTAAAAGCTAGACCTCCCACTGCTATTTTTTACATCCTTGGGATCTCAAGTAGGCCAGCATCTTGAAATCGCAATATGCTCTCTGGTTTGTAAGCAATGATAAGATGAGATAAATAAGCAGGGCCTTGGCATTTTAATGCTTTGTATGTTAAAAGGAGGGTTTTGAAATCAGCCCTAAGCTTGATATCATTGCTGAGTCATATGGAATGGATCTTAGTTCAAATCTGAGTGCAGAAATAATAGGCAGTCTTATAAAACTAATGTTCCAACAGATACCTGGTTGTAGCAACAATTCAGAGACAGCATGTAATATGGTCTCTAGGAGTAAAACTGGTTTAGGTTGACTGAAGTCAGACCTAAATCATTGTGACTGTCCAAAAAGACTAAATTACCATGAGCTACGGCCTACCTTGGCTCCACTATCTGGTTTGACTGATTTCATACTATAAGTTGGTTTTGTTATACTTTAGCTGAGGCCTCTGAATTATTCCCAGTTGGTCTTGAGTTTAGGAAGTGTCAGGGTATGTGGCATCAATTAAACAATGCTATCTGCATAAGAGATTTAATTTTATTTTTCAGGAAACAGTCTTAATTTTTTCTTGAAGGAAGATTAAGGCAAAAGAATAAGAGAAAGAGAGAGATCTTTTTCAATGCCTCATGGTACATGGGTCTCTCATCTCATTCATGTCAGGTTGGGGAGCATGCACTCATATAGCACGTTGCTGCACCCACCACATGACAAAATAGCCAGGGATTCTGGTTTACAACCCCCCCAGACATAAACATGCTCCAGTTCCACCCTTTGGAAATGACCATCTATGTGCTGCAGCCAAGTGTTTAATGGGCATGCCCTTGGTCTGCTCCAGCTGCTCGGGTCTTCAACAATGAGGATGCTGCAAGCTGGATCACCCTCTGGGAATCATGCCACACGGCCATAGTGCCATAAACTGATGCTCCCTCACAATGCAGGTAATGTGCCTCATTTGGGACTCTATGAGCAACCGCTCATTAGACACAAAGTCAAAATAGTTGTACCCAAGGATTCTCTGAAGAGACATGGTACCAAAGGAGTCCAATCTTTGTCTCAGGTCACTGTACTTCTTTCGATCGTGCAGGAATTTTTAAATATTAATATCTTACTGAGATATGCAGTCTTTGTCAATTAAGCAGGTTTGATATACTATTCAGTAAGTAGATCATTTTTGTTTGGGGCTATATAAGCCAGCAAAGGTCTTGGAATTTTCTAATTGTGTTTCAGGACACCCGGAAATGTCATTTAAGAATTCTAGTCTAAGCAATGACCGCTGCCAATGCTATCACAAACAAAAATGTCAGAATCTGCAAGGTCATGTAACAGTCAAAATCCTTAGACTCAACATGGCATTCTGAGCTATACCGTGTATGGCCAGACCATCCCCTGATTCTTGGGATTTGAGTTCCATAGCTCCCAGCTCAATGCTAGACTAGTGACATCACTGATCCCATCTTCTCTGGCAAGTTATATGAAAATGGCTCCATCATTTCATGCAGGATTTTGTTCAAAGCTCCTACATCAAAGAATACTTTTCACTATGAAAAGATAGAAAAATGGCTTTAAACAATTTGCAGCACAATCCATGTATAAAATGTTTCAATTTAGAGGCGAAATGCCTCAGCTGGATGGCTTGGAGATGGTTTATGATCAATACAGAGAATCATTTTATATCTTTTGTTCAGCCCTACCACAGCAATCCCATAATTCATTACAGAAGAAAATGATAAAATCTCCAATGTGCCAGGGAGCCCAACAAAACCATGCAGTCATTCTTTCTAACTTGAGCTGTCAGTTATGCCTTCTTAGGGTATAATTACAAATACTAGAAGTGCTTAGCAGTTTTAATTAAGTCCCTCATTCTATTTCTTTAACAAAAACCTTAAAGTTTCAAATTAATTTTCAGTTTTCTTCAAAGAGTATATCTCCACAAATTCTTAACACCTTGTGATAGAATGGCACCCAGTCCTTGAATTGTTCCTGCTGTGTGTCTAATGCATGCTGGGATAGGCTCCAGCTTCTCTGTAATCCTGTACTGGATAAGAGCGTTTGGAAGACAGATTGACTCTTTCTTATGTATTCCAAAAAATTACTACAGAAAAAAATATTTCTTGATGCATTCAAGAAAACAATTACGAAGCCAGCTGTTTGAAACTGTGCCAAACTCTGCAGTTAAACACTTTAAATATTTGTCTCATATTATGCCACTCTGGAATCTCAGTCTTCCTTTTTGTTTCTCTGGTTTGCATTGCTTCTGATGCAGAGACCTTATCACAGGTTTCTTCCACACTTTAAAGCAATCACCCCTTTATTTTTTAACAACTTTTATGAAAACAAACTTCTCAACTTGGATAAGGATGAAGAGAAAAATCAGAATGTAGACATTTAAAAGAACCTGAACTAGAAACAAAAGACTGATAAGGCCTTATTAACAGTGATATCACTGACCAAAACGATATATGTGAGCTCATCCCATGTATGAACATTTCCAAATAACTGATAGTCAGTGATTTTTTGCAGATGTATTTATACAAGCAGTAAACCAAAAAAGACCAGTCCAATTTATTTTTTGTTATAGAGTATTACTGCACTATTTGACAAATGAATAAAATTTTACATTAAAAATCTCCTTATTGTTTAACAGAAACATAAGAGAATAACATTAGGAAATGCTCTTTACTGTTGTGAGGGACGGCTGGCGTTTCATTCTGGCCGGGAGTCCCTGAACAGAAAGAAGGAGGAAGAGCAGTTTTTTTAGGACACTGCCTCCCCCATGATGCTAAATGACAGCTCTCCCGGACGGAAATGGTTCCCCAGATTCCCTCAGGGGATCATGGGACATGGAGTCCATTTCTTCAGCCCTGTTGGGTGCCGCCAGGGGGAGCTCACAAGGAACCTGGGGACTCCTACTGTTATTACGACCCGGAAGTACTTCGGAGACACGAGGATGGAAGCCCACAGTACTTCTGGGCTACTTGAGGAGGATGATGTGGCGTTGAACCCGGGGAAACACTTCCGGGTCCTGGACTATTTAAAGGACTGGTGAAGATCCAGCAAGGAGAGCCGGAGTTGGGAGGTTGGGTGATGAAGCTGCAGGAAGTGGAGGATTGTTATTGATTATTATTGTAATTATTATTAATTATTGGAGAATTGTGGAGTCTGTGGTGCTTTGTGCACTGTTATTGAATAAAATATTCAAAGATTTTTCTTGATGTTATTACAAGTGTGTCCTGAACATCTGTCTGGTGGGTTTTCAGGGGGCAACAGCGACCCCTAGCGTCCACACTGTCTGTTACAAGATATATTGATTTGGATACTACATTCAGAAAGTGTTCGGACCCCTTCACTTTCTGCACAATGTATTGTGCTGTAGATTTATTTTAAATTTGCCATTGTTGCCTATCAGTCTACACACAATAACCCATAATAATAAAATGAGAACATGTTTCCAAAAACCTTTGCAAATGTATTTAAAACCAAAACCTGAAATTTCTTAAATATTTTAATTATTCATACCCTTAATTCGTACCTACCTTAATTCATACCTTGTAGAAGTCCAATTGGTAGCAAATACAGATCTGACTCTTCTTGGTAGGTCTCTACAAGCTGTGCACACCTGGATATAGACAGTTTATCCCATTCTCCGTGACAGATCATCTCAAGCTCTATTAGAGTGGATGGGAAGAGTCTGTAAACTTCTAGCTTCAGGTCTCCCCACAGATATTCTGTGGGATTTAAGTCTGAGCTTTGGCTGGGACACTCAAGGACAGTCAGAGACTTGTCCTGAGACCACCCCATGCTTTCTGAAAGCATGTTTTCACTTTCTCATTATAGGTTAGATTAATGGGCAAAAACTGGAAATGCATCCATTTAAAATTAAATTTAAAAAGCAATACATTATGCAAAAAACGAAGAGGTCTGAATCCACTGAATATACATTACCTGTCCAAAGTTTTAGAACACCTACGTTTTCCATATTTTTTTTCAGATTTAAACAGTTGAAATGCACAAAATGACCTAAAATGGTGAAAAGGTAAGCAGTAAACTGCCAGTAAACCTAAAGGTTAGGTTAGTCACTGAAAAAAACGAAATATCAGAATATTATAAAAAGGGTCTTCTTCAGGGAACAACTAATAGGTTAGAACCTACAGATGTTCTGCAGTAATTAAAGTAAGCAGGTATCCCAGCTTTTGATGATTACTTAAAACTCATCTGTCTGTCTTAAAGCAGACTTTGAACAGACTATGATACTACACCATCTGAAGTACTACTTGAACAATATTACACTGTAGAAAGTTGTAAATTCCAGTGATAATGGAAAGAAAATGGCAATTAACAATTCAAATGAGATAGAGCATTATTACTCTTAAAAGTGTAACCCTTTCATTGAGAGAAATTGCAAAAAAAATCTAAGTGTCAATGAGTACGGTGTCCTACACAGTCCGAAGGCAATTAGAAACTGGAACAACCTCTGATAGGTAGAGATCTGGCAGACCCAAAATCACAACCCATTCAGAAGACATGTTTCTGAGGGTTACCAGGTTGCTTGATAGGGGCCTCACAGCACAACAGCTTCAAGTACAGCTTTACAGTTGTTGAGCAAAGCAAGTCTTAGTTTCTACTGTGAAGAAGAGACACTATGAATCACACACTCTCTTTCATGAAATGTCAATAAATATCAAATTAGTTTCTACTGTGAAGACACTATGAATCACACACTCTCTTTCATGAAATGTCAATAAATATCAAAAGTTAACATAACCTACATGTCTTTGGGATATGGGAAAAAAAAACTTGTGCCCATATAGAAATACCAAGCAGACACAGTGAGATTGTGAAAACTAGAGAAAGAAACTGATATGGTGAGGATTTAATCTGTAGACTTTGGAACCAAAAACATTAATAGCTGTGTCACTGTCTCCCTAGGTATACATACATAATTATACTGTATATTGTCATGAATGTGTGTCTGAGTATCACATGCCATACTACCTGAGGTAAAAAAGGGCAATTTGGCGAACTGCCTTGTCTCCTCATTCTGATGCTCAGAGAAGACACTCCAGGACACCAGCTGACCACACCTCCATCTCTCCCAAAAGTCCAAAGCACATAAAAAATGGCCATCCTCGGAAGGAGGGGTCCCACTTGCTTTCTTTTTTGTTAATTGAAGTTATTAAAAGCAAGTAACAATCCATATAAACAAGTGAAACTTTTCAAAACTAAATTCAATTCAACCCCCACGCAAGAGAAAGAGAGGAAGGCCAACAGCCAGAATAAAACTTTAAGAGTAGAAAAGAGGGAAGAGATTTCTATTCCTCAATATAAAAGCTTATTCTAAAATGTTACTGATTAGATCCTGCCAGTTTATTTTATAAAAGGTTTGAACAGATCCCCTAAATAAGAATTAGATTGTTTCCAAATGCAAATAGTATATAACATCAGTTACCCACTGATTTAAAAGAGGTGGCCTAGGATTCTTCCAGTTGAGCAAGATAAGTCTACGTGCCAATAGTAAAATAAAGGCAATTACAGTTTGTTTCTCCTTCTCCACTTTAAGCCCATCTGGCAGTACACCAAACAGAGCTGTTAATGGGTTAGGAGGGATTGTGACAGAATTTGGTCCAGAATGATGTTAATTTGGTACACGCCCAACACATGTCGCTCAATGAGGCTGGCGCTTGACTGCAACATTTGCAAGTTGGATCTTGCCCTGGAAACATTTTGGACAATTTTAAATGAGATAGATATGCTGAATAAAAGATTTTAAGTTGAAGAATTATATGTTTTGTGCATACAGAGCTAGTTTAAATTCTGTGCATGGCTGCCTTCGACTCCTTTTCTGAAATGTTGAGTAAGAGATCCTTTTCCCATTGTACTCTGGGATCTTTGAAAGGGAAGGGACTTTAAATGTTTTTATATAAACTATTACAGAAATGCTGTCTAAATCCTCAAGACTGATCAATATTTCTGTCGGAACAGAAGTAGGTGGGAAGCGAAGACAATTGGTCAGATTTTGTTTAGCAAAGTTTTTCATATGGAAATATTGTGTTGATGAGAAGCTAAATTTGGAGTGTAATTGTTCGTAGGATTTAAAGAGATTATCTATGTACAAATATCTAAGTGATTTAATCCCGTACATTTTCCAAACATTAAAAACTGTGTAAGTTTGAGAGGGTGGAAAAAAGTGGTTATCATATAGAGGTGCCACAGATAAAAGCTTCTCTGTCTTGAAGTACTTCCTACATTGGTTCCATATTGTGGGTGAAAGAAGGACAATTGAGTTGTTAGAATATTGATGATAACTTGTATTTACTTGGGCGCAAAGCAAGGAATATAAAGAAGTACTGCAAGATTTTATTTCTGTTGAAGACCAAGCCTGTGTGTGTTCATCTGTTTGTGTCAATTGAATAGCTGGAGTGGAATATTTGGCCTGTCCAATTGCTTTGCAACCAAAACTATACAATACTATCTTGCTGTTTGGACCTGTTAGGTGAGAGAGTACTTTCTTTCTCTTTAATTCGTGATTGAGACCTTTGACATTCCAGCTCACAAAGTTCACTGTTTGGTTATAGAGACATTGCTTCTAAACCTTTGTTGACATTTTGTAGTCTTAAATTAATGTAGTACATTATTACATAAGATAGCTTTAACTTTATTTTCTAATTTTGCAAGGAGTTAAATCTATGAAGCCTATTGTTGTGTTGGCACTTACAGTTGTAAGGGTTAAAAGGATAGATTAGAAATAGCTTGGTCTCTTTCTCTCTCCCCCAGGGGCCCACAACCCTCCATTTTGTCTCACCATGTTAGGCTAGACCACTAGGTCCCAACCACATGATATACCTAGAGATAGAGCACATCCAAAACAAACCAAGCCCCCCAGCAGTGGGGTAGAAGGATTAAAGCAGAAGTTGCTATTGGTGATACAGCCCAAATACTATAATCCTAGATTATAATCTTAAACAGTCCTGAAAGAGTAAACTCAAGAAATGATGTTAAACAGTACCCTTGGATAAGTAGATAATGTATGATAATACAATCCTAATACAATAAAGCAAGGGTATAAGGTAAACAGTCTCTATAATTGTAACTGAAATGTAAAAATAGCCAAGCACGAAATAGAATGTATAATTATGGCAAAAGTTCCATTACGAATGGACAAAATTGCAGGTACAATCTTCTTTGCCTTTCCAGGACATGATTTGACTCACAATCGTATTTCAAAAAGTGTTGGGATCTATTTTCTTAGCTCTTTTTCTGCTTCACTTGCTTTGAATATCCACTTTCAATTTAGCAGGATACAAGAGGCTGTATATGATTTTGGCATTCTATAAACTCTGTTTAATGCTGTAAAATCTGGCATGTTTAGCAGTTGTTGAAGGTGAGAAATCAAGGAAAATACAAATGCGGTTATTTCAAACATAGTCTTGTGACATCAAATTTAATCGAATGTAATCTGTCGAAAAAATACAATGAGGCTTCTTGGTTTTGAGACATCTGTTCCACATATACGGCAAGCTGCTGATATCTCGGTTTCTGATTTGAAGTCTTCTCCAATTATTTTAGAAAATAGTTCAGCTATAAATTTCACTAGGGTTGGACTTTCATGGTTTTCATTTTGAAATTTTATTTTGATATTATTCTTTCTGTATCCACCTTCCAGTTCAACTAGTCTGACTCCAAGCACTTTGCATTTGGAATTTGTAGCCACTGCTTTTTTGTCAGTGGTAGATGCCAATTGATCAACTGTTTCAATACAGAATTTGCTTAAAGTCTTCAAGCTGAGCAGCAAGTGCTCTAAATTTATTCTCAAACTTACTTGCATTTTCCTTTATTTTTTCCTCAATTTTTTCTATCATGTCTTTAATATCCTGAAGCAGCTTCTCGTTTTTCATGTTTATGTCCTTTATATCGTTCCTTATATCATTTGTATCATTTGTAACCTTCTTTATATTACTCTTTAATTCCTTTATGTCCCCTCCGAGAGCAGTAGTTATAGCGGTAATCATTGCCTTTAGCTCGGACTGTTAGTTTTGGTCTTCTCCGTGCTCCATGGGTGGAGTAGCAAGCCCAGCTGGAGTTGATGCTGCAGCGTCAAGTCCTTGGAGATCAATTCTTTTACCTATCTGTTCCAGGTCAGTCTCTGGCAGGCTGTTCCTTGAACTTGAACTTGAGGCCTGTTTAGACTTAGATGAAGCTTTAGCTGTCTTTTTCATTTCTTTCTGAGCCCTTTTTCTGCTACTCATGCTTCTATATACTTGCATTTATTTTAATTAAAGCCCCTCAAGTTCAATAATTGCAGGATACCTCGATGATGGTTAAAAAAAGAATAAAATAACACTGCTGCTAACGGAGTTCCATCTCAGATGTCCACCTCTCAAAATGGAAGAGACCAAGTTTCACTTGTCACCTGACCCTTTGGCAGGACGGAACTCCCAGTCAGAGACCTGATGATTATTTGCTTGATTTATGTTTTTGTGCCCCCATTTCTTTGAAATTTGTTCCTTTTTTTATTGCCTTGCAATTAAAAGGGGTGGCCAGGCTGGCACCCCAGCTATTTTTAGGACTTTGCAAGTCACTCTATTCCACAATATGTACACTAAATTGAAACTAATAAATAGGAGAAATGATGACCAAAGGATGAGTGTGTACACTTAGCTGTAAATAAATAGATATGCTTAAAAGCCTGCTTCTCTACTGACTATGTTTAGCAAGGACTATCCTAACTATCCAGTGTTAATGTTAAGAACTTGTGTTTTTTAATCTTGAAACCTTTTATTTGATCTTTTTATATGCATAATTGTTTTGTTTTTCTGCTTTCATGTAATCATATCATTATTTTTGTGTTGTCACCACATTACCATTTGATTTTTTGTTTTTATATGTCCAACCATGTCTGCTACCTTACTCTTACTCTTACTCTTACCTTACTCCATTGCTAATCACATGGTTTGTGACCTATGATGGTGTCACACTTTGAGCAATCTTTGGAATGAAGGCCTTAAGTAAAGTACAAGTGTTATCAAGGGGAAGGATACGCAGTTTGTATTGGGGCCTTTTGATTTTGGATTGTTAGTGACCAGTGATAAATGAGAGAATCAAGTTTTGATTCACCTACAGTTTCACAAAATTTACACTCAAATTAGTTTTGCAGGAAATTTTGTAATCATGACACTGAAAAAGTTTTTTGGAGGTTTTTAGGGTTTTCCTTGGGGTGGAAAACAAAGAATAATGCACATGTAAATCGTTGTTCACAGTTCTGTGTTCTTTTCTGCACTGCATAAATGCATGTAATTTGTCGCACATCAGTCAAATCAATGTCTTTTATGCCTCTTGGACACACAATAAATTTGTGCATAATATGTAAATATTCCAAAACCTACTGCTCAATATATTTGAAGAAAACTACATTAATACATTTATGAAAACAAGAAATTTAGATTATTTATGTTATGCATGTGTTAGGTATGTAAAAAGTATACAATAAAACAGGAGCACAACCCACCAGCTATAACAAAATTTTGGATTACTTCTTATCAATAAAGTTTCATTTCTTTTAATTTCCTCATCAGTGTTTCCTTCCTCTATACAACATATTTCAAAATAAATCATTGCTCAGTCCTGAATTTGTGTGGTCAGAAAACGAGTTCTCAAATGTAAATAACTTGGAAAGCTATATTTCCTTGACAGAAATTAAAAACCACTCTAAAAGTTTGCAGTAAAATCATTTAGTATGAATTATCCATTACGAAATCCACTTAACCCAGCACAAGTGCCAGTGTTTCAATATTATATCTTATGTTGCATCCATTTATTTCTTGGAATAATGCTATCTTTGTTTTTTTAATATAATTTCCATTAATTTAAAAGCAATTGGGTGAATGTCATCAACTATGTTAAGCCAAAGAAGAACTCAGGTCTCCCATGTAACTGTTCAGGCTTTTGACTGCGGGTGCTTATCTTCAAGCAAGCTCTCCTCACGTAAGTCCCCGTTCCACTAGCTGGATAAACATTTGGACTCTATTATAACTTTTTTCCCATCTGCTAAACGGGTAGCAGTGTCATAGTGGGCAGCACACCATTAGTAATATTGAATATTGAATGGATTCACCCACCTAACCTGAAAATTATTCAGCCAACAAGGAGGTAAGGACCGTGCTTAAGACAGTTCTTTATTTATTGTAAAAGCAGGTTTGGAAATTTTAAAAAATAAACTTTCAAAATCTAAAAAAAGGGGGGTGAGGCAGTCCAATTGATGGAGCATCACATCCTTTCACCTCCCCAGTGGAGTGTAATGTCAGTTTAAGGGCTGAAAGCTAGAAACATAAGGTTAAATATCAAAGAACTTTTGCCTTTGAGCCAGGAATCAGATATAGACATGTCTCGAATCATCAGAAGCAAAAAACAGAAAGAGAACTGACTTTTCACAGATTTTTTCATTTAAGTGTTAAAAGTGACTGAATATTAACTGAATATATATTTAGTCATGTCTGTATAAAAGATCCACTTAAGACTCATGTTACACAACTTTTTCAGCAGTTTTCAATTGTAACCTTTATTTACAAAATCTTAGAGAGTTGGAGACAATCAGCGGCATGCTTCTGTGAAGCTGATCTCCTAACGTAACATGTCCAGTCTGTGACTAGTCTGTCTTTAGTCATGGGGCAAGCCCTGCATTCTTGGGAGTTGTCAATCAGTGAATGATCATCTAGAAGTACAATGCATAGAAGGAGGCAACGAGGAATACCAGAAAATAAAAGAGAGGCTCATCTGTCTGATGTCTCATGTTGTATGTATCATACATAAATGGAAAAAAGAAAAAAAGAGCTGAAATTGCTGTTGAATGTTAAACCTTTGTATAGCGCCAGCTCCTACAGGGAGCAAGCTATTGAGTGGTAGAGAAAAGGGCGAAGTGTGCTGGGTAATTGGCGTTCAGTCAGTAAATGTGACATGGGCAGCGATTTTCAGTCATTTAAATCGACATGGTCTGGCGACCAGATTGACGACTGCATTTGGCTAATATGACACATCTCATGACTAGCAGTTGTGTAATGTGACATTGACTTTATTCTTCCTTTTCTATTCCTCTCATTTTTTGAATTTAGGAATCCTAGCAGTCAGAACCAATCTTAGTAACAATGGGAGTAAGGCGGAAGGCATTTTACACACATACCCACACTCACATATTGCTTCTATTTATTTGTTTGGGATATCAAATGCAGGAATGTTAAGCTCAGATCCTGGATTAGTTCATCTTATTTCTTATTTCCTAGCAAAGATCATTGTTGGCTGACTTTGCACCTTTTTATTGTTCAGCTACCGGTTAGTAAATGAAATTAAAAAAAAAAAGATCCTTAACCCTGGAGAGCAAATTAGTTAAAATTATGGCAAAAGAATGATTCTCTGTTATGTAATTGACTACATAATAAACAAAACAAAATGAAAACACGTGGCACGGTGGTGCAGTGGTAGCGCTGCTGCCTCACAGTAAGGAGACATGGGTTTGCATGTTCTCCCCATGTCTGCATGGGTTTCCTTCGGGTGCTCCGGTTTCCTCCTATGGCCCAAAGACATGCAGGTTAGGTGTATTGGTGATCCTAAATTGTCCCTAGTGCGTGCTTGGTGTGTGTGCCCTGCAGCCCTACTGACACCCTGCCCGGGATTAGTTCCTGCCTTGTGCCCTGTGCTGGCTGGGATTGACTCCAGCAGACCTCTGTGACCCTGTGTTAGGATATAGCGGATTGGAAAATGACTGATGACTGACAAAATGAAAATGTCCAGCTATTCCCCTGGTTTTGTGGTGACAGCCCTGAACAAAAGAAAACCTGCAGTGGGAGAATGTGCAAACTCCAAACTGATGGCATTCTACACTGAAATTTTAGCTGCCAGATGTTAGATGTCATCCATATCAAGCTATCAATACTGAAAAATAGAAAATAGAATTAGATACTGTGACTGAAGAAAAGACTCATTGTGAAATACATGGTGTCACTTCTGGAGTTGGTACATTTTATATGGAGTTGTTAAGGAGCCTGCGGTGGGCTGGCACCCTGCCCAGGGTTTGTTTCCTGCCTTGCGCCCTGTGTTGGCTGGGATTGGCTCTGGCAGACCCCCGTGACCCTGTAGTTAGTATATGGCGGGTTGGATGATAGATGGATGGATGGTTTTCAAGGAGCATCCAATGCTACTAATTGCTGTGAAATACCAAGATGGTCAGATGTCTGTGAATATAACTAACATATTTTGAAGAAAGGCTTCTGGTTTGTTCTTGTTGAAGACCTAATACTGGGTAATCTTCTTCTTCTGCTTCCAGGGCTTTTCCCATTTTAAAATGGGGTTGCGATTTTTTTTGACTAGACTGCACCAGTGAAGGTTTCACCGTGATTTTTGCCTTTCCTGACAAATAGCATAAAAAGGATTGATGGAAATCTAGCATTTTGCTAATATTTAAGCAAATATTGTTATGAATTAAGGGGCAAGTGGCACTGTGATTGACATAGCCCAAGGTACTTGGGAAAAAAAAGAACACTGTGAAATTTGCATTTTCTCTCTTCCTGTTTAAGTGGCGCTCCTACAAATCACATACATATACTGTATGCTCAGTGAGGCCTGTGCAGGCTTTTGGTTGTGGAAGCCCAGAGACTTTTTTCTGGACTGAATTTTTTTTCCTCTACCCACTGACCATCTGACTATTAGTATAATTAATGCACTTGATTATTATTTTTCTTTGTATTTTCTTATTACCATTTGTAAAATACCTTCAATTTTATTGTACTTTGTATTGGAAGGAACTATATAAAGAAATGTTATTGTTCAATTGGTTTAATTAGTGAATCCAGTACAACCCAACAAGTGTTTTTGTGTCCTACTAGACTAATGTCCCACCCAGGGTTGGCGCCTGCCTAGTGGCCGTTGGTGTTACAATCCGTTCCAGAACTTTGATGCGCTGTAAAGGTTGAAGCAGATTCAGAAATGAACAGAGGGATAAACGTCATCATTTATTTTGTGGGTGCCAAGGTCAGTTCCTCTGACCTTTCCTTAATCAGAAGCCAATTCCTGCTGCTAATAAAAAATGTTGTTCAATTATGGCTTTTAAGTGCTCTCATTCTGCCATGTCAGATATTTCTAATGTTTCATTGATCCATTTTAATCAAATTTTAGTCCTGAACCTTACCCATACAGCAGATTCTGCTTTTATTGGGCAGATTATACAAGTTTTTTTTGTCGATAACAGCAGATCATACTTTCCAGTGCTTGTGTTTTTATTCCTTATTAAATTTTTTTTATTTTTTAGAATTTCAAGTCAATGATGAACACACACACTTGCAAATGGGAACAGGTTAGCTTGTCTGTTATTTATATCTGAATGTTAACTGGCAACTGGTTCAGAAAAAATAAACAAAGTTTTGGAATCAAATTGCATAAAAGTAAAAAGGGGAATAAAAATATTCCTTGACAAAGAAGCTAAGCCATAATAGACGTTCTATAGGACGGACTCTTTGTCTTCTAGTTGAGTTGTTCCCTAAGATGGAGATCTGCAGCCACTGTGCCCTTACAGGTACTGAGTGTGACACCCCTGAAATGCGTATATCTACCTCTTCTGATCTACCCCCTTAAGTCTGAAGCAGTCGAGTAGTGAGGTGTGCGATCATCTCTGAAGATATCACCACATCACAACCAAAGTTGCTTTCTCGATTACCAAAACCATGCAACAACACCGCAGCTTAGTCAAACAATGTAGAGTACACAGTTCCTGATACTCATCATTGCTGTTCATTACCAATATCTACTGCAGCTTGCAATACTGTCTTCAAAAATCTTGGGATGTAAAAGTGTGAAAAAGAAGGGATCTCCTAACAATGTCCCTGCTCTCAGCGAAGAGCTGCTTGGAGAACTGCAGCCTTTCAATAAAGTGCTATTCCATATGAAGAAAATGCAAATGTGTATAAGTATACTGTGCCAAAGAAAATAAATAAAAATGACAAACGTGAAAATCTGCAGGCCATTTGTGTGCAAGCTTGTATTCCTGTGAGGGCGCCCATTACTCTTAAAAGAGGTATGAGTGGCAACAAATTTTCAAAGTACAAATAACCAAAGTTTATTTTACATAGCACCTTTATACTATATAGTGGGTGGCATACTGGCACAGCACCTGCTTGTGGGAAGACTTACACATTTTCTCCATGTCTGAACTAGATGTAGACATGGCTCAAATCACAAACCAACAGAAGCAAAAAACAGAAAGAGAACTGACTTGTAATGAGCTCTTTCACTGAATTGCCAAAAGTGATTGAAGATAAATCAAATGTGAACTTAGTTACCTCTGCCACGTCAGATGTCACATCAAATGACTTTTTCAGCGATTTTCAGGTGTAGCCTTAGATAGCAGGAGGCAGTTGTTGGTTCGCTCTCATGAACCCCCACATGTATGAAGATTTATACTCTGTCTTCATGTCTGAATAGGTTTTTCTCTGGTCAGTCTCGTTTGTCTGCCACACCCCAAAGATGCACCTTTGAAAAAAGTCTCTAAACTGAAAAATAGAAAATATGAGTAAGAGTAAGGATATGTGTAAATGAGCTTGGTACTGGACTGGCACTCAGTCCAACTCTGGGCCCAGTGGAACTGGAAAGTGGACTACAAAATGGATAGATGTTTGCGTAATTAAATCATCCTAAGCTGCTTTGAAAGTGCATATAAAATACATTTATTTGTTTGTGTTTTAAAATTGGAGCACATGTAATGGAGTCAGAGACACGGGCTGAACTGCCAGCCTTGTGGTTTAAAGGCCCACGCTGCCTAAAGAAAGACTCACGGACATTTCTTACCAATTAAAGTGCAGTCAAGCTTTGTTTTATATAATGACTTTTTAACACAGATCTTTATAAATGAATGCTCTATAGCAATGGAGTAGATACAAGTTAAGTGAATTTTCTAATGGTTACAGAGATGATGGGGGCTGAACTGTCACCCAAGAGGTTTAAAGTGCAAAACCATACCTGTTAGGCCAAATATCTATAAAATAATGTGGAGATCTGTACAAGGTGGGGTTAATCAGGTCAGGCCTTACCAGATTACACATTTCCTTTGTCCCTCCTGTAATTGTGTGAACATTTTTTGAAATCTATTTTGGCTTAGTTCACAATGGTTTCAACAGTTAAACACATGAAAAATATTAAATCCATGTCACAAGTCATCTTTCCTTCCAGGATGTGAATCACTGATGTCATACTCTCCAGCCCAGTCTGCCTACCACAATCAAGGAGTAACTCGAAATGGGAGGCTTTAAGCACCTTTGACAGCAGGGTTGGTGACACCATGCCAACTCCCACTGATCTTTGTTTTACACAAATAAATGATTAATGATGTGATAGCCTACAAATAAAAGCTTGCCCAATGACCCACATTGTCACTAAAGACCACCAACATTCAAACGGTGAGTAATCTGAGTCAACAGCCCACATGTATTTGATGAACCTTAAAGTGCAACTGCTGAGTTGTACAGAGCTCTGCTAGTCTCCACCAGCTATTTAAAGCATGGTGCATAAAAGAAGACACGTTAGAGGTTCATCTCCTGGGAGATGGGACATTTTAGTAAAGTATCTCTTATTGTGAGTTAAACCTGCCTCACCAGAATGACAAAAGCAGACCTGTTAGTTCAGCATTTGGTTTTATTGTCGATTGACTTGTTTATTCACATTAAGATTGTAGCAGAGTTAAAACAGACGACTGACGTGTTCTTTTATACGTATTTTAGTAGCTTAGTTAACACCTCAAGTTAATGTCGTTAGAACAGGAACTACACAATAAATCATGTCCCATGCTTTTGTCACTTCAGTGTGAGTAATTCTGAAGGCTGCACTTACTTCTGTCAATAACTACAAATGTTTAACCACACTGACGCCTGCGGTGATGTAGATGGGAAATGAGCAGCCGTCAGATTTTTAGCAATAAAGAAAACACATGCAGTGGAGTTGCCTAAACAAAAAGTTGGTTATTTGCTGCTAGGGTAAAATAGGAGGTGGCTTAGAAATGTCAAGAAAATAAAAAATGGTGTTTTTTGATCAGCATCTTTCATCAACAGAATGTTGTGAATAATTTTTTCCATTTGTTTCTGTCATTAGAACCCAAGGAAATAAACCGTAATGGAGCTTTTTAACATTCACTCCCTTGTTTCTTCATACATACCTTATTGAATTGTATAGCTATATATTTTATCCTTAATTCAATTATATGTGTTTTATGCTTTTATCAAAAATAATGATGGAATAAAACCCATCACAGACTAACAATATAATAATCCCAAAATGAAGAAGGGAATGTAGAAACCTCATATTGCTAGTGGCCTAATACAGATGTGTTATGCGCTAAAGGATTTAAGCAGTTCTTATCCCGGGACACAGTAGACGTCCTCTTTAAAGAATGAAGCAATGATACTTAACGAAACATGGAGGTAGTTGAGTAAGTCAGGAGCTCATCAGCATGTTTAATGGATGTTCTGAAGTGTAGCTCACTTGAAATGTACCTAGAAGGGTTATTCCCTGGAGACTTAAGAGGTTTTGGTGTGAAATCTTGAACTTGGAAGTGGCATCAAACTTGTTTTTTTTTTAAGGTTATCCTAAATCATTGAATGATTTTTGTGGTTGGGTAGTAATAATGGTGGTGTGTTGAACATATCTAGGAAAGAGTGTCTATATGATGGGGAGGCATAAGGTGGGAGGTAAGTCCCAGGTGGCTGGGTCAAGTCACTGTCACAGTTGTGTTTACATGTTCTCCCTATGCTTGTGTTGGTTTATTTGCAGCTTTAAACTGGGCCAGCATGTACCTGTATATGTATTCTGCACTCAACAAATTGTTGCCATCTGCATAATTTAACATTGGATAAAGTGGGTACAGAAAATGAATGGAAGGAAAAATGTTCATCTGGTGCATCTGTGTCTAATTAATTGTCTGACAGATATGCATTTTGCTATTAATCATATACAGATTAAAATAGTTATTGGAATGTTCTTGTCTTTACTTCTCACTGATTACATTGATGAGCCAAAACATAATATGCAAAGTACAGCCAAAACTGGACTTTAGAGGTACAGATGACCACTGAAGGTGTTTTGTGGTATCTGGTAACTGGGCGTTAGTAGCAGATGCTCTGATTCCTGTAAGATGTGAGGTGGAGCTGCATTGAGACTTCCCACACACATCTCATAGATTCTCAATTGGACTGAGTTCTGGGGAATTTGAAGATCAGCGCAATGCTGTGAACTTGTTATCAGGTTCCTCAAACCACTTCCAAACAATTTGTGCAGTGTGTAAAGGAGCTTTACATTACCTACTCCGACTACTCTTCCTTTACACAGTGTGTACTGGTGCTATCTCTTCATCAGGTAAATGACACTCACAATAACTGTCTATCCATGTAATGCAAAAGAAAACAGGATTCACTGGATCTGGAGACCTTCCTCCAGTTCCATCACTCATGTGCCCTTTGTTGGCACTTTCAATGGTGGACAGGGGTTAGCATGGAGGATCTGACTGGCCTGTGGCTACGCAGCAGGGTTTGATGCACTGTGTATTGTGACACATTACCTCCATAACCCCCATTAAAATTATCTTCAGTTTGTGCCACAGTAACCCTTATGATCATTCATACCAGACAGAAGAGCTTTTGCTGACATCTTGCATCACAGAGTCTTGGCTGTTCAACACCTTGTTGGCAGTTTGTGGCTTTTCCATTCTCATACCACTGTTGGCAGGAAGTCACCATGGCTGATTTTGAGCACTCCACAATCCTTGCCTTTTCAGAAATGCTCAGACACAGTCGTCTGGCTATGATGATTTGGCCTTGTCAAAGTCATTCATCTCTTTTACATCTGCATTACAGAACTACAAATAAACTGATAAAATTGCATGGAAGGAACCATGCATAAAGGATGCATTGTGACTTGAAACAGAGCCATTTGAATAATGGATACATAATTAAGAACTTCATAGTATTACATTCTCAAACCCAAACCACTTAAGAGGGTAAAAGCACCTGTTTGTAGCATTAGCGAGTATCGTAAGTCTGATGGATTCAAAATTCATTACTGAAGTGTAGAAACAGAAAAACAAGAAGTCAAGACTAATAAGAAGACATTGAATACAATGAACAGAAATAATCACTATGGGGTTCCATGGACTGAGCTGAATTTCCCTGTTGTGGAAAATAAGTTTACCTTTGTGGACATAATTTATAATTGTGGGAGAAAAACCACATAACAAATACATACAATATCAGGAGATTAGCCTTTATCAATGAAGAAAAAAGGTAACATAACCACATATTGTCATGTTTTTAATCATATGAAAAGCAATTTTATCAATGGTCATTTATAGCACATGTGTTTCAATATGCATTATAAGCTTCAATACCAAAATTAATTTTTTAGTAGAGTAGAGTCGAGTTTAGCAATCTAGAAGTGCTAACTCATATTTCATTCCTTCACAATGGTAGTAATCCCATCTCTTTTACGCCCAGGACACATCAAGGTAGTACAACACTTACGAATGAGACCAGGCTTCAAATATTCCAGTCACTTATTTCCTTTGTCCTGTTCCTAAAGTCACTGGTGTCCCAGTTTCTTCTGCACTTTCTTCCATTGCCCTATATAAATTTTCTTTGCTATCTACACCCTTCTACATGGTCCCATGTAGGGAATGTGTTACTAATATTCTCAGCTTGGCAGTGGAATCTTCTTTTAGTACCTACAACTATTTCCTTAAACTACAAAAATCAGAGCTATGAGCATATCCAGTTTAAATACAGTACATGCATCATGTATACCTTAACCACTGTAAGTGTCCTGCCAAGATCCCCATTCTATCCTTCATATAATTTAGTTCATTTATTCATATGCTCTGAAACTCAAACCCAATGTTTTCTGCCTGAGCTGCTTATATTCACCCTTTAACCAAATATATTTCTTCTCATCAACCTCTCTGCACTCCCTCACAACTGAGGCTTTTCCGTCTGTGTGCAACTACCACAAAATCAGCAGTAACCACTTGCTCTAAACCCACCAATTATCTCCCTTTTAGCTTCTGAAAAATCCCCTTCTTTAATTTACATTTACTTCTACCAGCATTGTTCAGTAAGTCATTTGACCCCAACATTCAACAGTCTGCCGCATGACTGGGCTGCTAGTGATATGGGTATGGACTCTGATGGTTTACAAATAATCATGTTTACTCTATGTAAGATTTGCTGAGCTGCCTGGCACGCCACATGACTGGCTATAACCTGTAACAACGGGTGTTTGAGGTCAGTGTGGGAGTGTTAAACTATGGGATATGTCCTGTGAGACTGTTGTTATGGGTAAAACATTAACTATTGGAAGAATTGAGAGGAAAGGTAAGACCTGGACGGGACTGGTCGAGGGACAAAAGGTCATCATGGGAAGGGTGTTGGCCTCTATTTTTTGATGTCCTATTGGCCCAAAAATACCACATGAAAGTGTAAAAAGACTCAAATACCAGGGTTGTTTCAACGTTCTGGGTTCTACTCTAGCAATTTCAGCTGAAGACACTGCCACAAAGACAGACTCGCCCAATGCGTAACGCAAGAAGACCTTCCACCTGAGCACTAGGCTCATTTGGAGTCTAGTCTTCAACGAGAAGTGCTGCTATCGATCCAGGTTGTATTTACACACACATGTAATTGCTTTGCATCAGCTTTCGGCACATTTTAAAACCTAAGGATATTTATGCTTAAGAATTATGATGAGTGAATAAAACATTGTACCCACCCCCTGCTTGATTGCTGTACACTCTGTTTAAGTAAATTATACATAACACATGCGCCGACTAAGAGATAAATGAGTAGAGGTTAACGTGGGGATATTATAGATAAAGTGAGGTCCCTCTATGGCACACCCATAACAAAATAGCAGGTATTGGATGGCTAGCTGATTTCTGGCTCTCCTTTTATTGTACTCATTTTTTTCCTTATACTCGTGCCTTTCTCCTTGGATTTTTTAGGCATTTATACCCCTTAAACTTCTGGTGACCTCTTTTACAGGATTAGGCTGTGTAATGTGTGTGGAGTAAGGATTTGGGCTTAATTATTAACAAATTGCATGTTCGGTGTGTGTGCAGGGTTGTATATTTGTGTTTATGTAGCTCATTGATTTTTAGATTTATTTATTATTATTTTTTCCATCTGTGTATTTTTAGTTAATTCAGTGTGATTTCTGTTGTTGATGGTGATAAATAACAAAGAAAAGATTTTAAGTCCCAATTTAAGACTAGAAGAACTCAGCAACCTTTGAAATATGAGCATAAAAGCATGGTGTAAACTGTATAATCTTTACAGATTGATTTTGAATTTTTGGGAAAGTGTTCTGTGGTACTCCAGTGGATAAAATGCCATTGGTTCAGAGTTGCCCCCTGTAAACAGGACCAGCAATCCTTTAATTTTCAAGCCAACTTAATACAAATCAGGATCATATGGATGATCACAAGCATAGACCACAAGGTCGAAGCTAATCCTGGACAGTTTATTACACCTGTTCACACACCCAGAAATTACAGTTCATTATCAACCTAATCCGCATGACTTTGGGGTATGGTGGGAAACCAAAACAACTGTAGAAAAACACACAGGAGAAACTGCAAGAATGAGACCAAGGCAAGGTTCATAATGAGTTTCCTGGGGCCAAGAGCCAGCAGTGTTAAGCACTGATTCATTAGATAGCAAATATGGAGTAAACTTCTACTGATCAACAAGACTGCTTTAAATCTCAGGGCAAAATTATCTCCCCAGTATCCTGGCCATCCAAAACCCCTGACCAGTAATATCTGCTCCATATGAAGCATCATTTTATGAATAAATGACATTATAATTGTGATTTTATCAAAATGCACTTTTGACTTCTATATTTGCTAAAACAAATGAGTCAGGTTTTCAGTGAATCAGAGGAAAACTCAGCAATTGGAAAAAAGGCAATTATGAGTACATTCTGCAGAAACGCTTTTCTATGGATCTGCTGGGTAATACTGATTTATATTCCCAGTGAAAGCACATCTTTTGAAATGTGATCTTGTTTACTTTTCTGGTTTCTTTGCCATATTATTGTTGTCCCAAGATGCAACATAATAAAGAACTCTAATTAAAGACTAGTATACACAGTTATAATACAAAACAAGGCGCAAAGCACTCCATGCCTAGTATGTGCTGTGCCCACAGCCAGTCAGGGCAACTGAAGGGCTAAATATCAGACTGTGAGACCTCAGTCAGGTCGGCAGAACAAAGCTAGAAAGCCTGTTGCCATCTGCCAGGGAGATGAAAACAGTTAGTGTTTGCATTTCTTGTTAACCCTTCTGTCAGCACCGAGACTGAGGTCAATACACCAGGCCCCCCACTAGGACTTTGAACCACCCGACTACATTTTGACCTGATAGAGGTTAATAGGTTCTTGATTGTCGTGGGAAATGCCAGTAGCTGCAGGAGGTCTGGGCACAAGTGTCCTGCCCGTGAGCAGCCCCAAGCATGGAGGACATCTTGGAAAAGTGTAGGTTGTGTGAAGATTTATGTTAACACTTTCAGAAAGGGAAGACAATATGTCCCGAACATTTACTTTAGCACACATCTATCTCAATTAACAATGAATGAAAGAACAGATGCAATGCTAAAGTAAGGAGTAAATTAAAGACTCTGTGGTTCAGGACACTTAAGACTAAGTAAAAACAAAGTTAAACAGTGACAAGTAAATTAAAAAGTATGTGGTTCAGAATATTTACTGTGTTGTTTGGATGTTTGCCTATTGCCATAAACTACCAGTCTGTCCACTTGTAATTGCTCTCTTGAATGGACTCTGTTTGTCAGCTTCTGCCTGTTCCATTTGAAAGGAGTAAGCTACCCGGTGGACCTACTATACAAGTAGAGTTAGGAGGTATATTTTCAGCAAGGTAAGGAGATATGGGGGCACAACGGGTAGTGCAATGGACACACAATTCCAGGAGACTGAGTTTGAATCATGTGGACTTTTCTCGTGTGTAAACTGGTTTGCCACCCAAATATCAAAGACATGCATTTAGATTAATGATTCATTAATTAATTAATTCTGTACGATTGATCGTCTGCTAAACCCAGGTAACATAAAGGAATGCCTCCAAAACACCTCCAGTGAAACCTGTGAGGGTATTGTTGTATTCTTCAATCAAAAAATTAATGATATTAGAAATAATATAGCATATCTCCCCAACACTGCAGATCCTCCTGAGCCCCAGTACTCCGTTATAAACAAATTCAATTCTTTCACCAGGATAGATTTACCTGATTTACATAAAATAATTTCTCAACTGAGACCCTCCACCTTCGTCCTTGACCCAATACCAACAAATTTTTTCGAAGAAGTATCAGGCTTGCTAATTGATAATATTCTTGACATTGTCAACTCGTCATTAGATATGGGGGTCTTCCTAGACTGTCTTAAGACTGCTGTAGTTAAACCCCTACTTAAGAAAAAAAATCTTGACCCCTCTGGTTTTGAAAATTTTAGACCCATTTCTAACCTGCATTTCTTAAGTAAATTTTTGAGAAGGCAGTCATTATGCAGCTAAATGACCACCTCAATAAAAATGATGTCCTTAATAAATTTCAGTCAGGTTTTAGAACAAATCATAGCACAGAAACTACATTCGTTAAAGTAGTAAATGACTTGCGGGTAAATGCAGACAGAGGCCATTTATCTGTTCTCATCCTCTTAGATCTGAGTGCTGCATTTGACAACGTTGATCATAATATTCTTGAAAATCACCATAGTCAATGGGTGGGCATCTCTGGATGTCTCTTAAATTGGTTTGAATCCTACCTGGCAGGGAGAAAATTCTTTGTTAGTTATGGTAATTATAACTCAAAGACACATAATATTCTATATGATGTTTCACAAGGCTCTATCCTGGGTCCGCTACTCTTTTCGATTTACATGCTTCTGTTAGGTCAGATTATCTCGAGGCACAACGTGAGCTACCACAGCTTTGCTGATGACACACAGCTGTACTCATCAATAGCACCTGATGACACCGACTCTCTTGATTCCCTAACACAATGTCTTACTGGTATTTCTGAATGGATGAATAGTAATTTTCTCAAGCTAAATAAAGAGAAAACAGAAATCTTAGTGATTGGCAATAATGGAGACAATGAGATTATTAGAAATAAACTTGATGTATTAGGATTAAAAGTCAAGACGGAGGTAAAGAACATAGGGGTAACTGTTGACTGTAACCTAAATTTTAAATCACATATTAATCAGACCACTAGGACAGCATTTTTTCACTTAAGAAACATAGCAAACGTTTGACCTCTTATATCATTGAAAGATGCTGAGAAGTAAGTTCACACTTTTGTTTTCAGTCGACTAGATTACTGTAACGCACTCCTCTCAGGACTACAAAAGAAAGACATTAATCGTTTGCAACAAGTGCAGAATGCAGCTGCTAAAATCCTAACTAGGAAAAGAAAATCTGAGGGTTACCTGTGTCATTCAGAATTGACTTTAAAATACTGCTTATGGTTTACAAAGCCTTAAATAATCTCACTCCATCTTATATATCGGAGTGTCTGACACCATATATACCAAATTGTAACCTTAGATCCTCAAATGAGTGTCTGCTTAGCCAAGAGCTAAACTTAAAAGAAGTGGTGAGGCGGCCTTCTGCTGTTATGCACCTAAAATCTGGAATAGCCTGCCAATAGGAATTCGCCAGGCTGATACAGTGGAGCACTTTAAAAAAACTGTTAAAAACACACTACTTTAACATTAACTTTCTGATAACTTCACCTTCATTTAATCCGGATACTCTGTATGTTCAATTCATTATAATAACTATTCATGATGGCTTTAAAAATTCGTACTGACCCCTACTCTCTCTTCTGTTTCTTTTTCTGGTTTTCTGTGGTGACGATCTGCACCATCACCACCTAATCAAAGCACCGTGATGTCCTACATTGATGGATTAAAAGCCAGAAGCCTACATGACCACCATCATCAAGTCCTTCCACGAGAACCCTAAATACAAGTGGACTGTTTCATTTATGTTAGGAAGAATGCCCAGAGGGGACTGAGCGGTCCCGTGGCCTGGAACCATTGCAGATTTTATTTATTTATTTTTTTTTTCTTTCTCTCCGCCCTGGCCATCGGACCTTACTCTTATTCTATGTTAATCAGTGTTGTCTTATTCTAATTCTTACTTTGTCTTTTATTTATCTTTTCTTCATCATGTAAAGCACTTTGAGCTACATTATTTGTAAGAAAATGTGCTATATAAATAAATGTTGTTGTATGTGATGTGTGGATGCCTGTGTCCTGCAATGGACTGATTGTGGATTTCCGCAAACAGTCAATAGAGCACAGCCCCATCTACATCGGAGGTGAGGCTGTGGAGCAGGTCAGCAGCTTTAAGTTCCTTGGAGTCACCCTCACTGATGACCTTAAATGGTCAAGTCACACTGCGGCAGTAGTCAAGAAAGCACAACAACACCTCTACTTCCTCAGGAGACTGAGTAAGGCCCGGATGTCCCCCACAACCCTGTAAAGATTCTACAGGTGTACTGTGGAATCCATCCTGACAGGATGCATCACATCCTGGTACAGCAACTGCTCAGTTCAGGACTGCAGAGCTCTGCAGCGTGTGGTGAATAGAGCACAGCAGATCACAGGCACACAGCTCCCTGCGATCCAGGACATCCACACTACACGCTGTCTCAGGAAAGTGAACCGTATCAGGTGGGACCCCAGCCACGCTGCACTGTCACTTTTCACCCTCCTCCCATCTGGGAAGTGACTAAAGTCCATTCAGACGCACACCTCCAGGTTCAGGAACAGTTTCTACCCAACTGCAATCAGACTCATGAACAATCAGTAACCTTGTGTCACCTCCACTGCTACCTGCACATATACTTCTGCCACTGTCTCTATTTATTCCTAGGATTCTGATTTTATTTATTTACTTATTTATATTCATTTATTTATTTATTTATTTTTGTCTATGTTCACTATCTGCGGGGGCACATGCAAGCAAGTGTTTCATTGTACATGGTACTTGTACACATGACAATAAAGAATTGAATTGAATTAGACTATCACCCCATTTAAGGTTGCTTCTTGAGTTTTATATAATTATATTATATCTCTGGCTCCTTCTACCGCTCAACTAGATATCGTATCCATTTAATGGGGAGATAGAAAATCATAAATATAACGCCAGATAACAATTCTCACGTACAAAAAAAGTGAATAAGCCTGCAGTTAAAAGACAGAACTGTAACTTATATCAGGCCATTGTGAGCGCTCCATTGAACTGACGTGTCTATCTACAGTGTTGTGCTCCCATTCATTGAGACACGTGCCTTTACAATTAATTAAAAATTTAACCAGTGGGAGGGTTGACTCCTAAGTACGTATTGGCAAAGTCAAAGTGGAGAGCAGATGTAAAATCCAGCTGTACACTACCTTAAGAAGACACAACGGCAACTTTGCCAATTTATCAATATTTTGAAACACACATCATTTATTATTATCAAGCGTGCATGAAGATAAGTTAGTTCTTTAGGTACTGTTTTCAAGCTGCTAGCACACAGAATCCTGGCTTCAGCTCTGTCTGTGTGTAGTGTGCATGTCCTCCACATTTACAAGACACACTGCATTGTCACTTGGTGTCAATGTACATAGCCATGTCTGTCTGGGACATGTGACAAACTGGTGTCCCTTCCAGGATGGGCGCCTATCTAAAACCCTTACTGGGAAAAAGAATGTTTAGAAATTGGATTATGGGTGGATTTTTAAACTCTTGAGTACAATTATAGAAGTGAACCATAAATCATAACTGTTTTGAAAATGATTAGGAACAGACATCTGCATGATGGAACTGTGGACAGTATTGACTCATTACAAAAGCTGAGAGGTGGGTTTCATTCCCAGGCTGTCTTTTTGTACCTGTGTGAGTTCAAGGACTGGTAACTCCAGACTGGCCCAGTATGAATGGGCGCATCTGCCCTGCAATTGACGTCATCCACAGATTTTGTTTCTACTTCAAGTTAAACTGTAGTTCCCAACTTTGCAAAACTGGATTGGACAAAACAAAAATTAAGTTTGTGGATATGCAACTCTGCAAAATTGTGAAAAAGTTTGCATTTCATTCATACATTTATCCGTATCAGAGCAAATTCCTTCCCCTGTAATTGGGCTTTATGGGTAAAGCATTTCACTGTATCCTTGATGCAGGCCCTAAAATGGATGAACAGCAGTCCATCACTAAGCACAATGAATAACACGCTCACACAGGGTTGATCTTTGAAAATTTTAGGGGCCCCAATTTACGAAACTTGCACATCACTGGGATTTGGGAGGAAATCTGAGAAAACAAACTCATGCAGCCGATGTAGAATATTGAGAATGCACATAGACAGGAGGTCTAAATCACTATTACTAGCTGTTGGACCATCCTGTATGTAAGCAATAGTCCTTTAAAGTGCAGTTCTCAAAAAAAAAATGTTATTATTTGTCCCAGTATAATGGTATCAGCTTCAGGCCACTGTCACCTGTGATGGAAAAACTGGGTGAATAAAATGTTTAGTTGAATGAACTTTCTTCTTTAATCATGGATATAAGATGAACCTGCAATAACTTTAAAATTAAAGTCAAGTTTAGTTGAAAGCAGTTGATTACATCTTTCCTGAAGAAGGGGCCTGAGTTGCCTCGAAAACTTGCATATCGTAATCTTTTTAGTTAGCCAATAAAAGGTGTCATTTTGCTTGGCTTTTCTCTACATTCATAATGGCTAACACAGTACAACACCCTAATACTACAGTCAAGTTTAGTTAAAATTGATTTCTAGATAACATGACAGATTTAGACATAAGAGTATAATGACAAGAATATGAATGCCATCAGATTGTGAATGACCTGTAGCTAAATACTAATGCTGGATTAGTGCATTTCTTCACCTAATGACAACTCTTTGGAGCCTGCTTCTTCTGGATGGGACCTTACAGCATGTCTTGCGCACATGGCCTTCATTAGCTTTGAAGATAAACCATTTCCAGTGACTGCTTTGCAGTAGTAATGGTAGTAGTAGAAGAGAGTATCATCATGAGTACAGAAAAAAGTAAAATTCTTACTTACAAACTGCACTGACATGCATTTTTATGGAGCTCCACAGAATTCTGTGCTTTTCTTTATCATTTATGGTAGATCCCTCATTCTTGTTTTACTGATAAGAGCTTCAGCTTTTAATTCATTATGATGGGGCTAACAGCCAATCATTTTAGCAACCCTCTTTTCATCTATATTGACTATATGGGGTTCCAGTGTGTGTCACAATAATCTTAAACCCCATGAAGTGCCTTTTATCCAAGATAAATGGTCCACCAACTGCTGAGACCCACTCTGCCCAACATTGAGGAGCTACAATAGTCTTAACATCTGAAATTCTATTGATGTGTAAGGCTTTGAAGCTTCATCAAACCTGAGCCAAGGACTGCCTTGATTTAAAAGTGATAATCTTCCTTGTTGTCTGCTATTTCATTTTCGAGTTCTGTATTACTCCATGCCTCTGTCTGCTCACTTCCAGTCTATTTTCCAGTCTGTTGGATTTTGGGCACTCCCTGAAGTTCTTTGGTTTCTTTGCATTTCCTCTTATTTACATTATGATTTGGTAGTAAAAATGCTTTGGATCTCTGCTCACCTCTAAAAAGGGGATTTGATAATATAAAGCCCGAGCTCAACAGTGTAACAGCTCATACGTAACAATACATGTCTTATTGTCTCCACTAGAGGGCAATGTGTGAGTTCAAGAGGCCACGTGAAGCTTCTCAATCACTCAACTGTCTGCTAACTTCTAAAAGTAGCAACACTGCCCAAGCAATTAACCTACTTACAAATGAATGGTGCAATGGCTGGATAGGAAAAACAAACAGCCAGTCTTGAGAATGATTTTAGGAGGGACACACAGAATTCTAATGGTAGTGTTCTGATGGCAGAAAGTGGACAGTGTCCTTGATCGGCCACAATCAGTACCTGATGAAATTAAAACTACCAGCTGCCATAATAGATATTAGAATTAGTAACCTGGACACGTAGAATATGGTGAGCTTGCTGTGGGGCAGGCAGCGCAGGATGGGTGAAAACCAATGCACAAATAGTGGAAAAGCCAGTTGATAATATTGTAGTCTCCTGAGTGCTAGTGAGATTATATGACAAGCTTTAAGCAAAAATAAAAAAAAAAGATTGACAAAGTAGAGTGATGTTAGTGTCTACGATGGGGTAGGCTGATGCACCATTAGGCTATCTCTATTTAAAACACTGTGAACGATAGGGGGCGCTCTCGCTCCCTTGAACCCCTGTCCACGACTCAAGACACCAGGTAAAAGTCCAAATGTTGACTTTATTTTGTCGCCACAGTGCACAAAGCACACTCTCCACCACAATACTCATTAACAAACAATAAACCACAATAATACAATCCTCCAGCTCCCAGACACGTTGCCACCCTTCCACCCAGCTCAGCTCGCCGTCTGGGAGCTCCCAAAGTCCTTTTATACTCCCTGACCCGGAAGTGTTTCTCAATCCCCAGTCCATGTGATCCTCAATCACTTCCGGGTCAGGTAAAAGTTCTTTTCTTCAACCCGGGGCCACAGGGCACGAAGAAGCCCTCGGTCCTCCCTGCAGCTCCCTCCTGTGGCTCCCACGGCATCCAGCAGGGCTTTGCATAAAAACTCCAATGTCCATGATGCCCTGCTGGTCTTCTGGGGAACTCCACGCTGCAAGGAGGGCTCCACCTGGCGGCTTGGGGGTATTGGCCGGGATAAATGGCCGGCCATCCTTCACAACACAAAGATAATTTTCTCAAACCTGACATATTGTTTGATCTGCTTTACGAGGCAGGTAAAGCATGTCAAATATGCAACGTCTCAGATATGAACTTCATGTTATGGTCACTGAATGATACTGAAAAAAAATAATCAGATGGTGAGAAGTTTATAAAAAGAGCATTTATCCACTTTAATAAAAGGAAGAGTGTCTGTGTATCAGTGTGTCTATCCGGTTGCTATGTCTCTGTGATATGCCATTTGGTATGAGATTAGTAAAAGCAATGCCAATGTTTGTGATGTGTCATCTGTTGGGATGGAAAATAAAATGCATTTTTATTACTACAAATTTCTGTGATGCGCCACCCATTGGAATAAATACGCAGTGCATTATATTATTACATGCATTACAAAATACGCTACGAAGCTTAATGATGAGGTTTATGTTGATTATTTAGATTTCAACCCATTTTAGATGGATAGCACAGTTTGTTTTAATTAAGCACAACAAAATGGTCTGCAACGGACTGACAATCAATGCTGCTGGAATAGGCTTTACCACACCAGCTAATGATTATTTTATTGGCAAAAACTAGTTCAGAAAATTAATGAAAAGTTTAACTAAGCTGGAAAATCACACCAAAACTATGAATTGTCTGTTCCCTCTTTGAACTTTCCCAAGTACCTCGTAAGGTAACTATGAAATGGGGGGCAGCCAACATGCATCCCTCTACACTCATTTTTTTCTTTTTCCCATATCTAGTCTCATCCTTTGTTTTAATGCTACCTGTCCTCCCTAGTGTTGGTCTCCCAAGCTACTCAGTTCATGTCTGTCTTTCCTTGAATCGGGTATTCCTCTCTCTGTTGGTGGTCACTCGAAACAGGAACGACTTATATAACCTTAGATGGTTGAGGAGCAAAACAGATGGAAAGGTTCCTTTTGGGATTGGATTCTATAAATCTGAGTTCTTTTCCTTCTCCTTCCATTTTGTTTCTTGTCCAACTCATCTAAAAGGCAGTTTCTCTCAAACCAATCCCATTACCAATGGACAACATTGATTTCTGGTTACTTCAAGGGTTCATGTAAATCCCTGATTGTTCTTAAAGCACTATGCTCTAAATTATTTATACTGTTGTATTACACATCATTTGGCTAACAAATGTTTAGCTTCAGGTCCTGGAGACAACCCTCCATGCTTTTGTTTGCTCCTCTTCCAATGCGACTGTGAGGTGGTGCACATTGTAGGCTGCTATGCCACCTTTAGTCCTTGACCTACTGTGGCAGTTCGCACTTTGGGTTCCAGCCACTCTTTCTGAGCAGGACAACCAGTGTCAATAATGGCAGTCACTGCTTTAATAGAGAAAAAGAAAACTGAATTTTCTTTTTTGTAATGGTGATATTATTATTTATATATTATGCTAAAAATAGAATTAATGAGACCAGGTGCTTTTTTCAGTACTTGCATCAGGAATTCCCCATGCACATTATGACATTGCCCATACCTTTTTGTTGCTATTATTGTACTAAGCGAGAGGGAGACCCCCTCCAGTGGAATAAAAGTCAACATTTGGTTTATTCCATTCTAAAATAGAGGTGGCCCATTTCCATTAAACACACCCTGTAAAAATACCATTTGATGTATAAAAAAGGATTAAAGAATTCTATCAAAGGGCAACACCTTTACAGAAATATGCACTAAACCTTTATTTAGAAAAAATATAGTTCATTGAGCAATAAAAATTTCCATGACTGTGTAACACACACCCAATACATCTTGGCACTTCAATCATATTTTGGCAGTTGGGCCTTTGATAACGCCAGTGCTGTACTGATGTAGAATTTCTTCAGACTATTTGCCTATTGTCACATTTTACATGTTTAAATGTATCTATGTTAAAGATTGGCATAATTCTACAACAAATTTTAAAACAAGACTGAGAATTTTGAAAATTCACATTGTGTTTTGAAACAATTGTTTTTTGTGTGTGTTTTTGTTTTTGTCATTTGTCTCCTGACTCAAAAACCCCACATATGATAAACCATTTGCTTGTCTTGATGTTTAGCTATTCACAATGTTGCACTTTTGGGGGCTTTCCCTATTTTCGACCCTGTAGACCTCTCATTTTAGGCTATTTTTGGACTACATTTTGTGCAGCCTTATGATAAAGAGTAAACCAATAGGTGTGTTCACAGCAAAAATGATCAGACGGACTCAAAGCTGTACATGACACATCAACCAACCCGAGGGGTTCATCTCCTAATGGGCTACAAAGGGTCAAAGCTACTCCTTTTCACAAAACTTTGAAGAAATGGGGGTTGGTAACACTGGCAAGTGAAACGTTGTTTCAAGCATCATTATGAATACAATGATATTTTTAATACTTCATTATTTACCAGTGATCCTAGCCATCTAAGAGCCACTCCCAGAATGTTAAAGAGGACAAATTTCAAACATAAGAATGCATTGTATTTTTTTTTTACAGTATTTCAAAGTCAATGATTATGAACATAACATTATTTTTTAAATTATGATCCTATACTAGGGATCTAGTCCTAAATAGAACTCTACTAGAGGATGTAAAATGCCAAATGTCTAATACAATCGAGAGTATTTAGACTTAAAAATTTTAATTGAAGCACACATTTTAATATTTGAAATACAAATATTCTTGTTCATTATGCACTTCTACCTCATGAAAGTCTAAACTAATGACAATCCTGAATTGGGGCAGCTTAGGCTAATATTTATATTTCTTCTCTATTGATCTTTTTCTTTTCATTAATATTTCTTTCCATAGTATATTTGTAGATGTGCCGGCTGAGAAGTATAAAAATTAAGATGCCTTTATCAGTTGGAACCTACTTTATTTCTGAAAAGAATCAAAGTCCATGAGGCAAATCCAGACCAACCCTTGATTCTGGTAGTATAAAGTTGTGAGAGAAATGACAAACTCTGCCAAGTCAGAAGTTTTCTACTTTTTAAAATTCTTATGTGTATTTAAGTTTGGTGTGAAAAGATGAATATCTATCTATCTATCTATCTATCTATCTATCTATCTATCTATCTATTATGTAGTGCCTTATCTATCTATCTATCTATCTATCTTTCTATCTATCTATCTATCTATCTATCTATCTATCTATCTATCTATCTATCTGTCTTATAGTGTCTTAGACCTATCTATCTATCTATCTATCTATCTATCTATCTAGTAGTGCCTTATCTATCTATCTATCTATCTATCTATCTATCTATCTATCTATCTATCTATCTATCTATCTATCTGTCTTATAGTGTCTTAGATCTATCTATCTATCTATCTATCTATCTATCTATCTATTATGTAGTGCCTTATCTATCTATCTATCTATCTATCTATCTATCTATCTATCTATCTATCTATCTACTTCCTGTTCTTGCTGTCGCTGTGCATGCTGGGTGGTTGTCTTGAGTGTGAGCGAGTGGAACTGGTGGTGGACGCTGAGGTGAGTGTGGTGATTCTTTTTTCTTCTAATTTTCTAGTTTCTTATTTCTATCTTTTCTTTGGTGAAAACAGCTACACTTGTTTTTGTACTGAGTGGCTTAGGCCACGGCAGCCGCAATGGCTGCTAATCTTGAGCGTTTGAGCCGCCATGGGATTAAACTTATATCGGAGGAGTTTGTTCCTTTAGAGGCGGGGGTTTTGGCGGTAGGCGAAGTGGTCGGATGTGACAATATTAAGTCAGCTTCACGAATGAGCGGGAATATCGTGGTTTTTTTGAGCTCTGTGGATTTAGTTCCGACAGTGGTTGAGAAGGGGGTGGTTATTAATGGCTCCTTTGTACAGGTTTCCCCTTTAGCCGTCCGTCCCGTAGAGTAACAATTTCAAATGCGCCGCCTTTTCTCAAAAATGAAACTATAGCGAAAGAGTTGGAGCGGCATGGGCGTCTGGTATCGAAAATTCGGCACATTCCTTTAGGTTGTAAATCGCCTGATTTAAAACATGTCTTGTCATTTAGGAGACAAGTTTTTATGGTTTTAAATAGAATGGATGACGAATTAAATGTGGCAATGAAGTTTAGAGTGGACGATTTCGATTATGTGATTTTCGTCACTTCTAACGAAATGAAATGTTTTGGTGCGGAGTGAAGCACATTTAATTAAACAGTGTCCTGAGAAACACCACGGGAACAAGAAAACTAGCCGTACAAATACAGAAATAGAGGGGCAGAAAGTGGAAGATCACGAAATTGTGGCTGATGGCGCAGAGGCGCAAGGTGATAAGAATAAAAATGCTACTAGAGCTGAAGGGCAGGAGAATCAAGTGCCCCAGAGATGAGCCGAATGAAGGCGGTAGTGAAACGGTAGATCAAACAGCGACTGCAGCAGAAAGTGTGTGGGGAGAAATTGATATGGATGAGGGAGGCAGCAACGAGACAGAGGAAAAAAGTGAATTTAAACGTCCTGCTCAAAAAAGGCAAGGAGAAAGAGAAGATCGGGCACGAAAGAAAATTGTTTTAAGTCAGGGCTCGGGGGTCGTTGGAGAGGATCCCGCCTATGGTCCTTGTCAGGAGGATTTTCCCGTCTTCGCGGAGACGGCCGATAACGTCTCAAATGCGGGGAGTGTCGGGGAAGAAAACGACGACGGTAATATCTCCGATGGGTCTGCTGCCTCGGAGCCCCCAGAGTTAAAAGCCAGGGGGGGTTACAGCGCTCAAAGTGTGAAAGAGTTTTTGGTGAATACCGCCGGAAAAAAGGGGGTGGATGTGGCCGAATTTTTCCCTGACATTGACCTCTTTCTATCGTCTGTCCGCGGGTTGCGACGAGACAAAGCAGCCTCCGCAATGTTTGATGTTAAAGAACTAGTGAGGCTAAAGAATTTAACAAGTAAACTGAGAAAACAGTCCAATCTAAACACCACCTAATGGCTAAGCCCCCTGTTAAATCTACTCCACAGTCTTTGTGGTGGTCCCTGTGTTTTATTGTGTGTTTATCTATATATTCTGTTACCATGGCAAGTGTACACATAGGAACCCTAAATATTAACGGTGGGAGAAGTCCAGATAAGAGGGTCGCATTGTTTGATTTTATCAGACAAAAGACTTGAATGTCACCTTTCTACAAGAAACCCACATTGATGAGCACAATCAGTGGGAGTGGAGCAGAGATTGGAAGGGGGACATTTTATTTAGTAATGGGACAAATGTTAGTGCTGGAGTGGCCATTTTATTTCTTGGAGGACTTCAAGTAGAAGTTTGCAGCACTGATGAGCTGGTGAAAGGGAGACTCCTAAAAGTAACGGTGAAATTTCATGGCAGTGTCGTCACTTTCATTAATGTGTACGCCCCGAATGAGGGTGAGGAGAGGCTCCACTTCTTTAATAAGTTAGGAGATCTTTTATCCAAGTGTGACCCTGAGGAAGTGGTGGTGTTAGGAGGGGATTTTAATTGTACACTTGATACCAGAATAGACAGAAATAATGGGCTGGAACCGCACCTCGCTCAGCACGAGCTTTAGGTAAAATAATTAAGGACATTGGGCTGGAAGATGTATGGAGGGCTAAAAATGGGGCCTGTCGGCAATACACCTGGGGGCGGACGAGTGGAAATACGATCTCAATGGCAAGACTCGATCATTTTTATAGTTTTAAGCACCTGTTAGGTTTATTTAAGGTGTGCTCTATTGTGCCTACTGGATTCTCTGATCACAGTTT
Source organism: Polypterus senegalus (assembly GCF_016835505.1). Classification (NCBI taxonomy): domain Eukaryota; kingdom Metazoa; phylum Chordata; class Cladistia; order Polypteriformes; family Polypteridae; genus Polypterus; species Polypterus senegalus. The sequence goes on along the minus strand of NC_053162.1, from coordinate 69,687,838 downwards.
GGTGTGTTGTACACTTATTTGTAACACTTACAGACCCCGTAGTCCATACTGGCATTTTAACACACTCCTCCTTAAGGATCAAAACTTTAAAGAGTTATTTGTTCATTTCTGGGGAGGCTGGAAGGATATGAAGAAGGAGTTCACCAGCTTACAACAGTGGTGGGAGGTTGGGAAGAGTCACATCCGGGCCTTGTGTCAGGAGTATACCAGAAATGTCACCCAAGTATTGCGGTCAGAAATGGCAGCTTTAGAAATTAAAATAGCTGAATTTCAACAGCTTCTAGAGAAGGGTCCAAATGAGCAGCTTCAGGCGAGCCTGACTTCTGCTAAACTGGGGTTGGCTCACCTGCTTGAGACCAGAGCTCAGGGGCTTTAGTGAGGGCCCGTTTCAACGACTGACTGAGATGGATGCACCAACTCAATATTTTTGGTTTAGAGAAAAAAAACTCGCAGAGTAAAATCTTACATTGCATAAGAACACCCGATGGCAGTGAGACACAAGAGCCCAGTGAAATAAGGCAGGTGGTCCGCGAATTTTATGAACTTCTGTTTGCTGCAGATGGAGATGGTGGCAGTGAAGACCAACAGGCCTTTTTGCAGGACTTACCGCAGCTGCCCAATGCAGATGTGGCACAGCTAAATAGAGAGGTGACCTTTGCAGAACTCACCACAGCCCTGGGACAGCTGAAAACAGGGAAGGTCCCGGGAATCGATGGAATACCAGTGGAGTTTTATAAAGAGTTCTGGGATGTCATCGGCCTGGACTTATTGGAAGTGTTCCAATGGAGTTTTAAAACTGGCTTGTTACCGCAGAGCTGCCGTAGAGCCGTGATCACGCTGCTGCGAAGAAGGAGACTTGTGTCTCATTAAGAACTGGCGGCCTGTGTCTCTCTTATGCGCTGATTATAAAGTTCTCTCTAAAGCCTTAGCCAACAGGATGGTCCAAGTTTTAGGGAGAGTGGTGCATCCTGATCAGAATTACTGCGTGGCTGGCAGGTCCATCTTTAATAACATTTTTTTAATTCGGGACATTTTGGCTGCTGCAGAACTGTTTGGTTTTCAGACTGGTCTTATTTTTCTTGACCAGGAAAAGCTTTTGACAGGGTCAGTCACTCATTTTTATGGAATGCCATGAAGGCGTTTGGGTTTGGGGGGTCTTTTATTAAACATATTCGTTTACTTTATAGTGACATTTCTGGTATCATAAAGGTCAATGGTGGCTTGTGTGCACCTTTCAGTGTCAGAAGAGGAGTCAGACAGGGATGTTCTTTGTCCGGCATGTTATATGCTCTGGCGCTGGAGCCTTTCCTGGTGCACCTGAGGAAGGTGCTGACTGGTCTCTCCATCCCCAACTGCAACATGGACCCTGTGAAAGTCACTGCTTATGCAGATGATCTTGCTGTAGTCATTACAAGCCAGAAGGATTTGGGCGAATTAACAGAAGGTCTACGGAATTACAGTAAAGCGTCGTCGGCTAAAGTGAATTGGAACAAAAGTAGTGCAGTGCTGGTGGGGAACTGGACAGGATGTAGTCCTCCTCGACTGGAAGGAGGTCTGCAGTGGACAACTGGAGGCTTCCTGTACCTGGGAGTCCATCTTGGAGATGACCACTACATCCAAAAGAACTGGGAGGGTCTGTTGGACAAGGTTACAGCTCGGCTTGCCAAGTGGAAGTGGATACTCCCTCAGTTATCCTATAGAGGACGGATGCTGGTCATTAATAACCTGGTGACCTCCAGCCTGTGGCATAAGTGTATTTGTCTACAACCTCCACCTTTGCTTGTTCAGCAGATACAGAAGGCGATCATGGATTTTTTGGACTGGTACCCATTGGATACAGAAGGGCGTTCTATTTTACCATTGGATGAAGGCGGACAAGGACTTATTGACATTACCAGCAGGATTGCTGCTTTCCGCCTTCAGACCATTCAAAACTGCTGTATCCTGTCGAGCAGAGCCAGTGGATGAACTTAGCCGTACTCTTCTTTAAACAAGCCAGGCATATGGGACTTGGGAAAAGTTTACTGCTGTGCCACTTAGATAAGATCAAGACTTTACAGGTGCCAGGTTTTATAAAAGCCTTCTAGCAGCGTGGCAACTGCTGTTGATAAAAAAGGACTGTGATGACCTCTCCACATTTTGGGTCCTTCATGAACCACTGTTCTACAATCCTGCTGTTGGCACTGCTACAGGACTTTCTGAAAATTGTATTAATCATTTCATAATACATGGAATAACCACAATAAAGGACATAATTGACTGGGAAAATTACACTTGGAAAAGTGCACAAGTGGTAGCAGTGGAGACAGGGGTACACTCAGTCCGCCTAATGGAGAAGTTTCTGTGGCAGGTACAATCATCAATGGACAGGGAATCCATGACACTCCTGCACGGAATTTTCTCATCACAATTGAAGCCAACTGACGAAACACCTTTTCCAACGCTTACTGTGTCTCCGGCTGTTGAACTGAGGGATGGTGAGACTAATGTTTTAGCCTTAAGTTCTCTAGAGGCGTTATCTCTACCTACAGTGCCGGGGAAACAGCTGTACAGGATTTGTGTGAAGGTGAACAACCTGGAGCAGCTGAGGACACGAAGACACGACACACCATGGAGAGACAAGCTTGGAGCCCCTCAAGGACTGAACCCCGCATGGAGGTCGTTGTACAAGCCGCCATTGGCCAGTAGGGTGGGAGACCTGCAGTGGAGGTTGGTACATGGGATACTAGCGGTGAACTCCTTCTTATCGATTATATGTCCGGGGGTCTCAGATTGCTGCCCTTTTTGTGGTCTGAGGGAAAGTGTCTTTCATGCATTTATGTATTGTGAGAGGCTCCAGACCTTTTTTAGTGAAATTGAAAGAATAGTAGAAGGGCTGGGGGTCCCGTATAATGGCACGGTGTTTGTGTTTGGGGTTAGAATTACAAAACACACCAGAGAAAATATGAACTTAATTAATTTTATTATCGGGCAAGCAAAACTGTCAATATGGAAGACCCGTAAAAACAAGATTACTGGGAGTGGAAATGAAAATGTTGTTGTATTTTTTAGAAAAGTATGTGAAAGTAGGATATTAGTGGATTTTAATTTTTATAAGTCCACAAATAATTTAGCAAAGTTTAAGGAAATGTGGTGCGTGAATAATGTGCTTTGTGTATGTGATGAAGATAATTTGCAATTTGTGCTTTGACTTTGGTGTTTCATTCCTTTATAAATTGGGTGGATAAATTGAGAATAAGTGGGATTGGAGGGTGGAAACAATGGGGGGGATTAGATAAATATATACTCCAAGAACAATATGAATATGTAATGGTTTAAAAATGAATATTCATCATTAGGAAAGTGTGTACGTGTTTTTTTGTAAGACTTAAGATTTTGAGTTTTACTGTGTTTTTTTTTGTATTTATTCCTGTGTTTATTTAATAAAGTTTGCTTTTAAAAATAAAATAAATATCTATCTATCCCAGAATAGATTTTTAATCAAAGGACAACGGAGGATAGTGGATAATTCAATGATAATTCCCCAAGCCATTAGATGGCAGTAGGGAGGCATGTTGCCTTTCACATGGCCCCCTGCTACACATTAAAATCACCAGACCTCAGCAAACCCTTGTAAATTTATTAGTGCAATTGCTGCCAGGGAGAGGTCTAAAAGGAAAGCACAAGAAGTTTTATATGCCATTTCTAGCTCTGGCACTGATTGAGGGCTGGGACACAGAAGCAACAACTGAAAAAAATAAAAATAAAAGTTGCAATCGGAATGGCAAGAGCTTCACTGGTGGAAATAATAGAGGCCAGAGTGGCTGGAGAGAATGAAAAAAGAGGTGGAAAGGAGTGTGACTTTGTGGCTCTAATTGAGTATGTAGAATAGCCACCTCAGGTACTAGTAAGAGATTCTATTATTGTGGGCAGATTTTTTTTACCTTCTGGTTATTTTACATTATTGCAGACTTCATTGACACATCAACCTCTATGTTTATTTTTTTCTACATTAATCAACAGTTTTCATTTTAATTGGGCTTCTTTGGGTTTATTCTACAGTATGGCCCTCATTAGAAGCTATGGATGCTTTGCACCTGAAAATGCTAGAATAGCCTTCTTGCCTTTCCCTTGAATTAACAAATCTGTGAATATTATATTATGCTAATCATTCCTTTCTGGCACAGATCCCTCAATCTCCCAGAGACAATGTTTAAATCCTGGTCCAGTCCATCTTTGAACGAAGTCAGCCTCTACCTCTTGTGGCTTTTTCTCCAGGTATTCTGTTTCTGTGGCCAGTGCTAGTGAATTGTGAGGTGCAGTATGAGATAATGTACATGTGTCCTATTATGTGCTGGAAGCCCACTCAGATTTTGTTCCTTCTTTGCACTTAAGGATTACGGAGGTAAAATTCAATTTCACCCAAAGCTATAACAGAATAAAGACATTTAGACAATGGCAAGGGAGTTGAATTAATGAATGTAAGTTTTATAGCTACTATTAAGCAAGACATAATGAGTTTTCTATTCTATAAAACTATACTGATGTTATATCATGGAGTCTCTGTTGATATAAACTGCATACTAGTGGGCACTGTAAAGCACCTTGCTAGTATATTCACTTAGAACAGGACTACAAAAAGTTAGGACTGACATAAATATGTTAATAAAAAACTTTAGGCACTCCCACTGCAGGGACTTTTTCAAGAACCAGGAACTTTTTAGAAATTGAGGAATATTTGTAGCATTCCAACCACAGGAACTTGGGACATCCTGGTGGGTAGTCCACTGACGTGTTTTCACCTACTACTCCAGTGTATTTCCTTTTTGTTCAACCAGGAAATATCGTGGGTGAGTCTTAGGTGATGAATTGTGCTTATTGTTTGACCACTGGAACTGGCGCCATCTTGCATATCAGTTAGTAGTTTGAACTTTGGAAAGTTATCGGGGAAGATGGACCGCACCACTTTGCACTGCATCACTCTTCATAGATAGATAGATAGATAGATAGATACTTTATTAATCCCAAGAGGAAATTCACATAATCCAGCAGCATACTGATACAAAAAACAATATTAAATTAAAGAGTAATAAAACATCTGTTACTGAAGCTACTCCTCTGCCTGGAGATGACACTGTTCAGTAGATGCAGTGGATTCTCCATGATTGACAGGAGCCTGCTCAGTGCCTATTGGTCTGTCACAGATGTTAAATTGTCAAGCTCCATACCTACAATAGAACCTGCCTTCCTAATAATTTTGTCCAGGTGTGAGGTATTCTTCATCTTTATGCTGCCTCCCCAGCACACCACCACGTAGAAGAGGGCACTAGCCACAACCGTCTGGTAGAACATCTGCAGCATCTTATTGCAGATTTTGAAGGACGCCAACCTTCTAAGGAAGCACTGCATTGAAGCAACAATTTCCCCTATGAAGTCGTGATCATACTGAAGCAATAAGGGTGTGTAGGGAGTCTCCAGAACGTGCCTCACTTCACATCATAACATTTTTCCAAACTCTAATCTAAACCATAGTGCAACCGGGAATGTGATGGCCATTTTGTGCCTGAAATTGTGGGCATTTCCTGATGTCTGGGCATTAATCAAATTACTTCATAAGTACTGAAAGCTGAAATTAAACTCTGTTGCATGAAAATGGCCAAGGAACACAAGCAGCCTGACTTCAAAGTTCCTGCAATGGGGAAAAGCCTTTTGTTATCACTAGTGATGAGCAAAACAGCCAATTGTCGTTTTGTATACAATTCTGCAAAACTGATGCTTAACGTTTGTTTTGCTGGTAATTTCTCAATTTCAAAACACAAAACTTTTGAGGTTTTGAGTTTTTTTTTTTTTAGAAAACAAACAATACTGCACGCTAAAGACTTGTTATACTTTTGTGTTTATCAGTATATCAGTATATTTTTCAGGTAATCGGCAGCACACAAGTTAAATCGGTTCTATTTACGCCTCTCATTCACATCATCTTGGTGGCGCATTGGTATTTACTAAAAATGTGACATAATACATATTTGCTACATGAAGAAATATCAGAACACACCATCATATACATTACTTTATTTTCTCAACATTAAAACTCACTTTAAAGAATGCTGCCTTCCTTTTTCCTAAATTCCTGCAGATAACGGTTTGCACATTCCATGTGCTGTGGAGCTTTGAGTTTTATTTCTATCTCTGATGCATCTTTAGGATTGTGGCTACCAAGAAAGTCATCATGACTGGCAATGTGAGCACTCGCAAACGACTACAAGCACAGCACACATCTGATAACTCAACAAAATGACAATAAATGAGTCTGGGAGATTTTTTCTTTTTTTTCACTAGAGATGTTTATTTAAATCCTAAATGTCAGGTAGGTAGATACATGTGGAATATTTGAAATCACTTCCAAACAGAAATGTAACTATTTTTTTCTTGTGTCAATGGTGTGAATTTCACAGGAAGTGAAACACCATTTATTTCATGAATTTTTTTTGTAAAGTGAAGCATCAAGTTTAACAGCAAATCCAGTTTCGCACAAATTGTTTTGAGTATCACCAACAATTGCTTAAGTTGAGGTTCAGAACCATATACAGTAGATAAATAAAACCTTTATTACACACACTATTGTACATACAAGAGTAACAAATCCATTCATCCTTTATTAGACCTGTTAAATCCAGGTTGTGATCTGGAGTCCACCTTGGCAGTATTAAGTGCAAATGAGAAACCAACACTGAAGGAAACAAATGAAGTCTGAAAATAATCAGCAAAACAAAAGACACCAATGTTTCACTTAATGTAATCTGATGGAGTGAATTTTACCAAAACCTAAAAAGAAAGGTAGCATGAATCAAAAACATTTTCTTAAGGTATCTACAGATCTGTTAATGTAATAATATTATGAAAAGGAAGACAAAGGCAAAAATGATATGTCCAGTCCTTGTAATTCAGGTGCAGTTCCTGAGAAACAAGCTGATTTCTAAAAGCCACATGTGAAAAAAATGAATTATCGCCAGCTGTAATGACAGCCCATATATAGTATCACCCTGCAGGGACCTTTTCTAAACACAGGGAAGTTCAAGGCGGAGAAGTTCTGTGTCGGGCAGCAGGAAACAATCCCATTACTGCATGAGCTCCTGGGATGATGAAGCTGTGGGCGACCTTGAGTGATCGGGTTAACCCTTTGTTGGAATCGACAGCCTTAGTCTTACCAGCAGTTTTATGTGGCTTTATTTTGTAAGGCAAGTTTAGTACTTAACATCTGTGCGAACACAATAGTCAACTGGGTGCGGCACACATTGGCATTGTGTTGGCTGCATATATTTTTCACTTCCATGCTTAAAGTGGTTAGTGAGAAAATTAAAAGAAGATACCACCAGAAAAGGCAATATACTGTAATTGTTTTTATATTCATAACTGCAAAAAGACATGTGGACGAAGATTATTGTATGTTATGGCCTTGTACTTACCCATTACAAGTACATGTCAGTAGCAATGCTAGGATTTTAAAAATTGGTCAAACATTAATTTTTAAAAACACTGCAGAAGTCCAGTCATACTAACAGAAAAATGGATTTTTCAGATTTTGTTGATTTTTTGCATGTCTAGATTGAATGATTTTTGTTAACCCTAATTTAAATCCACTTACAAATGGTGAAAATAAACCAACTAATCTTCTTTTGATTCCATATATGAGATATTAGCCCATCGCAAGGCACTAACACCCAAATGATATCTGTTAATACTGAACACAGTACTCCAGGTGAGGCCTCACTGGTGCATTATATGACTTAAGCATAACCTCCTTTGAATTAGTAAAGTTATATGTTAGGTTATATATCACACCTCATGATATAAAACTTAACATTCTATTAGTTTTCTTAATTGCTTCTATACACTGTCTGGATGCAGATAGTGACAAGTCCACAATGACTCCTAGGTACTTCTCATAATGTGCACATTAAGCTTGAGACATTCCATTGTGTATTTAAATCTAACATTTTTACTTCCTGCATGTAAAACTTTACACTTAGTTACTTTAAATTTCATCTGCTCCCCAAGTCCATATGGTGTCCAAGTCCCTCTGTAACAGTTTAGCCGATTCTACATTATCTACATTTCCACCTAGTTTGTTATCATCAGCAAACTTAACCACATTCTTGTCCATATCATTTATGTATATTAAAAATATAGCAACGACTCAAGGATGATCCCTGTGGGACACATCTTTAACAATGCCTAATTCTGAAAGGGTTCACCTCACCATAACCATTTGCTTTCTGTTTATGAAACAATTCGCATTCACCTGTAAACTGCTTCCTGAATTTCACTTGTCTTAGTTTGATCCCCGACTTTTCATGTGGTACCTTAATCAAAAGCCTTCTGAAAATCAAGACAAATAATCTCATAATCACCTGTCTGATTATATTCTTTTGTTGCTTCTTCATAGAATTTCAGCATATTAGTGAAAAACAACTCATATGACCCCAAACTAAGTATTTGCTAATACTTCTATTCTTGCTTCTAACGTGCTTAGTCCTGAACAGGGTCAATTTAGAGCCAATCCCAGCTAACACACACACACTAGGGTCAATTTGGTGTCCCCAGTCCTCCTAACCTACATGTCTCAGGACTTTGGGAGTAAATCTATGCAAACACTAAGAGAACTTGTAAACTCCACACACAGAGGTCCTGTTCCATAATATTTTCCTTAATAATTCTTTACACGAATTTACCTGAGATGTACATTAAGCTTACTGTCCTATAGGTGCTTGGATTAGCCTGCTCACCCTGTGTATACAAAGAAATAATACTTGTTAGCCTCCAGTCTTTAGGAATTACTCCAGTTTGTATCGATTTTTTGAAAAATATGTGTTCGAGGGTTTATATATCTACTCAGTAATTTCTTTAAGCACTTGAAGATAAATATCATCTAGTTCTGGTGATATGTTAGATTACAATTTATTTCATCTAAACAGTACTTCTCCCTTTATATAATTTCCAAATAACTTATTACTTCCTTAGAAGTCTCTTTTACTTTTGGGAAGTTATTGACTTCTTCATATAAATAAACTTTAATAATGGGCAAATTCAAAGTATTTGCTATTTCACTGCCTGTATATTCAACTCACCTTTACTGTTCCTAATACTCTTCACCTCCTTCTTGATCATTCTTTTAAATATTCTTTTAATATTAAAAGAATCAAATTGGGTCATCTTTCACCTTTCCTGCAATATTTTTCTCCAACTGTCTTTTAGCCTTCATAATATCCTTTTTACTTTCTTATATAAGAAGTGTGGAGAAAGTATTGTAATCGTCCAAACATTTAATGTTGAGATTTTAATGAATCTCGACGTTTCACACCTCCCTGACTAGTATTGGAATCCTCCAAAAATTCCATCTCGAGATTTTGATGAATCTCGATGTTTTAGACCTCCCTGAGTACGAAAATACCATTTTTGGAATTATGTCTGTGTGTCTGTGTGTGTGTGTGTATGTAAACACGATAACTTGAGAATGCTTTCACTTAGGTTAACCACATTTTGCATACAAGTGTTAGGTGCGAACCTTAGATTTCTACCAACTTTTGGGCTATTTCCATTAACCAGAAGTGATACTTTACCTTTTATCCATGCAGCTGCAGAGTCCGATTTATTTAACTTTATCTTTATAATAATTGTTCAATATACAGTGGAACCATGGTTTGCGAGCATAATTCGTTCCGTAAACGTGCTCGCAGTCCAAAGCACTCGTATATCAAAGTGAATTTCCCCATAAGAAATAATGGAAACTCAGATGATTCGTTCCACAACTCAAAACTATTCATAATAAAATGATTAATACAAAATATAAAGTAAAAATACATAAAACAAATTAACCTGCACTTTACCTTTAAAAGGAATCATGGCTGGTGTGAGTGAGTTTCTAAACTCATGTGGGATTCCACCCAACGGGACGACACGTGGAAGAGTGTCCCAAAGCAATCGCAGTCTCCCAGCGCTGTAGCATTTCACCATATAAGCCTATCCAAAAAGATCGCAGACATGCTATAAGCGCCTGCCATCGATGGGTGATACAAGGAACATTATAAAGATCCCGCTACAATAAATAACCGTGCTGTTGCTGTTTCAAGCTGAATAAAGCTGGTGTTGTTAAAGTACTGAGACTCAGCTTCGTGTTTTGGGGCACAAGATGGGGACTCGAACTTCACAGCACACACACACAGTCACAATGCTGTAGTAAACAGTATACGCTCGTGCGGATGTTGACTATATGAGTGAGGCACGCAGACTCAGACGGAGAATAGGAGACTATTGCCCTCAAGAGAACAGAGAAAGAGACGCGAGCGAGATAAGGAGAGAGAGAGACACGCGTGAGAGAGAGAAGAGCCGTCAGTTCAGCTGTGATCACATGACGCTCAGCAGACAAAGTGTATCCATACTACTCGTATTGCAAGACATCGCTCGTTTATCAAGTCAAAATTTATTAAAAAATTTAGCTCGTCTAGCAAAACACTCGTAAACCAAGTTACTCGCAAACCGAGGTTGCACTGTATTATTAATTTGATTTGATTTGTTGTTGATGGTTTTTTAACATACATAATATAAAAATATAATCGTTGTCTTGCGGTTTACTCCTCAAATATCCATCACCATATTTGAGTATACGAGAAAGTCCAGGGGAGACCACTCCTGATTTTCTAATCATTACTATCAGGCTCTCATATAGCAGTCCTTCCAGTGTGAGTGGGGCATTACTAAGAAGCAGATGGAGGATAGTCAACTATTTTCCTTAATGCTTTTCCATGAAGGACTGGCATAAATGTCACAGCAAATCATTGTGATGTATCCAAGTTTCATCCCGAGATTATTACATTTCTCCTAGTCCGATTCATTAGATCAAGATCTTCCTTGGAATATTGGATATAGTGATGCTTATTTCAAGAATAAAGATTCTGGACATACACTGTGCTCAGACCTTGCTTTTGTTTAAATGTTCCAAAATGGATTTATCTGTCCCATAACTGATTTCTATACACTCTCCTATCGAATGCATCTCACTGTTTAATTCTTCATCACAATTCTCTCTACTATAGGATCATTTTTTTGACATCAATGACAAAGGCCAACCAGGGCTTTGGTCAAGTTTTAGTGACATTCTTGCACAAAGAAACTGTAATGCCCACCTTTTGACTGGTTATACTACTTATTGACTAGATAAGAATACATTTTCAAAATATTTTCATTTTAAAATTCAAAAATATCACATCAAAAATATCACTATATTTATTTTCAGTATTCATGTCGACCTGTGAGAAACACACACTGTAAACTATACAGTATATATTGGCATTTAATTATATGAATTTAAAACAGCTAACCTCTGGTGACGTATTAAATTTATTAAATTAACGTATTAAACCCATTCATGTTTAGGTTCAAGACATTTTCTAAACTCTTTGAGAACTGACAGCTGCTATCAGTTCCCATATCGTCTGGCTAGATGTGACATTGTATTCTTACTGTCTTCTTACATTTATATTCAAATTATTCCTTCTACCTATCATTTTATACTTAGCTAATTTTATTGTGGGCTTTATGAAGTGCTGTACAGATATATCCAATAACAAAGCTACTATGTAATGTAAAGCTCAATATTAAAAATGAAACGCTGCTTTTTTTCTTTGTTCCTTTTCTCTAGGTAGTAATTTCTTTAGCTGAAGCTTCCTATTCACAACCTCTGCTCCTGCATGTCTATGTGTACTAAATATACCATTGTTTTATGTTTTGGATGCTTTTACACAAAAGAACAGATCATCAGAAACTACAAATCCATTCAACAAAGCCTTTCAAAGTCTGTTTTTGTAAACTTAATGCCCCTTGTGCACTGAACTATGGTGAAAACTGCCTCAAGGCCTTGTAATGCATTGAGACACAGCAGGGAAAAGCAAGTTCCGGATCTTTCCTTGTGCTCCCTCCTCACTGTAACATAAATTCCTTGCCCGCTGAGCAGTGCAGATTTTATCTTAAGCACTGTGGTCTAATCCTCTAATGGATGTATTAAAATCTCGGGTGCTTTCAACACTACGCACGACTCAGCACTCTAAACCACCAGACCATATAAAAAAATCGAAACGCTCTACCGCTTAAAGAAATTTCTGCCACAGACCTTCGGCAATGTGGCCTACATTTGCAGCTCCTAAAATTCTGGAATCTTTTGAGGGGTTACTCGCAGGCTATTTCCGCTTTAAGTTCCATGACTCCAATGCCTGTTTGCCCGGCCTCATTCCTGTGGCATGTTTTGGGTGCATGTTTGCTCACAATGCGTAGATGACTTTTCACATATGTTCTATTAATATACTGATCGGACGTAAGCTAATGCCACATTGTCACCTACTGACCTCGCTTTCCTAGGGAACTGTTCATATATATTTCAAAAGTACTTTAAGTAATGCCTCTTTTTGATCTTGGATTAGATGCAGTCCCCACAGAGCAGGTGGAGATTTTATCCCAAATGCTGCCAGCGCAAGTGTTGACAACATCAGCAAATCCACTACCAGATATAACCCGGAATTTAAGGCGTGGCAGCTTGAGGCAGGGTGGTGGAGAGAAGTGTTGAAGATATGACAATGCAGTGACCTTGGCTTCTGCCCATAGTCAAGATCACACCCTCCCTGAGATTCACTTCACTGCCTTCAAGATTGCTTCTTAAAAACTGGCACTGGATCATGCAGTGTCACTCTGAGGTGTGTTACATTAGTCAAAGTTATTAAAAAAAATTACATTGTACAAATGGACAGATGGTGTCTTCTGCCTTGTGCCTGACTCAACTGCCTACAACCCTTAAATTGGAAATCACAAGATTCAGTGCTGTGAGTGGATGAATGGATGAATTTTTTGAATGAGATGGTTTAATACTGTATATGGAATCTGTGTTACCATTTCCTGAACCACCTAATCTGACAGTTAATTCCAGGATGGATCCTGGTTTGTTTTGGCAGCTTTAGCAACAATGAAGCAACCAGCCCAGAGCGAGATGTCAGTATTCTGCAGAGCAACTTCAACAGGCCAACCAACCTGACACAGACATGCTGAGGATGTGCTATTAATCAATATTAAGCAACTTTTAGAAAGTTACGTATATCATGCTATGCTTAAATGAAACAATCATCATCTGCTTTATCTGTTACAGGGGGGCATGGACTGAAAGACAATTCTGACAGCAATCCAGGAAGGAATACTAGATAGTCCATCACAGGAAACACTTATGCACTCATCCACATTTACTCATACAAAATACCAATTAACTGAATACAATGCAATTTATTTTTGTATAGCCCAAAATCATCCAAGAATGTGAATATTAAATTAAAGAGAAAATACCAACAACACGGATATGGAGAGAGTGTACAAACTGAGACCATGACCATTGAACAAATTATTAGGAACACTGTACTAATCCTGGGTAGGGCCTCCATTTGCTCTCAAAGCAGCCCCAATTCTTCATAGCACGCAGTGTCGCCGAGAGAAAATCCGGGTCCCGGTGCAAAGAAGGTGTGTGGAACCTTATACAAAATTCTACACACATGTACTGTATGTGTGTATATTATTATTTATCTCTAACAATTGTAGATTACATTTATACATTTAGATAAGTATGTATAGTTATAAATGTAATAATAAAGTAATATATTTATAATAGTAAAAGACGTTTATAATAGCATTTATTGTCTGCTGAACAAAGATGCTTTCCTGGCCTTTTTCCTGGTGAAACTCTGAATTACATAATCAAAATTAATCAGTTTTGCTAGATCAGACTCAATACTGAGTCTTGCCAAATCTACTTGTCACGCTTCTGACATAGCGAAAGTTCTCACGTCATTCTTTGTCTTAGTTTGTAAAGACGTCTCCTTCTCGAGATAACGACACGTTTCAGGTTTAGTGATATCTCTTTGACTTATGCTCATTTGGCACTTGTTTAGTTTCTCGACTGTTCACAACGATTCACTTAGTCTTCCTTCCAGAATTCGCGGTGTCTCAGAACGCGGCGACTACGTGACGTACTTGTTTGCCAGCTGATGACTTTTTTCTCACTGCACCTGGAACCCCCTCCTCCTCGCCACTTCCCACCGAGCGGGGAATACCCTTGTAGACCATGTAACTTCTCTCCCAGGGCGGCCTTCATGAATGCCTCTTAAGTCGTAAACTGTTGACCGCTGCTAAGTACCCTGTGACCCACGTGCCTTTTTAATTTTGAAACTAAACTTGCAAAATTTAAAAAAATACAATAAAAATTAAATGAATTAAACAAATAAATGTTCAAATTATAATAAAAATTATGGGATGCGTTGGGCTTCATGGGACCCCTTGAGCTTCATAGGCCCGGAGCGTTGCACCAGCAGCACCCCTCTCTCCTCAGGCCTGGTAGCATGAATTTCACAAAATGCTGAAAGCATTTCTTTGAGACTCTGGTCCATCTTGACTTGATTGCATCACTCAGTTTCTGCAGATTTGTCAGCAATAAACTCATTGACTTGTTCGTGAAACCAATTTGAAACAATGTATGCTTTGTGACATCATGTTGGAATTAGGCATTGGAAGATGTGTAAATTGTGGCTATGAAGGGATGTAGATAGATAGATAGATAGATACTTTATTAATACCAAGGGGAAATGGTCAGAAACAATACTGAAATAGGCCGTGGCATTCAAACAATGATTGATTGGCATTAACAGGCCCAAAAGTGTGCCAAGAAAACATTCCTCCAACCATTACACCACCACCTCCAGCCCAGACTGTTGACACAGGAGAAGTTGTGTGCATGGATTCATGCTGTTGATACCAAATTCTGACTCTGCCATTCGTGTGCCTCAACAGAAATTGAGATTCTCCAGACCAGGCTACATTTTTCCCATTTTTTGCTATCCAGTTTTGGGGAACCTGTGCCCACTGCAGCCTCAGCTTTGTTTACTTGGCTGACAAGATTGAAATCTGATGTGTTTTTTTGCTGTTGTAGCTTATCCATTTCAGTTTCAATGTATTGTGCATGCTGAGAAGCTTTTCTGCTCACCATAGCTGAACAGAATGGTTATCTGAGTTACCTGTAAACTTTCTGTTAGTTCAAACCAGTCTGGCTATTCTCTTCTGACCTTGCTCATCAGCAAAGAGTTTCAACATTGTTTCCCAATTCTGGTGTTTGATGTGAACATTAATTGAAGTTCCTGACCTGTATGTACATGATTTTATGCACTGTGCTTCTGGCACATGATTGGCTGATTAGATAATTGCATGGATAAGCAGATGTACACATGTTCCTAATAATTAACTAACTGAGCAGTTATGAAAGCCAAACACTACATATTATTAAAAGCCTACAATCCCCAACGAGAAGCAAGCTGGGTTCAACATCATGCTGTGGAGGTGCTTCTCTGCAGCGGTCTGTGGAAGTTTGGTGAGGGTAGAGCGTAAAATGATACAGGGAAATCCCAGATTAAAACCTGATGCAGTCTGAAATAAACCTGCGCCTTTGGAGGATTTTGTTTTCCAGCAAGACACAAAGCATAAAGCTAATTGGCTCTGAAACCATAATGTTGATGTTGTGGAGTGTCCAAGTCAGAGTCCAGATATTAATCCAACTGAGAATGTATAGCTGGACTTGAAAAGGCTGGTCACTCATGATCACCACGCAACCTGACAGAGCTTGACAAGCTTTGCAAAGATGAATTGGGAAGAAATGCCCAATTTGTGTGCAAAGTTGATGGAGACCTGTGCACTCAGACTCAAGGCTGTCATGGATGCCAAAGCTACATTTACTAAATACTGTCTTGACGGAAGTGAAAATGTATGTAATCAATTATTTTGTGTTTTATATTGGTAATTAATTTAGACCACATTGCAGACAACTGTTTTCACTTTGACAAGAGTTTTTCTGTTTATCACTGTCCAAACAGCCAAATTAAATCCACTGTAACAGAATGTTGTATAGCAATAAAATTTGAAAACGTCCAAGATGGTGAATACATTTTATAGGCAATGTATTCCTATGTATTGTCACAGGTGGCTGGGTGCGGTCGGCAATCAGCAGCCTATTTAAGGAGCCGCCGCCCTGCAATCAAGGCTGGAGTCGGGTGAGGAGGAAGACGAGGTCGTGGCAGAAGAGGCGAGGAGAGGCCCGAGTGATTTGTGTGTGGAGACAGTGGCTAGTGAGAGCCTGGACTTTGGGGAGACTGGGGGTTTGGTGGTGGTGCACTTGACATTTTTAAATAACTGTAAATAAACGTGTGGTGATGGCTAAAATGGTGTCTGCCTGTGTGTGTCCGGGCCTCTCTATTTCACAGTGGCGTAGCTGGCAGGATGCTCCACCTGGGTCGAGGTGGGGACCTGTATTCCTGATAAAGTCTGTGAAAGGGGAACCCACCCACTTGCCGCAGGGGCGGCGTGCACCCAACCCCGTAGCAACGAAGTGTAGCATGGACCAGTGGAGGTCCATTGGTGGACTTTGTGATTAAGGGGCGGCTCACCGACGCGGGGCCCAGGAAGGAGGCTGCCGAGAAGGTGAGGCTGTGGCTGCGGAAGCGGCAGCAACAGCGGAGCTGCCCGGAGAGACGCTCTCCTGTGAGAGAGGAGAGCAAGAAGGCCGACCATTACAGGCACGGGATTTGACAGTGTGTCCTGTTCTCTCGCCAGTGACTGGTCGAAGGCGAGAGCAGGGAATGTCCGTCCCCTGCACCCAGGAAACCCAAGTGGGGAGCAGGGAAAGGCCCATAGAGAGCAGTCGGTAAGTGGAACTACTCACAAGGTAAGCCCACCGCCGGCTGCTTCTCTCTCCTTGGTGGCGATTTTACAGGAGTTGCAAGAGGAACTGCGCCTTGTGCTGTCGCCTCCGGCCGAGCGATGTGCCCTCCGGGCGGAGACGCTGGAGTCAGGAGGGACGGCAGTGGCATTGGATTGAGAGCCGCAGGCAAGAGAGGATCGACACACTGCGGGAGCTCCTGGAAAGAGACGCACAGTGGGGAAGGTAAGTGAGACCGACCCCGTGAAGCTCCGGACGCCAGCGGGGCTGGGTCTGCCTTCTTACAATGGGCAGATCCAAACCGCCGTGGCGTCCCAAAGTAAGCGGAGGAAGCGGCTTGGGGAAGCCAGTTCCTCCGACATGAGAGGACGTGCCGCTGGGTGCGCGCGTCCCGCGAAGGGCCGTCCTCTGCGATATCCCACTAGTGGTTCCGTGGCAGGGACTGTATACCGCTTGTGTGGGGAAGCCGAAGGAGGGAGCATCAGAATGCCGATCAGAGCGAAAAGCATTGGCCCAGCTGAGAAGACGAGCCGAGGGGCTGCGTCAGGACAACGTCCCCGCCCCTTGTTTTTCTGCTTCATTTACAGGCTCGGGCCCTAGGCTGTAGTGTGTTAGCTTGCCGCGAAGGTGTTATCGTCCTCGCGGAATGGTCCACTGGTCCCAGGAGGTCCCAGCTAGCGGGGGAGTACTGTCACAGGTGGCTGGGTGCGGTCGGCAATCAGCAGCCTATTTAAGAAGCCACCGCCCTGCAATCAAGGTTGGAGTCGGGTGAGGAGGAAGACGAGGTCGTGGCAGAAGAGGTGAGGAGAGGCCCGAGTGATTTGTGTGTGGAGACAGTGGCTAGTGAGAGCCTGGACTTTGGGGAGACTGGGGGTTTGGTGGCGGTGCACTTGACATTTGTAAATAACTGTAAATAAACGTGTGGTGATGGCTAAAATGGTGTCCGCCTGTGTGTGTCTGGGCCACTCTACTTCACAGTATCTGTGTCTCTCTATTTCTCTGTATATATATATATATATAATTATTTTTAAAAAGTTGAACTTGGAAGAAAAATGATAACTATAAGCAAACAGGATAAAAAAAATTCAAAAATAAAACTAAAATCATCAGATTTATTTATATAGCACTTTTAAGACAACGAAAACTTGAGCAAAGCAATTTACAGATTAAAATGAACAACAGATCAGAAAAAGGAATAATAAAGATTATGCATTGGAGTAAAAGGCTAAAAAACAAAGGAAAACAAACACAAAGCCTGTCAGGGATGCCAGGGGCAACGACCCGGCTGGGACGCCTTGAGGGACCGGAAGAGGGTCTACACCCACCCTGGATCACGTGGGGGCCGCTATCCTGGTTGTTTTGGGGGCCACGGGTAGAGGGCTTGGAAGCCCAACCCTGTAGGGACCCGTGGTCACTGCCGTGGGGGCCAATGCCTTGGGGACCCTGGACCTCAGCACCCGGGAGAACAGCCGGCATTTCCGCCACACTGGGGAGTGTACAGGAAGGAATGCCGGAAAACGCCTGGAGCTCATCCGGGATGAGATAAAAGGGGCTGTCTCCCTTCATTCAGGGCTGGAGTCGGGTGGAAGCAGGACAAAGCAGGAGAGAGAGTGGAGGCGGCCCGAAGAAGAAGGCATTGTGTGGCCAGGACTGTGTTTGGGGTTTGTGTGCACTTGATTATTGTAAATAGTACTTTGTAAATAAATGTGTGGTGGTGGATTACAACATGTCTTCCTGTCTGTGTCCGGGCCGCGTCCACATCTGGCATCCCTGACAAGCCTAAGAGCAATACCTGACAGTTAACATCCATAAACACACATATTGTATACATTTGAAAAACTATAAAGTTAAGTTAGACTGTCAATGTGACCTTAAAGCAAGTGAATAAAAGTATGTTTTTAACTGTGATTTAAAATGATCAGATGCGGGAGTGGACCTTATTGGGCAGCAGCAGGCTGTTCCATAGCAGAGGATCCACCATAGTGAAGATAGGAATACACCACAGCTTCCGTCGCGTGTGTGAAATAGACTGTAATAATTAATTTGTGGAGTTAGCAGTAAAAGCCCCATCCTCTTGGGTAATTCTTTAAAGAAAAAACAAAAAGGGGAAGACGACAGGATTAGGGAGGAGCACTATCTTAGCCATGACCTGTGTTAGCACTAGATTCTGATGTCAAAGCTCGCTGTGAGAGGCACAGTATAAAATCATTTAAGGACAATATAAATAAGTCTTTATTCACCCAAGTACTTTTAAGAGCATGAGTTATAACAAAGCATTTCAAAAAGTAAACAGATATATAATTAATGCACCACCAGAGAGATTATGACAATTCAAAACCATGGTGTGACCAGTGGGGGCGCTTCAGAGCCCAAACACCTGATGCAACGCAGCTGCACATGACTTAAAAAATAACTAGAAGTTTTGTTTATTTTATAACAGCACTATGCCACAGTATCAAATCAGTCCAACACATTACAAATAACCAATAAGGCGCTTCCGGTTCCCTTTATGACTCCCCTGTGAGTGTCGCCTACCTTCCTCCCGACTCTGACTCTTTGATTAGTGAGATGCAGTTTATCTCAGACCCTGAAATACTTTTGGTGCCTGGTATTACTGGCTAGGTCATACGGAACCCCCCCCCACCAAATAGGAAGGTCTGTTCTTCACAGCGCACAACCTGCAGCTCCCAAGGGCCTAGACAGGGTCACCCTTCCTCATGCAACCCTTTGGGTGTCCAAACTGAGTTCCAGTCAGGTCAGCACTGCCAACTGTCATGCTGGGGGATGCATTGTTAATCCATTACTTGATCATCCTGACAGGGATATAAATCACCGCTATTGTTGTACTCCATCCATTATGGCCAACCAGACCGGGTAGGAGCTGTTCCCCAAATCCAGTAGGGATGCCAGTCCAACACTTAGAAGGGTAAAAGGGAGAAAAATACTGAGATTCTAAACAGAACATGCATATATTTTGAAATCAATTAAAAATCAAATCAACTGTATGTATTCATTTACAGCTTGATTGACAGCACAGATAAATCACTATTATGGAAGAATTAACTTGTAAAAGAATTCAGCACAGAAATAGTAAATATAAAATAGATGACAAAATAATAAACAGAAGGCTCCAGTCACTACCCAGTGCTACATAAAGACAAATTGGACTCTGAAGACGGAAATTCTGGACAATTCACATAACAGTTTAGCCCTTCTGGATCCAATGTCCCATTTGCTGGGTCATAGTCTAAGATTTGAATTTTGATAAGTTCTTGGGCTGTGATTTGCATTTCATTTGCTCCTTGGTGTTAGGCAGGCCTATTCGTATATATTCACGCTGGACGTATGCTATGTGCATCTTTTAAACTTGTCAGCATTAAAGCAGTATCAAAACTGTCATCAGGCTAAGTGGTCTATTGACACAACACTATTGAGATGAAGTCTGGAACTCCATTTTCTGCTTGGGATATGAAGTGTTGAAAGCAAAGTGGCAATGGAAGACTTAGTCAAAATTAGCAATGCACCATGGATGGTAGCCACATCATCACCCTTCCCATTTCTCAGCAATTCCCATGACTCAATTCATAGCACTAAGAAAAAGAGCAAGATCTTCGGTGAGGTAAAAAATATAAGTTATTAATTATGTGAGGTCAAGGCTTAATGCAAAAGCCTGTGGGCTGATATAACAGCTTTCCTCTAAAAATGTGGCTTTTTTGGAAAATATACAAAATACTACAAACTTTAGGTAAGCCTCAATTATCCAGAGGCGGATCAGCTGTTTTATTGATTAACTATGATATAAATAATAGTAATAAAAATAATAATGACATAATAGTAACAGAAATTATGTGTCCACCTTTTGCCAAAAGGCACAGCTAATGAGTTTAAACCCAGAAGTGATGGATGCTGAGGACTGGCAATTATTTGCTATGAAGAAGAAATTCTCACAAACTCTGGGCCATGAAGTAACAGTTACTGTGACCGACTGACTGTAGTTTATTTAAACTGCAGTACCGGGAGGATTGGGTCAGTTTTCTGCTCTTTTATCATTTCTGTCATTTTTCCTCTTTATTATTGGTCTTTTGCTCGGGTGTTCTCATTTTTTGTCCGTGTCTTGTCATTCACAGAACATTAATGATGTCTACTTAGAGTTATAAATGAGTGTTTTTAAACATCTGGAATTCATTTTGATGCATTTTGAGTCAAAAACAAGATAGCATTTGAATTGTCTCAAAATTTCACTATATTGTGTTTTTGGATTATCTATTTTGGTTTTTTTTTAGTTCTGATTATCTCCTAACTATGATTTATTTTGGTTCTTTGGCTTTTCTCACCTGATTTTTTTGCAATTACAGGTATCTCTTTTTGGCATTCCACACAATGTTCATAACACTTACCTTTTGATGCTGAAGATGTGAGAAGAGTTTGTGCTTCCAAAAGAAAAAAAGCAGAGAAACATGGTATAAATGCAAAATATTTAAATTCCCCAAAATTTAGACAAGAAAGTGTAACAACCTCACCATTTTTCTGTTGTATACAGTTGGGACACTGCTGCTTTCGCTCACTGCACTTTCTAAATCTTCTTCTTGTGCTCAGTTACCATACTTCCCTGTCTTCTGGGCTCATCTTATTCCTTTCTTTTTTTTATCTCTGGCTTCTTCTCCCAATCCACATTCTCTTTCTTTCTTTAAAAGCTCTTTCTCGTCATGCACATGTCTTCCCTGTAACACATTAACAATGATATTAATATTAAATGTAAGCATCCTGCCTAACCCTAACCTAACCCCAAATTTCCCTCCACCACTTGATACTGTATTTTGACTCCTATTTGTAAGTGTAATTTTAGATTATTCTCAGCAATCCTCTACACATTACTCCAGTTAATCAAATGTTGACTGTATTTTGCACAGCTACTTACCAATACCTAAAAGTTTTTGCTTCCATTTTAAAGTTATTCAAGTCTGCAAGTTGATTTGGCCATTCACAGCTCCATATGTATGTGCTTGGTAGAAATTCTGAAGATGCTGGAGGTGACTGAATTCTCCTTGCCACGTCTAGCACCACGGACAGAACAAAAATTGATTTTGGTCCCAACCTTCTCACCCCCTAACCACAGAGACTTCACTAATGGCTGGCCATGTATTTTTTTTTCTAAATTTTTAGAATGTTAAATGTCACCATATGTTCACTGCTTTCACTTCAACCAATGTCATCGCTGTGCTAGACATTTACAGTATGTGCTGGTCTCCAGTTGTTGCCTGAAGCTCTGACTCCTGTTATTCTTAAGGCGAGATCTCCAGTTTGTGACAAACTTTATTGGCTTGGCGAGGTTATGTAAACTGGTTCTATTACAGGATGAAGTGATCGACAATGTCCTTATATAGAAGACTTTAAACTCATAAGTAAGAATATACAGCCTCCAGTTAATCCAAAATGCGGCTGCAAGAATTATTACAAGAACAAGAAAATATGAACACATAACTCCAGTTCTTAAATCCTTACACTGGCTCCCGGTTAAATTTAGGGCAGATTTCAAAATCCTCCTTTTAACATATAAAGCATTAAATGGCCGAGGTCCGGCTTACTTGTCTGAACTTATCATGACTTACAAACCTGAGCACATTAAGATCTCAAGATGCCGGTCTGCTTATGATTCCAAGGATTAATAAAATAACAGTGGGAGGTCGAGCTTTTAGCTACAGGGCCCCTAAACTGTGGAATGGTCTTCCTGCTTCTATAAGAGATGCCCCTTCAGTCTCAGCCTTTAAATCCCGGCTGAAGACTCACTACTTCAGTTTAGCATATCCTGACTAGAGCTGCTGATTAACTGTACAGACTGCATCTCTGTTGTTAGTCATTAGCACTAAAACATAAGTAACATGATTGTTATAATTTGTTACTAACCCTCACCTATTCTGTTTCTGTTCTTGGTACTCAAATGTGACAATTGGTGCCACGACACACCTGACAAGATGTTTGCCTGCCTGTAGTAAAGTCATCCCTGATGGAGGATCACAGGAATCATGAGAAAAAGGGTTCCTTTCATTGGATTGGCTGGCCGAGCAACGTTTCAGCCGTGGCATGGCCAAGGTTTCTTCCATTTTTCCCTACAACGTTTTTTTTGGGAGTTTTTCCTTGTCTTCTCAGAGAGTCAAGGCTGGGGGGCTGTCAAGAGGCAGGGCCTGTTGAAGCCCATTGCGGCACTTCCTGTGTGATTTTGGGCTATACAAAAATAAACTGTATTGTATAAACTGTATTGTAAGAAGTGAAAAAACTGCTCTGTAACCAATGTGAATCTTATATTAACCCGAACAGTCAAAGACATTTGTGAGACTGAAGCTACAGTACATATGGAATTGACCTTGTGGCCTATTTCTCCAGACACCCTGCACAGTCGGTGCCTGTTGGCATGTTGTGAATTCCAGAGAATCTTACTGTACAGTTTGCCATTTTTGGCTATATGGTGTCGGGCCTCTTTCTCTGATATTTGACATGGATGCTCCAGTTCCACTGCTGATTTGATTAATTATCTTTCACTTATCAAGCATTCTAGACTTTTGCACCATAGTAAAGAACAATTAAGAACTGTTAAAACACAGGACATTTTGTGATGCCAGTTTGCCCAAATAATATTCTTGTTCTCCAGAGAGAAACTTACTATTGTTCTGCATTACATAATAGTCTATTCAAAGCTTGACTTGCACCAGCACTACTTGTAACTGTACTACCTGTCCCCTTCTGTAATATACAACAGGATATAGGCACACATCATTTAGACTGTTAAGAAAAAACATCCTGAAGAAAGTCCCCAGGGCTATGACACATATGCAGTAGATGATATAGTGGATGACTAACAGATCTCGCAATTGGCATCAAAACAAGTTTTTGTTGATTTTTCAAAGCACAACCACACGGTTAAGAGTGTAATCATCTTTTTTTAGTGCTGAAACTGATTGTGTTGGCATTTGCCTCCACACAAGGAAGACCAACCAAGCCAAAAAATCCAGTTGTACTGTAATTCACAAAGTGCTTGAACCATCCAATATTTTTGAACGGCTTTCTTCTCTGAGCATGACTGCTTATTATTTCCACCTTTATACAGCTGTTCTTCTGCATCTGGCACCCAGCACAGAAAGATGCCTGGAGTCAACTATAGCCTGCAGAATGCACCCAGAAAAACCTTGCTTATTTTGAGATGATGGACCAGTCCTGTTTGGAGAGGACATGGACTTTGACCATATGCACATTTTCCTATATGGAATAGACATTTGTACACCTGTACAGATCAACATCAGCTTACTGATCTGTTGGATACAACATCAACTGGTCATTTAACCATCTGCAGGTTTCATTTGAAAGCCAGGAAAAAATATTTTAAAGAAGGTGTGAGAGATGTTGGGGCATGCGTTGACATATCTAAAGCTTAGTAATTGTGAAATGTCAGCAAAGTAAGAAAACCTTTTTATATGCACTGCCTAATCATTAATGTACTGAATTCACTTCAAGAATGGAGGTATCCTATTGAGTCAATTCCAGCAGCACTCAGTGCAAACCAAGAAGCAATTCTGGACAGAGCACCACTAACATACAGTACAATATATTAAATCAGGTGCATTTCTGATACAACTGATGTGCACAAATGTCTTGACATGTGGCATCATACTGTATTTACACCAACAGCAAAAACCAATGACCTCTATAAACCATACGACAGAAACAAGCATTTTTAATGGATATTTTCATTTCTGGTGCAACTGTAGACATGATTACATGCATTAATTTAGGGCCATGCCAGCAGATATTTAATCAAAAAAATATTTTAAATAATATTGCCTGCAGATAATATTTCTTCCCTAAAATGGAATTAAAATCCAACTTCTTCAAGTTCCTAAAATTTGCATTTTCATTTATTTTTCATTGACCTCTTTAGACAGAAGTTGACAATATCATATGTTTTTTTAGCCTGTTTAATCCAGATCCAGAGTTATGGGGTGCAAGGCAGGGTGCAAACCCTGGACAGGATGCCAGTCCATTGTAGGGTGAACACACACACCCACACCATACTAGGATACTAGGGCCAGTTTGGCTTCACTTGTTCACCTAACCTGCATGTCTTTGGACTGTGGGAGGAAATCCATGCAGACACTGGGAAAACATGCAACTTCCACGCAGTAGCACTGCACCACCATGCAGCCCAAGTTCACTATGCTAATTAGAACAATAAATATGTTAAATCACATCAGTTTTAAATCCCATCTGAGCATGCAGTTGTAAACCTTACTCTTATTATAAACCTTACAAAACCTTTTTCCATTTGATCCTGCTTTGTTTTTTCTGTATACTAAGTAGAGAAAACATTCCACCTGCTTATGAGTGTATTGCTGTAGACTCACTCCACAAGGCATCTCAGTTCACAGATTTGCACTCTGGTGAACTGCCTGTGGTCAGCCACAAACCTGTAATGTCTGACTCAGACATGGTCTGATAAGTATGTTTTTAACTGTGATTTAAAATGATCAGATGCGGGAGTGGACCTTATTGGGCAGCAGCAGGCTGTTCCATAGCAGAGGATCCACCATAGTGAAGATAGGAATACACCACAGCTTCCGTCGCGTGTGTGAAATAGACTGTAATAATTAATTTGTGGAGTTAGCAGTAAAAGCCCCATCCTCTTGGGTAATTCTTTAAAGAAAAAACAAAAAGGGGAAGAAGACAGGATTAGGGAGGAGCACTATCTTAGCCATGACCTGTGTTAGCACTAGATTCTGATGTCAAAGCTCGCTGTGAGAGGCACAGTATAAAATCATTTAAGGACAATATAAATAAGTCTTTATTCACCCAAGTACTTTTAAGAGCATGAGTTATAACAAAGCATTTCAAAAAGTAAACAGATATATAATTAATGCACCACCAGAGAGATTATGACAATTCAAAACCATGGTGTGACCAGTGGGGGCGCTTCAGAGCCCAAACACCTGATGCAACGCAGCTGCACATGACTTAAAAAATAACTAGAAGTTTTGTTTATTTTATAACAGCACTATGCCACAGTATCAAATCAGTCCAACACATTACAAATAACCAATAAGGTCATTTTTCCTCTTTATTATTGGTCTTTTGCTCGGGTGTTCTCATTTTTTGTCCGTGTCTTGTCATTCACAGAACATTAATGATGTCTACTTAGAGTTATAAATGAGTGTTTTTAAACATCTGGAATTCATTTTGATGCATTTTGAGTCAAAAACAAGATAGCATTTGAATTGTCTCAAAATTTCACTATATTGTGTTTTTGGATTATCTATTTTGGTTTTTTTTTTAGTTCTGATTATCTCCTAACTATGATTTATTTTGGTTCTTTGGCTTTTCTCACCTGATTTTTTTGCAATTACAGGTATCTCTTTTTGGCATTCCACACAATGTTCATAACACTTACCTTTTGATGCTGAAGATGTGAGAAGAGTTTGTGCTTCCAAAAGAAAAAAAGCAGAGAAACATGGTATAAATGCAAAATATTTAAATTCCCCAAAATTTAGACAAGAAAGTGTAACAACCTCACCATTTTTCTGTTGTATACAGTTGGGACACTGCTGCTTTCGCTCACTGCACTTTCTAAATCTTCTTCTTGTGCTCAGTTACCATACTTCCCTGTCTTCTGGGCTCATCTTATTCCTTTCTTTTTTTTATCTCTGGCTTCTTCTCCCAATCCACATTCTCTTTCTTTCTTTAAAAGCTCTTTCTCGTCATGCACATGTCTTCCCTGTAACACATTAACAATGATATTAATATTAAATGTAAGCATCCTGCCTAACCCTAACCTAACCCCAAATTTCCCTCCACCACTTGATACTGTATTTTGACTCCTATTTGTAAGTGTAATTTTAGATTATTCTCAGCAATCCTCTACACATTACTCCAGTTAATCAAATGTTGACTGTATTTTGCACAGCTACTTACCAATACCTAAAAGTTTTTGCTTCCATTTTAAAGTTATTCAAGTCTGCAAGTTGATTTGGCCATTCACAGCTCCATATGTATGTGCTTGGTAGAAATTCTGAAGATGCTGGAGGTGACTGAATTCTCCTTGCCACGTCTAACACCACGGACAGAACAAAAATTGATTTTGGTCCCAACCTTCTCACCCCCTAACCACAGAGACTTCACTAATGGCTGGCCATGTATTTTTTTTTCTAAATTTTTAGAATGTTAAATGTCACCATATGTTCACTGCTTTCACTTCAACCAATGTCATCGCTGTGCTAGACATTTACAGTATGTGCTGGTCTCCAGTTGTTGCCTGAAGCTCTGACTCCTGTTATTCTTAAGGCGTCAGATCTCCAGTTTGTGACAAACTTTATTGGCTTGGCGAGGTTATGTAAACTGGTTCTATTACAGGATGAAGTGATCGACAATGTCCTTATATAGAAGACTTTAAACTCATAAGTAAGAATATACAGCCTCCAGTTAATCCAAAATGCGGCTGCAAGAATTATTACAAGAACAAGAAAATATGAACACATAACTCCAGTTCTTAAATCCTTACACTGGCTCCCGGTTAAATTTAGGGCAGATTTCAAAATCCTCCTTTTAACATATAAAGCATTAAATGGCCGAGGTCCGGCATACTTGTCTGAACTTATCATGACTTACAAACCTGAGCGCACATTAAGATCTCAAGATGCCGGTCTGCTTATGATTCCAAGGATTAATAAAATAACAGTGGGAGGTCGAGCTTTTAGCTACAGGGCCCCTAAACTGTGGAATGGTCTTCCTGCTTCTATAAGAGATGCCCCTTCAGTCTCAGCCTTTAAATCCCGGCTGAAGACTCACTACTTCAGTTTAGCATATCCTGACTAGAGCTGCTGATTAACTGTACAGACTGCATCTCTGTTGTTAGTCATTAGCACTAAAACATAAGTAACATGATTGTTATAATTTGTTACTAACCCTCACCTATTCTGTTTCTGTTCTTGGTACTCAAATGTGACAATTGGTGCCACGACACACCTGACAAGATGTTTGCCTGCCTGTAGTAAAGTCATCCCTGATGGAGGATCACAGGAATCATGAGAAAAAGGGTTCCTTTCATTGGATTGGCTGGCCGAGCAACGTTTCAGCCGTGGCATGGCCAAGGTTTCTTCCATTTTTCCCTACAACGTTTTTTTTGGGAGTTTTTCCTTGTCTTCTCAGAGAGTCAAGGCTGGTGGGCTGTCAAGAGGCAGGGCCTGTTGAAGCCCATTGCGCACTTCCTGTGTGATTTTGGGCTATACAAAAATAAACTGTATTGTATAAACTGTATTGTAAGAAGTGAAAAAACTGCTCTGTAACCAATGTGAATCTTATATTAACCCGAACAGTCAAAGACATTTGTGAGACTGAAGCTACAGTACATATGGAATTGACCTTGTGGCCTATTTCTCCAGACACCCTGCACAGTCGGTGCCTGTTGGCATGTTGTGAATTCCAGAGAATCTTACTGTACAGTTTGCCATTTTTGGCTATATGGTGTTAGCCTCTTTCTCTGATATTTGACATGGATGCTCCAGTTCCACTGCTGATTTGATTAATTATCTTTCACTTATCAAGCATTCTAGACTTTTGCACCATAGTAAAGAACAATTAAGAACTGTTAAAACACAGGACATTTTGTGATGCCAGTTTGCCCAAATAATATTCTTGTTCTCCAGAGAGAAACTTACTATTGTTCTGCATTACATAATAGTCTATTCAAAGCTTGACTTGCACCAGCACTACTTGTAACTGTACTACCTGTCCCCTTCTGTAATATACAACAGGATATAGGCACACATCATTTAGACTGTTAAGAAAAAACATCCTGAAGAAAGTCCCCAGGGCTATGACACATATGCAGTAGATGATATAGTGGATGACTAACAGATCTCGCAATTGGCATCAAAACAAGTTTTTGTTGATTTTTCAAAGCACAACCACACGGTTAAGAGTGTAATCATCTTTTTTTAGTGCTGAAACTGATTGTGTTGGCATTTGCCTCCACACAAGGAAGACCAACCAAGCCAAAAAATCCAGTTGTACTGTAATTCACAAAGTGCTTGAACCATCCAATATTTTTGAACGGCTTTCTTCTCTGAGCATGACTGCTTATTATTTCCACCTTTATACAGCTGTTCTTCTGCATCTGGCACCCAGCACAGAAAGATGCCTGGAGTCAACTATAGCCTGCAGAATGCACCCAGAAAAACCTTGCTTATTTTGAGATGATGGACCAGTCCTGTTTGGAGAGGACATGGACTTTGACCATATGCACATTTTCCTATATGGAATAGACATTTGTACACCTGTACAGATCAACATCAGCTTACTGATCTGTTGGATACAACATCAACTGGTCATTTAACCATCTGCAGGTTTCATTTGAAAGCCAGGAAAAATATTTTAAAGAAGGTGTGAGAGATGTTGGGGCATGCGTTGACATATCTAAAGCTTAGTAATTGTGAAATGTCAGCAAAGTAAGAAAACCTTTTTATATGCACTGCCTAATCATTAATGTACTGAATTCACTTCAAGAATGGAGGTATCCTATTGAGTCAATTCCAGCAGCACTCAGTGCAAACCAAGAAGCAATTCTGGACAGAGCACCACTAACATACAGTACAATATATTAAATCAGGTGCATTTCTGATACAACTGATGTGCACAAATGTCTTGACATGTGGCATCATACTGTATTTACACCAACAGCAAAAACCAATGACCTCTATAAACCATACGACAGAAACAAGCATTTTTAATGGATATTTTCATTTCTGGTGCAACTGTAGACATGATTACATGCATTAATTTAGGGCCATGCCAGCAGATATTTAATCAAAAAAATATTTTAAATAATATTGCCTGCAGATAATATTTCTTCCCTAAAATGGAATTAAAATCCAACTTCTTCAAGTTCCTAAAATTTGCATTTTCATTTATTTTTCATTGACCTCTTTAGACAGAAGTTGACAATATCATATGTTTTTTTAGCCTGTTTAATCCAGATCCAGAGTTATGGGGTGCAAGGCAGGGTGCAAACCCTGGACAGGATGCCAGTCCATTGTAGGGTGAACACACACACCCACACCATACTAGGATACTAGGGCCAGTTTGGCTTCACTTGTTCACCTAACCTGCATGTCTTTGGACTGTGGGAGGAAATCCATGCAGACACTGGGAAAACATGCAACTTCCACGCAGTAGCACTGCACCACCATGCAGCCCAAGTTCACTATGCTAATTAGAACAATAAATATGTTAAATCACATCAGTTTTAAATCCCATCTGAGCATGCAGTTGTAAACCTTACTCTTATTATAAACCTTACAAAACCTTTTTCCATTTGATCCTGCTTTGTTTTTTCTGTATACTAAGTAGAGAAAACATTCCACCTGCTTATGAGTGTATTGCTGTAGACTCACTCCACAAGGCATCTCAGTTCACAGATTTGCACTCTGGTGAACTGCCTGTGGTCAGCCACAAACCTGTAATGTCTGACTCAGACATGGTCTCCTTACTGCATGAACTAATTGGAGAACTCCTAGTCTCAGATGCACAGAGGCTGCTTCTGAACACTGCGAGCGGAGAGCCTCGTGGTGATGTTAACTGAGCACTCTTTCTCTGTGTCTCTCAAGCCCTGCCTTTTCTGCACAACACCTCGCCACACTCCACCTATACACGGTGCAAACCTCACCCTTGCTGCCACGTATTTTGAAGTGGACTCACATCACGGAGCATCTCAATCTGAAGATTTGCATTATGGCTCAGAAGCAGTCCAGCAGGTGCGTTTAGCAACAAACAATGCACGTATGGCGTAACATTTAGGTGCGTTAAGCGACTAAGTTAACTGATATGAAAGGTGGAGCATCTCACATTGTTCGCTTCATTCAAGAGTCAGTTATTATATTTTTGTTTATTTTTTTGTAACAATGAGTGATATTCAAAAATAATAGCAGTTATAGAATGCAATTACATGTGTTAGTAGACTACATTAAATGTGTGTTTTTTAGCTGTTTACAATAGAGTTAAAAATGTAGCTTAATAGGGTTGTGGTGACTCAAATGCTTTCATACACTGCTGATTACAATTCAAGTGATGTCAAAATGATATCAATTGATGCGTGTTAGTGGAGGAAGGTCTGTGACTAATTTTGCAATTTGCTTAAACATAACATTTTTGACAGTATATCTAACAGAGTAGTATCCAGTACTTAGCAGTTGGAAAATATCTATTAATACAAAATGACCAATACTAGCATAAAATCACTCTCAACCTATGAAAAGAGAAAAGGAATTGAAATAAGTTCCCCATCTAGCTATTAATATTAGTTAAAATGCAGTAGTCTGTTTAAATTACATAAATAAGTAATAACTTAGAAAGTAACGGATTAATTTTATGACAGGAATACAAATGATACTCCATAGGCAAGAAGATTAGGGGCTTGGTGCAATTGTTCTTGTATATCTGGGAATGAAAGACCAGGGGGCTGGGCACCGAGATTGGAGGGTTAAGCCACTGAATTCTCCTCACTTTCCATTTTTAAACCTGCCCTATGTTTATATCAGTTAATGCAGCTGCATATTTCCCATGTTATTAATCCGTTCAAACACCATTTAGCTGCAGGTTGATAACATCGGTTCTTTATAATAATAATTTTTCAGATAATACTGTTCAATCAGTTTAGTCTTATATGTGCTATATTATATTGCTTTCCCCTTCCATTCATTTTATAAGAAATGTTTTTGTACTCTACTAGTTAACTTAGCTAAAGAAGCAGGCGAAGGCCACTGCTGTGGGAGCTGTTTGCTCAGACTTTACCCGGCTTTTGACTCACTTGCATTGGGTATAACAGCAGCTGTCAGATGACTAAAAGAGAAAAATATACAAAATATACAAGTTCAAGCAACTGCTCTCAAGCTAAAATTAAAACAGTGAACAGCAGGTCCAGATGGAGTATCGCCACGACTGCTGAAGGCCTGTGCGCTTGAGCTGGGGATTCCTCTACAGCGCGTCTTCAACCTGAGCCTGGAACAGGGGAGAGTCCCGAGGCTTTGGAAAACATCTTGTATCACCCCTGTCCCAAAGGTATCACGTCCTAGTGAGCTGAATGACTTCCGGCCTGTCGGTCTGACATCACATGTGATGAAGACCACGGAGCGGCTGCTGCTTCACCACCTAAGGCCACAGGTCTGCCACGACCTCGGCCCTCTGCAGTTCTCATACCAGGAGAAGGTGGGAGCGGAGGATGCCATCATCTATATGCTACATCGATCCCTCTGCCACTTGGACAGAGGCAGTGGTGCTGTAAGAATTATGTTTTTGGACTTCTCTAGCACCTTCAACACCATCCAACCTCTGCTCCTCAGGGATAGGCTGACAGAGATGGGAGTAGATTCACACCTGGTGGCTTGGATTGTGGACTATCTTACAGACAGACCTCAGTATGTGCGTCTTGGGAACTGCAGGTCTAAAATTGTGGTCAGCAACACAGGAGCGCCGCAGGGGACTGTACTTTCTCCAGTCCTGTTCAGTCTATGTACATCAGACTTCCAATACGACGGAGGACGGAGTCCTGTCATGTGCAAAAGTTCGCTGACAACAATGCTATTGTGGGCTGCATCAGGAGTGGGCAGGAGGAGGAGTATAGGAAGCTAATCAAGGACTTTGTTCAATGGTGCGACTCAAACCACTTACACCTGAACAACAGCAAGACCAAGGAACTGGTGGTTGGTTTTAGGAGGCCCAGGCCCCTCATGGAGCCCGTGATCATCAGAGGAGACTGTGTGCAGAGGGTACAGACCCATAAAATACCTGGGAGTGCAGCTGGATGATAAATTGGACTGGACTGCCAATACTGATGCTCTGTGTAAGAAAGGTCAGAGTCATAAGATGCTGCAGATGTTCTACCAGACGGTTGTGCCGAGTGCCCTCTTCTACGCGGTGGTGTGCTGGAGAGGCAGTATAAAGAAGCCTCACACCTGGACAAACTTGCGTGGAAGGCAGGCTCTATTGTAGGAATGAAGCTGGACAGTTTAACATCTGTAGCAGAGCAACGGACGCTGAGCAGGCTCCTGTCAATCATGGAGAATCCACTGCATCCACTGAACAGGGTCATCTCCAGGTAAAGGAGCAGCTTCAGTGACAGACTGCTGTCACTGTCCTGCTCCACTGACAGACTGAGGAGATCGTTCCTCCCCCATACTATGCAACTCTTCAATTCCACCCGGGAGGGTAAACGTTAACATTATTCAAAGTTATTGTCTGTTTTTACCTGCATTTTTATTACTGTTTAATTTAATATTGTTTTTTGTATCAGTATGCTGCTGCTGGATTATGTGAATTTCCCCTTGGGATTAATAAAGTATCTATCTATCTATCTATCTATCTATCTATCTATCTATCTATCTATCTATCTATCTATCTATCTATCTATCTATCTATCTATCTAATTCGTAGTCAAAGTCACACAGAATGTTTCTCTATTTTCGTAGTTGTTAGTTACACAGAATGTTATCGATGTTTTATGATGGATGCGTTTTCAAAATTGCCAATGTCTATAAATGAGACATTTTACAATTTTAAAACTTGGTACAGCACGACATGTTTGAGATTTCTGAACAAAATTGTAAGTACCTTGACAAATTTCTTTAAAGAATATATGTGATATATCTTAACAAAATTGGTCAGTTTGCTTCATGCAAACAGACAAATAGGCAGACAGACAGACATGGGCTTTTGCAATAGGTGCTTCATGCATTATATGCGACCATACCTAAAAATGGAGGTACAAAAAATTTTAATTGAAAAAAATTTAAGCTAGTGATATAAAAGTAGCCAATTAGTGCTAACCAATGACAATGATCAAGCCAAGTCACAGACGGCTTACTCAAGTGCAACACCTAAGAAGAGAGGCAAAGAAACCAGTTTATTATTCGTTATTAACGTTTAACGTCTTACTGTGGCATTCCTTACACTGATAACTATGCTAATAACTAACTGCCCACCTTTACGCTTTTTCCTTTTTTTAGTACAAAGCTGCTTTCCTTTGGCACTGATGTGCATGACCTTTGATCTTACAAAACCATGAAGTGGCGAGCTCTGCTCACTATGCATACTGTAACGTTCTCGTGCACAGGCCCAGAGGAGGTTTTCAGGAGTGAGCAGACGAGTCTGTGAAATAGGATCATAGGAATAGGAAAATAAAATCATTTTAGAAGTGGATTGAACCTTTAAAAGTACTCACCAGCAGCAACTATTCTTCTTGAAGGAAAATAT
Source organism: Polypterus senegalus (assembly GCF_016835505.1). NCBI lineage: Eukaryota > Metazoa > Chordata > Cladistia > Polypteriformes > Polypteridae > Polypterus > Polypterus senegalus. The sequence goes on along the minus strand of NC_053162.1, from coordinate 69,653,787 downwards.
TGTCAATTATAGTTTGAAGCAATGTGTACACAACAAACGTGCACACTATACCAAGACTGAAAGGTTGATCGACTGACTCATTGATTGATTGATAGCTACACTGAAGATCAAAAGGTCATCTCTCATGTGAATGAGGATGTTATTTAGTGGATGCAAAGAAAAATTAATTTATCTGCTTTTTAGATTAATTATGGGGTCAATTTGAAGATCCAGTAAAGTAGCCTCATCGTAAAAAAAACCAAAAGCATGCTTTTTATGGTTAATTCAATAAGTAAATAATAAATAATTGCATACAGATATTGTCCCAAAATGGATTTTCATATTAAAAAGCATTAAAAAGCTTATAATTTTCCCTTTTAAGATATTTGATATGTTGATGATTATTAAAAAAGAAAAATAAAACTAACATAACTGTAAGAGCCAATCTTAAAAAGTTAAAGTTTTGAGTTAAACTCATATTAATGTTTGCTTAATTTGAATAGAATATAAATTTCTTCCATAGTCATAGATTATGGTATGGTCTTTTCCCCCTATAAGTCAGTAAGAGATAGAACTTTGTTGCTATAACTGAGATACAGTGTGATAACAAGCTCAGTTGTTGTGTTTAGAAGAGGTCCCGATACATAGGGACTAAAAAGACCCATTTTCTACTCAGAGATGGGATAAGCATACAGTTTTCTGACTGTTTTAAAATGGTCCAGAAATGTTAAGTAAATAGTAAGGATTTGAGATGTAACAAGATTAAGCTTAGAACTGAACATTTCTTAACATTAATTTTTCCCTTTTTTGCTATTTTAATTTTCTTTTTTGTGTGAACTGTTTTACTATGAAACTTAACTAAACTTTTAAAAAACTTTTGTCTGTGGTATCATTTCTGCGCGTCAGGCCTTTGTTGAAACCCATTTTTTGACTTAGAGCTGCTGAACTTTGGTAACTTTGGAAAAACGCAGCTACAATAACATAAGGGAATATAACATACACAAATAAGGAAATTTTGAAAAATATGAATGATTTGGCGTATGGAGTGAGACTTTTAAGCACAATCCCCTTCCTCTGTCCCACTGCAGTGCTGAGTCAGTCACTTGAACTGCCAAGTACGTCATTTGTAAAAAGTTACAGGGAAGCATGCAAGTCATCTACAGATAGTGGTCACTATTGAAAAGGAGCCACAGAAAATAAAGGGCTTTCTGTGAACAAGTAAATTGCAAGCACAATGCGGACAATTCATAGCTTTTGGAAAGTGCCCTAGGAAGGTGTTCACTATTGGAAAGGCATTACATGCAATAAAGCATTTTTGCTATGACTAAATAGTTACATGATAAAGCACATTGTTTCCAGTTTGTAGCGTTTATAAAGTGCCTTGGGAACAGTTCACTGCTAAAATCATGTTATATAAAATAAACATGGTTTGTGGTTTTCTTTGGTAGAATTTGCATAATCTCCTTGTGTCTGAGCATTTTTTCCTTCAGGTCAGGTACTCCAGTTTTCCTTCCACAGCACAAAAGACTTGCAGGTTGGTCAACTTAAACTAGCCCAGCACGAAGGAGTGTGGGTGTGGTGAACTGCCACTCCATCCAGAATTGGTCCTTTTCTTGTGATCAATGCAGCCCATCATCCTGCAATGGATAAGCAGGTTAGAAAATGAAAAGATAGTTTGATGGAGTGTCATGCACAGTATTGTCACATCTGATCGCTTAGCCTGACTGTATTCCAAGTCCACTCTATCCTTGTGATTTATTTAGGTAACTTTTGATAGAATGCCATAGTGCCTGCTGAGCTAGACCGTATTTGCCAGTGACTTCAGTCATGAGAAGGAGTGAGTCAGATAAAATACTGAAGCATATGTCATTTAAAATATGTGAACTTCAGAGTTCATTTTTATAGATTAAAAACAAAAAGTAACCTTAAAGTACTAAATTATGGGTGAAAACATAAATGTTACATTCCAAGATTTCTATTCTATTCATAAATACTGTAAATAAATTTTGAAGGTAGTAAATGAAGAGCCTGTAGGTGGAATGGGTGTATCTACAGATTTACATCTACACAAATGCAAGCTTGAATCTATTTTGGTGGAAGGCACCCCTTGGGTCCCTGACAAGCATGTGCGGCCTGCAGAACACATGTGGGGGAGTGTGCTGAAATGTTATAAAGGCACTATTGTTTTACATACACAAGCCAATTTTTTTCATTAGCGTTATTCAATCTGATCTGCTTTCACATCCAATTAGTTCTTACAGTAAAAATCGATGCATTATTGATCGGCAATTGACGAGTTGCCTCATTGAAGAGCTTATTCATTTGCAAAACTCCAATGGCAGTTTCCTTTCAATTCCTGCAACCCTGATAGACAAGCCGGGCACCATGTGTTTAGCGCAGCTGTTGGCGGGCAGCATCCTGACTGGCACATTTAAACACAGGCAGATGGACATTCCTGCACTGCTGGCTCATCTTTATCATCTGCGGGCAGGGGCAAGCTTATAGGAAACCACAGTGCTGCAAATAACATCTACTTTTCAGCACTTTTAGACCGTTTACCAAGTTTCTGCCTCCCATGAGACTGCATTGTCTTAATGAAGTCCAGAGGTTACTGACGTTTATTTTTCCTTTCATTGATTATTTTTTAAAGTTCTTCTGGCTAATCATATGCAAATGGTTGCCAGTTTTAACTGATTTGTTCAACTGCTAAGCTATCCTCAAGGGTATTTTAAAGCTGAGTTGTCCCAATATGACTACATACAGTTTTGAGTCCAGTGATTGCGTGCTTTTAAGCTTTTCTTAACCTTTTTAAGCACTTAACTTTTATGGTACATACACAGTTCTGATTTCTTCAAGGCTCTTTCCTCCAAGAACATACCTGAATTCTTCCATTGCCAATTGCTAATGCATTCACAGACATCAGACTGACACAGTGGTCATTGTTGCTACTTGTACTAGCAATACCTAATACTTGCAGTACCTAACCTAAAGTGTTACCAAGACCTCTTATAACACACCAGCCACGTCACAATGATATGCTGCTTAGGTTGTGGTCAGCTTTACATTGGTTTTCTTAAGCAACATGGCCCTCAGATGGGGTCACACACTAACCTCACATTAATATTGGAATAATGGCTGGCTGCTTTAGACTTGTCCAGTGACAGATCTCTCCAAGACTTTCTCGGACTACCACAACTTAGCATTATTATTAGTATTGATAGAGCATCTATAGTTTATCATTTAAGACTTCTTCATTAACCGATCTATGGCAGACATTCATGGTTAAATGCACACCACAATAAAGGGCTCCTTTAGTCGTGACTGTACGAGCCTGGCCCTTGGGAGGAGGTTGCAAACCAGTTGTTATCGATGGACCAGTCGTGATGAATTCTTTATTCACACATATCTAGCAGAGTTTTGTAAACGTCACAATCAAGTTCAAAGTCGAGCTGCTTGGAGATGGTCTTTCAGAAGTTTAATAAACTCTCTTTTCAGTGTATCAGTACATCATGATAATCCTCCATATGTTGTGCTTAAGTTGACAGATCTTCCAATTTATTTTTTGCTGATTTTTGCTGTAAACAATATAACAAGCTCAAGTTTGACTGTCTTAGTACTTGATACGTAGTGGAATTGAAAACTATGAATTGAAAAATAGGGTGGCGCGGTGGTAGCGCTGCTGCCTTGCAGTAAGGGCACCTGGGTTCACTTCCCGGGTGCTCCCTGTGTGGAGTTTGTATGTTCTCCCCATGACTGCGTGGGTTTCCTCTGGGTGCTCCGGCTTCCTCCCACAGTCCAAAGACATGCAGGTTAGGTGTGTGAGTGTGTGTGCCCTGCGGTGGGCTGGCGCCCTGCCCAGGGTTTATTCCTGACTTGGCTCCAGCAGACTCCCGTGACCCTGTGTTAGGATATAGCAGATTGGATAATGACTGACTGATAGAATTGAAAAATAACATTGTAAATTTGTATAGCAGAATTTCTTCAATTTAACTAATATTACACAGGGAACAGGAGGCACGTCTTAAAAATAAGAGTTGTGGGAAACTGGAACAAACTTAAGAGGCATGTACTGTAGTTAAACTGAAGATACTAACAGCGTTTAAAAACATCTGGATGAAATATTTGGACAACTTGGCTCTTCACCAAAAAATGGTGTGATGGATTGTGTTGTCTCCTCTCATTTGTAAAATTGAACATGTTCTTTTGTTGTATCAAATACTATCATAAAGAACTTTACAAACTACCTACTTCCCTCAGCAGTCAAATTCATGTCTCTGGTGTCTCTTCCTATGAAGTCAGTAGACGGATTGGCAGAGCATGGGGGGATCATGAGGTCGCTGGACCTATATCTATGCAAAAGGGTGAAGGTCTAAGTCTTTAGAGTCCTGGGGCCTCGTGCATAGCTCCTTGCGTAGAATTCACACCATAACATGACGTAAGCACAAAAGCGGAAATGTGCTTACACACAAAAAAATCCATATGCATAAATCTGTGTGAACGCCAACTTCCACGTTCTTCCTCTCCATAAATCCCGGTCAGCGTGAAAAGTAATGCTTGTGCACGCACCTGCTGTCCCGCCCCAGCTCCTCCCAGAATTACGCCTCTTACAATATGCAAATCAATATAAATAGCCCTTAAGCTCAGCCTTCTGTGAAAAGACAATGGCAAAAGAAAGAGGGAAAATAGAAGAATTTCAACGAATTCCAAGTGGAGACAAGGGAAAACACAATATTTGTTGGTTTAAACAGTGGTATAAACAACAAAAGGAAGTTGATCGAGTGACATAGCATGTTGGAGAAACTCGATAGCTTAAGTTATCAAAGTCTCACAGTGCCCAAAATAAAAAAGAAGTTGTCGCATATCAAAGTCGCCGTGAAAAGGCAAGTCATAGCCCACCGTCTGAGTGTCATATGAAAGCTTATTAGGGTACAGAGAAAAAAAAAGGCACACTTAGTGGGAAAAAAGCACGAAAATGTCAACTTTAATCTCTAAATTTACACTTTAATCACATATTTTATTTTGTCATTAAAGTAGAACATCATACACTTCATCTTAAAATCGTTTAATTCACTAGTTTCTCCATCCCATCGTAACTAAAGTAGCAGGTTAAATGCTTTGTTTTGTATTTGATCTTCTATGTACTCTATGTGTGTGAATCACTACGTGCTTCCGGGCTTTCTCTTCCTCCGACAGGACACAGAATCCATTACATTCGTGATATCACAGCTCTCTGAATAATTAAAATACGGAGATGTATACGTGATATCATTTTCATGATGATAGGAGTTAAAGCACGTTATTAAACATGGGAACACGATGGTGCAGTGATTGTTCATGTCTCCCACAAGATAATTGCTGCGCCATGCGTGACCTTTGATAAAATACTTTATTGTAGCAGTGCTGTCTCTTTTAAACATACTAACCTCTAATTCCTGTCCTTACTTTTCTTTCTCCAAATACCCAATCGCCACACAATCAGCTCTGTAATAGACGTTAAGCCATCTGTAAGCTTAGAACGCCGAATCTTCAAAACTTTTAAGGAACATCGAAATATCTTCATAGTACATGTTTAACTATTCTATCCATCTATCCTTCCAGTGTAGCATTAGCACCAGCAAAAATACAGCACGAGGCAGGAACAATCCCTGAACGGTGCACCAGCTCCTCGCTAGCACTGTGACACCGTGTCCGCACATGTTTAATTATTAACAATATCGATTATTTAAATGAAGCTAAAGTTTTATCTGTATAATATAATAAACATATTTTGCTGCACTTCATCCTAAAATTGATATCGTCATCATATGTAAATACGCACTTTATAAAGTGGCTCAGGTTGTGCAATATTATAACTGTAGTGCAAGTTTACAATGAGGTAATTGTACTTATAAGTACAAATAGTTCTACAAGGAGCACTTGATGGAGTTTATACGTTTATAGTTCTTGGGATGAAACTGTTTCTGAACTGCGAGGTCAGTACAGGAAAGGCATTGAAACGTTTGCCATGTGAGAGCAGTTCAGTTGACAGCATGGCTGAGGCAGCGTGTGCTCGATGCTGTATACCGATAAATCTCTTTCCAGTCAGCTGTTGTACAGCTGTGATTCACACTCAGATACAGTGATATAAATACTCTGAGTGGTGCAGTGAGAGTAATATGGAAAAAGATGATCCGATGTGGCAACACCTAACAGGAGCAGCTGAAAGAAGAAGAAGAAGGTGCAGAGAGAGTAACAACGCTAAAGCAGCTATTGTATTTAGAATACTTTGGCTATTCCCTGGACCATTATATTGTTACAGGTTAATTAGAATCAGATGCATAAACTAATAAAGAATATGCGGTTAATTTCAGTGTATTTATAAAGCCGCGTCAGGGATGTGGATCTAAAAAAGAAAGGGTAACCACACAGGAACAGTAGCACTGCTTTGACGCTGGGTGCCGCCAGTCTGCAAAACCGAGCGGGTGTGAACTACCGTGAAAATGTAGCTTTACGCCAAGTTTAGGTTTTATACATCGCGATTTGAATGTGGAAACGTTCTTACACAACATTTTTGTGCGTACGCACTGTTTATACTTGAGGCCCCTGGTGCTTCCTGTTTTGCTACATAGCTGAGAGACATGGACACTATGCAGTGACCTGAGATGAAAACTGGACTCCTTCAGAACTGTGTCGCTTTGGTGAATCCTTTAGTACAGCTTGTTTGACTTTATGTTGCAGTTCCTCATGGAGTCCCAAATGAAGCACATTATCTATATTGTGAGGAAGTGTCAGTTACGGCACTAAGGCCATGTGGCGTGATTCCCTGAGGGTGATCTGGCTTGCAGGGGCCAAATTGTTGAGGACCTGAGCAGAAGACATTAACACCTGGCTGCAGCAGATAAAGGGTCATTTCTGGAGGGTGGGACTGGACAGTGTATCTGCCAAGGGGGTTGCCAACCTGGATCACAAACTTTCATTGTGTGGTGGGCACAGCAACACGCTCTACCAGTGCAGATGAAAGGAGCTAAGGAGGGCCAGTGTGTTCCATGGACGTTGTGAAGGTGCCAGATGTCACAAGCTACCACGACTTACAAGAAAGCACATACTAGATAGGCGATCTTCTGAACTAAGCATATGTGTACAGAAGTGCAAGGAACATGATCGTTTACAAATGCATGTGAACAAAGTGAGGTGAGGTGTGACTTGCCCTGTTGTCTAAGTGCGTGTTTGTTGTTTTGGAGACATTCCCTATAATCCCTTTAAGCGAGGAAGTTTGTCTAGACATGTTAGGCAAAATGTGTTTCTTAAATCCATCCATTCATTCTATCAGTCTGCTTTGCCTGTTACCTGTACTATGGGTCATAGGGAGCCAGACCTAGCTTGTATCCCAAGAAACTCACACACACCCCCACACTGAAACTAAGCCACTTTGGAGTCTTCAATCACCCTGACCACATGTCTTTGGACTGGAAAGCGAAGTGCCTGGCTTTACAAAGCAATTAAAAGGAAAATTACAACACAAAACAAAAAGAACAAGGCATTTGCTCTCCAGAGATGGCTTTAATAGAGGCAGTGCAGAAAACAAATAAAGAGCAGATCATCATCTGTTTAACACACCACTGAGAGCTCTCTCCTTCAGCCAACCTTTCTTTACATCTTGCAGGTCACTTACGTCAACACACGACTCATAAAATAAAATAAAATGCTGACAACAGTTCTTTGTGACTTAATGTTTTTCTCCTGAAAAGCGGCATGAGCAGTCCAGAAATGCTCATATTAAGAAATAGATTACTGCACTAGATTTTAAATTGCATAGACAACAAAAAAAAAACTGCAACAAAATAGAGCTGTTATTCCTGTACAATAAAGAGCTTTTTAAAGATGTTTTTATGTTGTTTATGTCTGAATGGTTAAATATGCTGTAAGCTCTGTAAAATGAGGCAATCATTTTTAACCTTCAACTCTACAAAACTATGGTCAAATCAATTTGAATTGCATCCTGGAACTTCACAGGACTTTTAAAAGAACTTCAATCTCCTGTCTCCTAGTGCTCTATCCAGGGATGACTCCAACTATTAGGAATAACTGAAGGGATGACCTCCTATCCAATTCAGCATACCTTTTGACAACTTATACTAATTCATATATACAGAATATCTATTGTTATGAATTACAAAAAAATAATACAACCCCTTTTGTGGTAGACATCCTTTCAGACTGTGTTATACAGTTAAGAAACTTCACTCATTTCCCTTTCAAAAGAGATAAAGGGCATCTAACTGCCCGCCTGACTGGTGTCTCTGAAAGAACGGGCACCAGGGTGAAGGGTCTAACAACAAGGTCTAACTTTCTAAAGAATTCAGTACAGTCTTTTTAACCGCAGTCCGAAGTAAAAGGCCAACCATTGTGCAATACTTGCAAATGCAGTAATTAGCATGAATACAAACATATCTATTAATGAAACTGAATCTATTATTATTATTATTATTATTATTATTATTATTATTACCACACTTGTATTCATTTAACCAGTTTGTTGTCTGATACAAATCTTTTAATCAATATTTATCCCACTTCCTATTGTCCAAATGACTTCAAATTTTGCACACTCACTTCCGATGACAATACATGAATCAATAATCAGTCTCACTAAGTGATCAATTAATCCATGTTAATTAAGAAATAAAATTTTCATATGAAGAATAGTTCAAGATCTCACCAGTAGATGGCGCTAGTAACAGATAGAAATGTTATCCAATAGATGGCATTAGTTTCGGTTAGAACATTTTATTCGAGAATATTTGAAAACTTTTCAAGACTAAAAGTTGAAAATAATATATATATATATATATATATATATATATATATATATATATATATATATATATAATACTTTTTAAAAACCACACTTATATTAAGTTAAAAAGTGTACTAAAAATAAAAAATAAGTCTCTCATACATCACTCGTAAAATAAAAACGTGGGTGCTTTTCATCAATCAGCATTCAAAAACCACTTTTTAAAACCTTAGCAAAAGCACCCACCTTTTATTTTACGAGTGACATATGAGAGACTTATTTTATTTTAGTACACTTTAACTTAATATAAGCGTGGTTTTTAACAAGTATTTTTTATATATATATTTTATAGAAATAATTTTATTATGTTTGTCTGTTAGTGACAAATATGATTTTCAGGTAAGGAAGACAGAAGTTTCAAAATAAGGTAGTTATAATCACTGGAGTAGTGACATGTTGCTTGTTCCATGCAAGTAAGAATTCCATTGTACTTGGTACACATCATGACAATAAACCTATAAATGACCCTATGAGTAAATATACCCTGAGACACATTGTTCAATATCTGATCACTGGGTAAACATATTGACCCACTGTCCTAAAATAACATCTGGTGGCTCATTTCATTTGTGTGACATTTGGTCATGTCCACAAGTCACGACCACAAGTCTCTTTGTCACCTTTTATTTTTTATTTAGCTGACACCTTTATCCAAGATGACCTACCACATTTGAGATACAATTAGTCACATTTCTTTTGTTTTTCCAATTGGCACCCAGGCAGGTGAAGTGACTTGTTATAAAGGATGTGTTTTGATGATCAATAAACACAATACTTATACTTGATTATTAATTCTGAACACATATCTATTGTGTCCTGGAGGTTATCAATAGAGGGACTACTGAGGACTATGCTTTTATTACAATAAACTTCTATGCCCACCATTTTTTTAATATTTCCTGAACATACAGGCTATATCCAGGATTACTCCTTTCTTGTCTATGTGCTTTACCACCCTGTCTGCACATTCTTTTTTATTTAATCACCTTATGTGATATGCTTGATGCTCAGCAGATGTCTCTGCTGATCTTCTCCATTCTGACATGTCATTTGGTCTGTCAATCACTATGTCATTAAAAACAGACAACCCCACATGATGCCACCAAGGTTACTGATACCTAAACATTTTTGAATATCCAGAACTGATCAGGTCATAATGTTTTGATTCAGACCAAGATCAAGGTTCTAATCCCAGTAGTTTGTAGGTAATCACATGACAGACCTTAGCGTTTTATGTTAATTGAATTACATATTGTAACCATCAGGGGCATGCTAACCACTGAAAAGAAAGATCATTCCACAATCAGGCTATTTAATCAGCACCCATTTTTATCTTTTGAATATCTTAGGCTCTTTCAAGAGTTTATTTGGTCTATTATCATTTCATTATTAGCCAGTCTTTTTCATTTCTTGGCTTTCTCCTTCTCCTTCTTATCTGAGGTCGGCATCAAGCAAATAATGCACCTTTCATAAGGTGGTGTTTCTTCTGCTGCAACAACCAGATGTAAACTGCTGGGCCTTCATCCATCCCTGCCTTTTATGTATTCACTCTGGGTCAAGTGGGGACTTCAAGGGGTCAATCCTTGCTTCTTCTACCCCTTTGGCCCCCTTGGCTTTAGCTCTTCTTCACTGAATGTCCAGTTGTCATCTGAGGAAAGAAAAGAATACACCTCATCTAGTGCCTATGGTTTTCCATGTGCTGCTCTGTAGAACTTTACAGGAAGGTAAAGTGATCTATGAAGATATTTCCAAAGTCGCACCTTTACCCACAATGAAACCGGAATCTTACAGGATGTGGGAGAAGCTGAGTTAATCTTGAGGCTGCCAGAAGGCATACCGTGCTGTTTTTTGGAGTGACCCCAATGTAATCTTGAACAGGTTATAGTGGAAAATATTTCTATTTATAAAATATAAAAAACACCCATTTGGTTTTGCTAAAGTAGATGATCACCCGTGCTGCAGGCCCCTTGTATCAGTTAACCTGTTTTCATTTTTTAAATCTTTTCCATTAGTTTTCATTGCAAGGCATAATTTGATGTCCAAAATACTCCTGGCTGTAAGTGTTCACAATTGTTTCCTTAAAGAATGTGAGGAACAACTTAAGTCTAAATACAAGTTCCTTTCATTGTTTAAATTTGCTCTTTTTTTGCTTTGTTTCCCTTTTGGTTTTGCAGCCGGAGTATGGACAACAAATAAATAAGTGACCTCGGCTCTGTTTCTGAAGAGCTGTCTGAGCCAATGTGGGTCACCTGCTGAACTCTGCAAGCCCGGAAACACTTTGGTATGTGTTTGTAGCAGCAACCCTCCCCACAAAATCATTTTATTATGGTTTAAGACTCAGACATAACACTAAATAAACACAGATGGATAGGAAGAACTGAATATCCAGGTCAGCTACAGTATGTTTCAAGGCCCACCATGGCCCTACCTCCAGATACTCGCACATTCACCCTTGACCCTAAGTCTCTCTCACAGAAGACAATTGTGAGCAGTTTCACCACTGAGGGCCACACAATATGACGGAAAGGTGGAGCTAAAAGGAAATGGTTATGGGTCTTGAAGGTGCCCCCTACTGGGAAAAGGAAAGAGCGGTGCAGCTGATAATGCTCCTTACTCTGAGGCGGAGACCTGAAGCAAATTTCCTGATTGGATATCAAATTTCCCTTCTCACCTACTTGTAAATATATACTGTAGTTTCAGCACAGTGTATTATTTGTAGAAGGATCCTAAGCTTAAGAGGTAAAGTAGCTATCAATTGGTAAGACGCTTACTGGAGCAAGAGATTCACATTAAGGCCTTACCTCCACAATTTAGCTTCAAAGAAGGCCTACACATCAAAATAAGCCTCACCCCAACATGGTAAGAAGAAGGCTTTTGGCCTACACAGGCCCAACAAAAAGGATTAGACTTCAGAAATTTCAACGAAACTGAGAAAGAGGAGATTCAAGAACAAAACAGAGTAGCATGATTTTTAAAATAATTTATTAACATATTGTAACAAAAGAGAAATGCACTTCTGGATTTGGCAGATCTTGCACCCTATGATTTCTTTTTGTTCCTGAAATTAAAATTGAGACTGAAGTGAAGAAGAATTGTTACCATTTTAGAAATCCATGGAAAAAAATCACGGGAGGCTCTTGATACGGTAAAAAAAGATAAATTCAGGAAATATTCCCAAGAGTAAGAGATGTGCTACAACAAGTGTATTGCACTTAAAGGAGAATATTTTGAAGGTGACTAAAGGGGAATTGCTGTAAGTTTTATAATAAAGTTTTTTTTTTTTTTTTACCAATTCCAGAAATTTTAGATATTTTTAAAAATTTATAATGTGATATAACCACCCTTGGCTCCTCCAAAATTCATATAAGGAGGGTAAAAACTTGAAAGATCATGACAGTTCACTTCATCAAGTGTTCTCCATCTGGACTGTAAAGCAGTGTTTCTCAACCTTTAAATATTTGCGACCCGAGTTTTCATAACAGTTTTAATCGCGTTTTCTTTTTTTCACATCTTCGTGCCCCCCTTTTTGTTACTTCACGCCCCCCTAGGGGAGGCCCGCCCCACAGGTTGAGAACCACTGCTGTAAAGTAAGACATATACAGCCATTAAGTCTTAGTTGAGCTCTAATAGAAGACATACCATATATACTCGTGTTTAAGTTCTCCCACGGATAAGTCGGGATTTTACCATATCAATTTCCGGTATTTTATAATGTCGGTCGTATAAGTCGAATGCGGAAAACTCACGCTATTGGTCCAAGAGTTTATGATATGCTAATGCCCACCTGAGAGAGTAACCACAGAGCACACTGCCGTTTTTTTATGTATTGTGCCTACGTGACCACGCGGTAATACCCAAACTATTCTGAAGCAACGTTTGCACTGTTTTCTGTTTTTTGTATGTCACACCCTCATACACCTTTACCGTAAGAGCATCCCTTATCAACGATGGAGCGTTCGATGACAAGAAAATGTGAAGCTGGTATTGGTAACTGCGCTGCTGCAATAAAGTTTGATGTGTTTGAAAAACTGTTGTGAGATTGGAGGAATGCAAGAAGATCTAAAAAAAAATGTGTCATATTTTTGAACGGGCATAGAAGTCGGGGTATGATTTTATGATCAATTTTTCGGGTTTGATGGCCCAACTCACATGCAAGTATACACGGTATTCATTATCTTCAGAATAAAATGTATTTGTTTTCTTCCAGGATTTGATATTGTGTGATCAAAGTATGTCAGGGTGGACAATGGCTAACAAATGTGTAGTTCATAATATATAGAGCAAGAATAACAAGTGAAACTACTAGATAATAATGTCTTAGATGCCATTTTCCTGGTTTTAGAAGCGATTGATAGTGCTGCCATGATAGATTTAGGCATTGCTGCACACCTGACTAAAGTAAGCAAGAATGAAAGTAATTTGAACAAAAATAAATGAGATAAAATATTGATACAAGAGAGTGGTGTTGGAAGTAGACATCGCTGATATGACAAATCTCAATATGTCAGCATGTGCCATGGTGGTTTTGAAATTATTTTGTACAGATGCAACATTAATATTCTGCAAAAAGCTAAGCAACAAAGGGAAGAAAGGCTTTGAAAATCTGTGAATGGGAAAACTAGAGAATTATGTAGCCTTCTGCTGTAAGTAGACTTAATGGAACAAAGTGGCACACACAAATGCTCTTGTGGCATTTTTGTTGTGTTCTTATAATTGTGTTGTGTTTTATTTTTATGTTGTCTATCTAATATGAATATATGAACAAGTTATTGCTGGCTCTGCTTTATCCATTATAGAGTTGCAGGGTAATGGAGCCATTACTGTGGCAAATGATACTCTTCAAGCCCATACCTTGGATAAACTGCCATCAGAAACATACTTATGCTTACATACAAGTTTGTCAGTATTGGACCATTTTACAGATGCAATTTAAGCTTAAATTCATTTCCTTGATATGTGGGAGCAAACCAGTAGACCTGCAAGAAGCCCATAAACAAGGAGAGAGGACACACTAGCATCTAAAACACAAGTGGGACATGATTCTTGATCCTTAGAGCTATGAGGTAGAAGCAATCAGGGCTGCTCTGCTATGTCACTGTTTTTAATTACAGTATATAATTCAATAAACATAGGTGGATACCAAACACACAGTGGTACTCATCAGAGTCAAATTAAACTCCACAGACCTAAAAACAGTTTGCTGTGTGGACACTGTCTGTATGAAGTTTACACATTTTGCCAATGGGTTTTCTTCAGGGATCTCTGCTTTCCTTCTGCATCTTAAAGATGGCCATATTTGATTTATTGCCCATTCTAGACTGGCATGGTGTGAATGAGTGCATGTGAATGTGCCTACAGAGGGTGTCCAGTCCAGACATGATTCTTTCTTTGTTTAGGTTACCATCACTCGTTAATTTAAAAATGAATGGGTTGTGTTGTATACAAAATATTGTCCTACATACAGATGGAACATTTAGCATCTGCATACAACATTAACTATTCACAATATAACAAAGAAAAATAGGGTGGCAGTGTATGAGAAAACCTGGCATTGTAATGTTGTGCTTTAAGAATTTTATTTTTAAATCATTTAAGACTTACTTTATGATTGTTAGAAATTTTATGAGGGTTGACCCTATTAGAACCCAGTGATGGGATTATAATACAGAATGAATTATGCTTAGAACTACATAATGAATGTGAAAAAGACTGTGCCAACACCTCCTACGCACTGCTCACTTGATGGACTTTTAGAGGCTTGGCAGCGGCCTGTACACTTCGAGGTGTGGCTCATGGCTGGGTTCAATTAATATTCTGCATTACACAGAGTGACATTTCTTAAGGCCAAGACACAGATATTTCTCTACAGAAATAAAAATAACTGTTAAGAAAGGTAATCTGTAAAACTTTTAAAAAGTGTTTATGCTCATTTGGTGAGTTATGGTACATGTATTTTAGTGATGTATACCTGAATATAACTTATACATAAATTCAAAGCAAATGTAGAACGTAAAACAGATGGTCTGTAAATGATAGAATCAGAGATTGCTCCTCCTGTCTGGGTCAAAGAGATGACTGTGCAATTTTATCTTTCCATTAACTTACTGAATGTAATTTGATGGGCAGATGGGCTCATTACTGGCAGCGTTGGGCAAAACTAAGAAACTAACTATGGTTCCAAACTCCTGTAGGCCCATTTTAAAGTCATCCATTAACATAACAAAGTCTTTACATTGGGATAAAAGTAGAGTTCCTAGAGAAAACTCAGAAAGAAATGGAAATACAGTATGAGATGGAAAATAACAGCTGCACCATTGTGCTTCCAGGGAAAGGATATTCATACATCTATACATTTTCAAGCCTGCTTAAACCAGTTTTGCTTTGTGGAAAGCAAATCACAGCTACACTGGACAAAAGGTAGAGAAACAATCCAGGAAACAATGTACTCACACTCATACACACATCATTCAAGATGGTGGAACCTCTGGTGATAAGGACTTCTGGCAGGAAGAGGCGGGTCCAGGTGGATTGACACCAAAATTAATGTCAAGCTGTCGATCTTCTGGTTTGCAGACGGAGGAAGAGACAAGGTGTTAGTAAATAGTGCCATCCTGTGTTCTGGTGGGAAATTACTATCCCCAATATGTATGTGACACCAGAAACTGGGACATTTGTGATAGTACCCCATGTCATAGTATAACTTGTACAGTCAAAAAATATCTCATATAATAAAAGAAAAAATCCAACACCTGACAATAATCAAGATATCACCAATGGAGACTCCACCAATCACAAGGCAGGATATAAATATCATTGAGGCAACAGTATAGAAGAGAATACATAAAAATAATAACACACAATTATATAAAGGATAATTATGGGATATTGGAAATAAGAATACATTCAAGCAATACTATTTATATTTCGGTTCATGGTTCATCATGTAGTGAGTCTCAGTGTGCAATAGAGAATGTTGATAACAGAAACAGAAAAATAGTCTTACATTTATGTTACTCACAAACAATCAATTATGGTTTTGAAATGCATTGGATATTTTATTCTTGATCCAGTTACAGCAGAGTTAATTCTTCTTTATTTTACTTTCATTCTTCACATCCACTATTTACCGGTACATCATATCTATTGGATAGTTTTGGGACTTATTTTTCAGATCTAATGGGTCAGATATTTTTCCCTGGGGTTTGACATAATTTATTTGACTGTGACATGGAGTGCTATTTAATGTACAACTGGTCGGTTTAATTAATTGTTACACCATTTTTTGATAGTGCCACCATCCTAAATAGGTATGAAATAATGCATCAGGTGTCACTTCGCTGGTGATCATATGGTGGGAATGAGGCATGGTTAGAGTATCAGTTGGAAAATTTGCATTGTGATGAAATGCTGATGGTTAGTTTTGATCGTGCAATTTCTGGCTTAGATGCATGCTCTTTGCAGCATGTGTTAACTGGAGAGCTCCATCAGTCAGCCCACAGAGCCCACCTCTGAACACTGCGAGTGGAGCACTTCCATGTGATGTCAGCAGATTTCTCTCTCTCTCTCTCTGCTATTTTTGGTCCTGAGAAGACAATCTCTCAGAGGCCATATTCAGATTATGGGCTGACTGAGAACAGAATCAAGTGCAACTAGAAGTTTATGTGCCACTTGAAACTACTAGCACAATAAGGTTGCATGGTTTGCAAAGCCACATTCTATTTGCTTTTTTATTTATGGCAGAAGTTATATTTGAAAAGTAAAAAATAGTATCTAGAATGCATTAATAAATGTAAAACTTTTCTCCTACCTATTCTGGTACTCTATCTAATTACCTGGGGTTACAGATTCAAAAGAAACAGGGAAGTATTGAACTATAACAGCAGTTAATCCTGACAGTTTGGTAAGAGTATGGGATTTGGGGAATTCTTTTCAGGCCTGCGTAATAAAGAATATAAAAAGGGGAAACAGGGTCATCTTAGAACCCTAAATCAACAGAACAATTAGCAACAAAACTATGGCCACAGCACTGAAAGAAAACACAAGATAGTGACAGCCACAGGAGAAATCGAAAAGCAAAATGACAACATAATTACATTACTGAATTAATGCTAAAAATAAATAACCAAATTGAAATAAAGGTACAAATATAAAAAAAGTAACTGAAATGAATTATGCACAAAATAAAACTCAAAACAAGCAATTCATGAGAAAATAGTCTGTAAAACTGTAAATGTGAAGTGTTAAGAATTAATTTTAACTTTATTTATATTTATATTTGCCAATTCAAGAACAAACAAAATCCCTTAATCCAAAAAAATGGCTATAAGAAAGAAAAACTTTTCAGTCACAACAGTACAATATTGTTTCATAAGAAATAGTCAATGAGTGTGTCAATTGAGAGCTTTAAAGTGGATAAATGAGTGAACATGACAGACAGCCACAAACATCTCTACAGAGAAAGTGTGAAAGTTAAAGTTATTTTCTGTTTGGATGTGGAGTTCCAGTATTTATACATTTTCCCCTGAAAGTGAACTGATTAATGTAAATTGTGTATTAGATTAAAAATATAAATACAAAAATATTGTAGAAGAATGTCAGTCATACTGACTGAGGATTATAAACACAGATAGTAGATGAGGAAAACATGCAGTGCGGCCTAATGATGAAGGAGTTGGTTTTTAATCCACAAAGCTGTGTATTCAGCTCACTGTTACTTAATTCAGTTTATTTTCATATAGCACACTTCACTGAGTGCAGGAGCAGAGCATTGTGACAAGTTCTCAGGTAAAATGCGCATGCAAACCTTATAAATTATTTATTACACAATGAGTACACATATAGACACAGATTTGTTTAAACAAACAGGAAAACAAAGTAATTTGAAACTGATTAACATAAGTGGAACCGAGCAATATATTTAGCTTAGTTAAATGTTGAACCATGGTAAGTTCATAACAGTGAAGAGAAAAATAAAAACCCCAGTCAGCAGTATCCTCTGGGTAGCCCACGGTCAATTATAAGGGAGATAATCAAAGACAAATTCAGGCACCGTCCTGGATACATCGACCAACTGGACACCCACATCCTCTTGGGAATTCTGTAGTAGAGTCTGAGTCTGAGTCATCCAATCTGACAATGGAATCTTTCCATCTGATGAGCCCTAGGCTCCCAGTATCTCAGGTGACTTTTCCATGGTCAGGGAAGAGACTGAAAGTAGAGGAGTGATGCCAAGTGCCACAGAAGGACACAGAGAAGAGGAACAGAATGAAGAAGTATCAGTATCAGTTCATAATTATATTTTTTATATTTTTGTACAAATGACTAATTAAAATGCAGTATGATCAGCTATTCAGCAGCTCTAGTCAGGGTATGCTAGGCTAAAGTAGTATAAGCATACTCTTGTATAAGCATGCAGATCATTCCACAGCTTTGGAGCTGAACGTCTCCTGATCTTCCTAACGTTTGAAGAACACATGAACATTTGAAAGTACGACTGTATGACCAAACATAGAGAGAAGTGAAACAAGATACTGTAAGTAAGCCTTAAACAGAACTTTCTTTAAACAAGCACTTTTCTTTTCTTTATAATATTAGTATCATTTTTTGTATATTTTTGTGTGAACTGTTTGCTTTCAATTTTACTAAAATTCTTCAAATGAAGATATTAGGATTGTAGAATTATTTGAACACTCATCACACGATTACCTGAATCATTCTATAAAGCTGCAGAACATCAGAAAGAGAAGTTCCACTGTTTGTACTCCTTATGTAATAATAAGTTCTTTCCCAACTGTCATGATTTTGTGCTCTTTTCAATTTTTGTTTTGATTTTACGTATTGCTTTTCATTTGTTCATTCCATTACAGGGAATCACTTATTGTCAATGTTTTTTTCTTTTGAAATCATTTTGCTTATCTCAGAAATATTTCATGTCTTGATGAGATGCCATCTTAGTTTGTCATGAATCGTGTCATTGTTGACATTATTCATAATTTGAACTGTGATGAAAGCATAATTGAACTTGTCAAAAACTGGATTAAAACTTTAAAAGTTTCACCTTTCCCAGTCAGTGTTGATACAGTTTTATTGAATTGTCAATGAAAATATCCTCATTTTCTCCATTACAGTCTGGTATGGCAGTGTGTTATTCAGACAGCAGTAAAGGTGCTGGGCGTTATATTGGACTCCATTGAGGTCCAGTTTACATTCAATGTCAGGAAATGTGCTGGAATATAAATAAAGACAACACTCACCCAGGCATGATGTTATGTATTTTATATTGTGTTCTTTAATTCTGTGCACCTTGTTAGTATATGGATATAACACTAAGAGAATGTCCTAGCAAATAATCATGAACTAAGAGTCCCAAGCACGTACTGTATGTCCCCAAAGCACATTGAAAAACACTCAGTAGAAAAGTTCCAAAATTGCCCTTTGGGGATTAATAAAGTGCTATGTAATCTTATTTTATCTTATCTTAAAGGGGGGAATTCCATCAAAAACCCTGCCTAGATACTAAAAGGCTAAGCAGAATCTTTATATTTTTTTTTCCACAAAGTGCTCAAAGGCACAAAAGAACACACTGTGGAAGAAAAAGGCAAAATGGAATTTTGAACCCTAAACAAACACAATCAATAGTAAATAAACCGATAAAATTAATACAGATCAGCCCTTCCAATTTGCAGATCTGTCTGTTTGTGGATTTGTCATAAATAATTACATGGAAAGTATTTTGTGAGTTTTGCAACCTATTGCGGAAAGCCACAGATGATGCTTCTAACCTGCTTAAATGGACTGCAAATCCCAGCAACCCCGGGAGTACTGTGTCATTTTGCAGTGAGGCCTGCTGAGTGAACGTTGAGGGCGCTAGTTTTAAAAGTGAGCCATATCAAGCTGTCAGGATCAAAATCAAAGGTGTCTTTTTGTTTCAAAATTTCACTGCACAACTGGATTACAATTACACCCATCAGATTTATAGTTTTCTCTGGATTGATGTTCTTCTCTTTTACCTGTTTGTTCATGTCATTTTGTCTGGTTTGAAATTTTTTTTTTAACTGGGTAGCACATCCAATATCTACAGATCTCACATACATACATTGACATCATGCTAAGAAAAACTACATAACTTTCAGGAGGCTGTTCACATGGGATTTAATTGCATAACTACATCACCATCATTTGAAACTGGACTGTGCCACGAGTGTTTATTGTTTTCTACTTAGTGTTTTGTTGGATTTCTTTTGCTTCTGTAATATTAATCATTTCATTCATTTAAAGCCATAAATATACACACTGTTAAAGAAGACACAACAACGTGAAAGTGTTGGCGCAGCACCATGATGACCATATATAATTAGAAGCAAAAATAAACAAAGAAAACATGCAATAAACGTGGAATGGTCTTTTCAAACCTGAAGTTAAAAATTGATGAACTGCTGGTCATATGGCTTCTAGGTAGGAAGGGGCATGTCCAGGATGGCAGACAACGGAGGTGATGTCAGAGGTGGTCTTCTGTTCTGCAGAGCAGGCATTTGCAAACTACCATCAGCAGAACCCTTAAGCTGTCTCCCAAGTACACGCGTGTGACAACACAAATTTAAAAAATAATTTGTTACATGTTGTACAAAGCTACAGTTTACCAGACAAGTCTTGGGGGGTTTGCCACTCATCTTTGTCTTGGCAGTCAGTCTGACACGTGATTTGATTGTGCAGCGATCATTCTATCATTGTGTTTCTAACAACTTTTTGCATCTTATTTAGTGCAATAAACTTAGCATATGCAGTAATCACAGTCGCAAAAGGTATTCACGGATTTTTGCACTCACCTGCACCCGTAACTGAATCAAAAGGAATTACTGTACATACATAAGAATCAAAAATGAATAAAGATGACATTAAACATGATGTTGAAGTATAACACACGTATGTTGTCTGACAGTAAAGTTCAAGTTGAAGTTACATACGACATCACTGTTGTGATGGTTAGAAATTAGCATCACACACTTCTGAGTTGTCCAATATTCTGGAAAAGAGACAGCAAAATATGTTTACAGTGTTTAATGTAAGGGTTTAAGATTCTTTTATTTTTTATTTTCGACCTGAGCATTTTTGGGATTTGTTACTCTATGTCAGTATTTTATTGTCTTCAGTATAAGTTATTTGAGTTTGATTTTGGATTGTAATTCTCCTGGTTGGTTTCACTGATCTGTCTCTGTTTTTTTTTTTTTATTCCTGGCAGAAAACAAATATTTTATTAAACACAATTAATTCATTAAGAATACACAGAGTTGTAAATGGGACCAAATTAGAGGTGGACCTGCTGTTTCATTTGTCATCTACATCGTATTGTTAATTTGCAGCTGGTTAGGAAAACAGGAAGCAATTAAAAACAGTGGATGCAGCTGTTTAAGACTAAAACAAGTAATTAAATCTTAACAAGAGAGTTAAATAAAATGAAGTATAAAAATGTTGCTTGACCTATAATCACTTCAGCAGCAGCAATAACTGGCTTCTAATTAAGCAATTACACAATTAAGTGGGAGCCAATGCTCCCTCCAGACTGATCTTGAGGATCCCTGATTTATAGGAACAAGGAAACTAATAAAATAAATGGATGGATGGTGAATTTGAAATAATTAATTGCTTTAAATCTTGTTAATAATATGAAAATGTCCAGGGTGACAGTACTTTTTATGGCAGTACAAAAGTGATTTAACTGCATTTTACATTTGTAGTAGCATCGCTTCCCAAACCGTGTTCATTTATAACAAGACTGTTCTTCAAACACATATGGATTAGATTATTTTAACAATCTGCACATTTAACCTTCATTCTCATTATATTATTATTTATAGCTTCTAAAATTCAAATGTAAAGATTCTTAAGAAAAATATCAAACATTGAATACTTTTACCTTAGGAGCCTAAACTTACCTAAAGGGCTAACAGATTAAGACAGCTCCACTTTGACAGCTTGTTACATTTTATTAAAAACAGTAGGCGTTTTTTATCCTCATGTTGATGTACTATTTTTTTTTTTAATGTATTAATTTAGTAATATGAAATTGTACTCAGCACTCTGATTTGTGAAGGGTGTGTGCCCAATAAATTTATTTGTCATTGACAATTTTATAGGAAACATACAAATGCCATTATGTGTGCACCAAAATCTGTTCTGTTCTGGTTTAAAGGTATCCATTCTGTCCTGTCTAAGCAGCTTTGCCCTACTGTTTATACCCGGATGAGCCAGTCACATCCAGGTCGTGCCCTTGTTTTGCTCTGGTGTCTCTCCACCGTCTGCCTGTCATGCTGCTACATCAGCTGTTGTTGTGACCTTTGACACTCTTGGGGTGCATATGTCCAACTTTTGGAACTACACACTACATAATGAGGGACTGGGTTCTATATATATATATACTACTCTAATCTTTTGTGTCAGTTTGGTTACTGGTCCTCTGATTTGAACTCAGCATTTTATAAATGTTTCTTTTTCGGCTTCTCCTTTTGAAAAAAACCTTGATACTTTGCAAATACCCAGTATCAACATTTTTCAGTGACCAGTTGTTATGTGCTTTAGGATCTTCGACATAAAGGAGCCAGAGAAGGGATAGGGCGTAAGTAACTGAATGACTACACACCCACAAAAGCACGTTTTTAGTAACAACGGCATATAAAATTGGGACTTTTTCCTGTTATATTGGCATATATTTCTTAAAAGCAACTTTCGTTAATTGTAAACAGCTAGCTATAACTCAAAGCCACAGACTGCAGAATAAAAATATTAATTTTAACTATCATGAAATCAATAGCTGGAAAAGTGGTGGGGCCATGAATGTAAAGTCATTCAGCCATAATCAAAACCGTCTTCCATTGACTGACTCTGTGTGTGATAAATGTATGTAACACTTTGAAGGGTGGAGGTACATCATCGAAAACAGCTGGATGAAGAGAGAGAGGAAAATAATTGGACACCGCCCGCCCAGATGCAAAAGCTTAGCTTTGGAAAATGAGAGTCAAAATGATTTCTGCCTTCTTTTGGATGTTAGCATCCAGTTTGAAATTTGCAGATTTGAATCTGTTGCATAAATGTCCTAAAGGCTTATTATCTGTACTGCACAGGACTTACTCGTAAGGTCAATAATAACTTCATGGGGTGAAGGTAAAATGACTTCTGAACAAAAGAGGTGCTCTTTTTTGATTCCACATACTATTGATTCTAGATGGTGTGATGAGGGATGGATCTGTTATGAAAGCTCAAGCTTCAAGTACCGTAATCTTGGAGGGGCCCCATTTGATTAAAACGTTTGGGTGTCTACTGTATAAGAAGGGCTTTTTTAAAAAATAATAGTATTAATAATATACTGTTATTCAATGCAAAATAATAGTTGAAATAAAAATTAAAAGGTTATTAAATTGTCATGCCGCCATTAACAAAAAAACAGTTAAATTAATGTTTTTTCATAGAAATATATTTAATGAAAATTTTTGATGTGTACTGTATGAGTAGCTTTTTTTAAATAATAATATTAGTAATATTGTGTCATCCATCCATCCATCTAATATTGTGTCATTCAATACAAAATAATAGTTGAAATAAAAATTAAAATTGTATTATATCATCATGTAGAATAATTGTATATAAATAATCATCAAATCAAGGATGGTTTATTGAAATATATTTAATATAAATTTTAGGTGTTTACTCTAGGAAAAGAGTTTTTTAAATAATATTAATAATATATTGTAATTCAGTACAAAATAATAGTTAAAATAAAAATTTAAAGGTTATTTAATTATCATGTAGGTTAACCGTAAATGGAAAAATGTTCAAATTAACGATGGTTCATTCAGAATATATTTAATATAAGATATTTATAAATAACTTAAAACACTATTAACATTTATGACAAAAAATGACAATTTTTAGTAAAATAATGTATGCTTATTATGAGCTGTGAAGCAGAAAGCAATTTTTCAGTGCTTTCCTTATAAAGAACATATTTTTGTCTGTCTTGACTGAAGGGCCTTTAAATTCATATTGTCTCCAGAAAATGACATTCTAAGGAAACTTTTATATGATAAAACCATATGTGTTGTTAGAAAAAGATGTTGTATGTATTCTCATGGGTGACTAAAATAAAAATTATAACTATCATCTTCTCTATGTTTCACCTCATCATTCTATGATGCATCATGCATATATATATATATATATATATATATATATATATATATATATATGTAGCGTTCAGGAAATTTTTATTTTATATATGAGATAATCCAGTTCATCAATTTTAATGAAAATTAAAAAAAGTAGTGGTTAAATGTTTACAAAATTTGTGGTGATCTGTCATGGATAAACTCCACTGAAGAAGATAACTACTTACCCAGACCTTATTGCAGGCTGCGAAGAGGCCCCCAATACCCACTCAAGCTTCAGGGCCCTAAAAATGTAGGTCTTCAAATGGGTGTGGTGGTACTGGCCAATACCCCCATCGTGTTTTGCTATGTTTACAAACCATTATCAGAAGTTGTCATACATACAGACCTGGGGGGTATTTTCCGTATGTCACTTAAATCATCCGAGATCAGATGCCTCATCTTGGATGAGTTAATGCCGGTGAAACTCATCCGGGATAAGTCGGTTTTTCAAACGCAGCCGTGTAGTAGATTAGTCTAGCTGGATCTAATCATCCGAGATGAATGCGTGTGCCTGCGCTGATTGAAAAGCCCATATATATTGAGTCTAGAAAACATGATCAGCAAGTCTTTGATAGGCTGTAACAAAATGATGAAAGAACGGGTGCATTTTTTTTTCACACAAGCGGAGCAGGATCTTTTATTCGACGGATATGAAGAATTTCAAAATTTAATATGCACAAGGGGTAACACTGCAAAAGCTGCCCAAACCAGAAAAGACGGCTGGCAAAAAGTGACCGACAAATTAAACGCATAAGTAGTGTGCATTCTACTTACTGAACGCAGCGTTTCATTTCCTATGTGTCAGGTTAATCATTATTTAATGTGTCATAATTCGAGATCAAAGTTGAGCACAAGGAGAACATGGGAACAGGTTAAAGTGAAGTACAAGAATATACTTCAAACTGGTAAATAATGGTATATAACTAAAGAATTGTTGACATAAAGAATCATATATAATATAAAAAACATTAATTTTAAAGCTAATAAGAAGGCAGACAAACAAAAAAACAGGTGGAGGTCTACACAGTCCAGACCTAACCCCTGCAGAAGAGTTGGCTCTCCAGTAAAATGTCCATCACCCTGTTTCTGAAGGTATTCCAGGGGGAAGCTCCTTCTCAGAACCAGTGGCAGGATGCAGTGGTCACTTCATTTCAGGTAAAGGATGGTCATTGCATATATTTGTCCTCAATGTGTGCCATAGTCAGTTGGGTCAGTTACAGGGAATGTCATATCTCTAGAACTTGTGTCTGACCAACAAGATATTGATGAAGACACTGTGTCTGATTATGCATCAGGAGGAGAGGTACATTTTCCAAATAATGTTTGATCAAACTCCACTCTGACCAGTCCCATGTGCTCCAATCACATTTGGAAATCCTGGGTAATGAGAATGTTAGGCTGATTGTGAGATTCTTTATGGAACTGTGGGTGTTTTTGCCTGTGTACCCACAATGTTTTTTTATTGTCTGCACATGCAGGTATCCAGGAAACACTATGAAAACCCGAAGGAAATATTTCAGAGCCAAACAGACTTTACGGATTGCCTGGAAAACTGCACTTTTAGATAGATTTTCTGCATCGCCTACAGTATATAAAAAAAGTGCCTTTTGCAAAAAACCTCCAAGCAATGCATACTGTCTGTGTGGTTGTGAGAGCCCGACTTCGCCTAGTTTGACTTCGAATATAAGGTGCTAATAAATTTTTGAGGTACAGTATTCCACCTTGGCTAAAGCAGTATCTTTCAAAAAGAATTTCCTCCGGGAGCAATAAAGGATCTTCCAGATCACGCAAAACCATCTCTATATGAAATTCTCATCATATAATTTGCGCACCGATATTAAATGGTTGCTCATTCATGAACGGTGAAGCCATGACTGAATGAATTCTATGCATGGACATTGATTAAGTGTGTGAGCTAATCCTTGTTTACACAGAACAAACCTGCTCCGAGCAGGTTTGAGGATTTGGATGTGCTGCTATGACAAGATATCCAGCAAGAGTTTCGAAAAACTGACAGATCCAGGATCATGCCAAATCGTTAACAATTACATCCGGCTAAATGAGTAATCCATGTACGAAAAATACTATCCATCTATCCATCCATTTTCCAACCCGCTGAATCCAAACACAGGGACACGGGGGTCCGTTGGAGCCAATCCCAGCCAACACAGGGCACAAGGTAGGAACCAATCCTGGGCAGGGTTCCAACCCACCGCAGGACACACACAAACACACCCACACACCAAGCACACACTAGGGCTTATTTAGAATCGCCAATCCACCTAACCTGCATGTCTTTGGACTGTGGGAGGAAACCGGAGCGCCTGGAGGAAACATGAAAAGTACCCCCCTGGGCAATTCAAGATATTATGGAATTTTTATACTTTAAAAAATACAAAATTCTGTCCCAAAGAGGGTACCATGTTAGTACATTAAAACAAAAATTTGGACGTGAGCATCAGTTGGTATTGCACCCTAGGAACCAAGTTACCCAAACTATTCAATAACATTTCAATAATTATTTACCTCTCTGATGCTGATCTTTCTGATCATAAAACAGGTCATTACAATAATTGAGAATCAATTGAGAAGAATTCATAAGTAATTACAGAATTACAATATTTGAGGGTTCCTCTACAGTGGCTCTTTCTCTTGCACGATTTGGCTCAAAAACTAATCAGCACATCATCATCTCATAACTGGCTTAAGTTTTGAGTTTGGTAATTTTCCATCCTGTCATTTTAGCTCTAGACAGTCCTCAATAAACTGTGGCACACAGACACACACATACACACACAAACAGACAGATGCACACCCATCATTGAGATATCAGTGTTTTTGGTATCAGGGGACCCTAAAACGTCTAGATTCGTGGAAGACCAGAGATCAAAATTTTTGATGAGTCTAAAGCTTTTAATCCTTCCCCATGGACAATAGGTTAAAGTGTGGAGGCTGCAAAGCAAAAATGGAATAACTCTAGAAACTGATGTCAGTCACAAAATATAACAAAATCCCATCAAGTTAATGTAAAGAGAAAGACCTTAATGATTCAATGGAATAAATGCAGGGCCACGGCACACAAAGCAACACATCATGTTTAAGAACGCAGAAGACAAATAATACCTCTTTTAATCAACAATTTATTTTCTATATTTTTCATTCTTATATTTTGCTTCAATGTATCAATGAGTAAAGCAACTGCATTTTGATTTGCATACAGTTTTGCAAAACTGACACTACAATTCATTTTGCAAGCAATATATCAACTGTGAAATGCAAAACTCACTTAAAAGAGTTTTTTCGGAGGGTTTAATTTTTTTTTTTGCTGGAAAACAAGGAGTATTGCTCCCTAAGACCTGTTTACCTGTGGTTTTTTTTCTGAAGCTGTGTAATGCATTGAATTTTTCACACAGAGGTAAAACCAATTGTATTTATGCCTTCACAGAGGAGTGCTATGTGTTTTCTTAAATGTGACGTGCTGTTATGATCGACAATGTTTATACGTTTTTTGTATAAATTCCTGTGAAGTTCTCATCAATCTACAGTGGTGTGAAAAACTATTTGCCCCCTTCCTGATTTCTTATTCTTTTGCATGTTTGTCACACAAAATGTTTCTGATCATCAAACACATTTAACCATTAGTCAAATATAACACAAGTAAACACAAAATGCAGTTTTTAAATGATGGTTTTTATTATTTAGGGAGAAAAAAAAATCCAAAACCTACATGGCCCTGTGTGAAAAAGTAATTGCCCCCTGAACCTAATAACTGGTTGGGCCACCCTTAGCAGCAATAACTGCAATGAAGCGTTTGCGATAACTTGCAATGAGTCTTTTACAGCGCTCTGGAGGAATTTTGGCCCACTCATCTTTGCAGAATTGTTGTAATTCAGCTTTATTTGAGGCTTTTCTAGCATGAAGCGCCTTTTTAAGGTCATGCCATAGCATCTTAATTGGACTCAGGTCAGGACTTTGACTAGGCCACTCCAAAGTCTTCATTTTGTTTTTCTTCAGCCATTCAGAGGTGGATTTGCTGGTGTGTTTTAGGTCATTGTCCTGTTGCAGCACCCAAGATCACTTCAGCTTGAGTTGACGAACAGATGGCCGGACATTCTCCTTCAGGATTTTTTGGTAGACAGTAGAATTCACGGTTCCATCTATCACAGCAAGCCTTCCAGGTCCTGAAGCAGTAAAACAACCCCAGACCATCACACTACCACCACCATATTTTACTGTTGGTATGATGTTCTTTTTCTGAAATGCTGTGTTCCTTTTACGCCAGATGTAATGGGACATTTGCCTTCCAAAAAGTTCAACTTTTGTCTCATCAGTCCACAAGGTATTTTCCCAAAAGTTTTGGCAATCATTGAGATGTTTCTTAGCAAAATTGAGACGAGCCCTAATGTTCTTTTTGCTTAACAGTGGTTTGCGTCTTGGAAATCTGCCATGCAGGCCGTTTTTGCCCAGTCTCTTTCTTATGGTGGAGTCGTGAACACTGATTTTAATTGAGACAAGTGAGGCCTGCAGCTCTTTAGACGTTGTCCTGGGGTCTTTTGTGACCTCTCGGATGAGTCATCTCTGCGCTCTTGGGGTAATTTTGGTCGGCCGGCCACTCCTGGGAAGGTTCACCACTGTTCCATGTTTTTGCCATTTGTGGATAATGGCTCTCACTGTGGTTCACTGGAGTCCCAAAGCTTTAGAAATGGCTTTATAACCTTTACCAGACGGATAGATCTCAATTACTTCTGTTCTCATTTGTTCCTGAATTTCTTTGGATCTTGGCATGATGTCTAGCTTTTGAGGTGCTTTTGGTCTACTTCTCTGTGTCAGGCAGCTCCAATTTAAGTGATTTCTTGATTGAAACAGGTGTGGCAGTAATCAGGCCTGGGGGTGGCTACAGAAATTGAACTCAGGTGTGATACACCACAGTTAGGTTATTTTTTAACAAGGGGCAATTACTTTTTCACACAGGGCCATGTAGGTTTGGATTTTTTCTCCTAAATAATAAAACCATCATTTAAAAACTGCATTTTGTGTTTACTTGTGTTATATTTGACTAATGGTTAAATGTGTTTGATGATCAGAAACATTTTGTGTGACAAACATGCAAAAGAATAAGAAATCAGGAAGGGGGCAAATAGTTGTTCACACCACTGTATACATGGATTATAAAGTTTTAAGAATGAAGGAATTTCAATTTGGGATTTCATTTTATCTAGAACCTGTTTTGAAAAAGTTTGTTATTTAATCATGTTTAATTACAATGCCATTTTGTTTCCAATTTGGGTGTAGCTATTCTAGGCTTCTGTTTCTGTCTTCTCCATGGAGATCTTTTCCAGTATTCAGCTCATTTGTGACATCAGTTTTGTGATGATACGTGGTTTCTGGTGTATCCATATTTATGTTTCAGCTGCCCTTTTTGGACACCTTCTTGGTACTGCGGAGGGAAAAAGACACAATACTGTTAGTCACAACACCCTCTCTTGGTGTGGAGTGGTACTGCATACTATAGCAGAATGTGGAAGATGATCCCATGCATGACAGGGTCTACAACCAGGCTTACACTACTGATCAAAGTATTAGAACACCTCAGTTTTTTCATGTCCTAAATTTTAACAAAATCAAGGCATAGAACAAATAAACAATTGCAAATACAAAAATAGTAAGTCAATGAATCATTTTGTTTGAACTTTTGATTCA
Organism: Polypterus senegalus; assembly: GCF_016835505.1. Taxonomy (NCBI): domain Eukaryota; kingdom Metazoa; phylum Chordata; class Cladistia; order Polypteriformes; family Polypteridae; genus Polypterus; species Polypterus senegalus. Next base: position 69,624,072 of record NC_053162.1, on the reverse strand, counting down.
TCAAAGTAGCTACCTTTTGCTGATATAACAGCCAAACTGTGGTAACAGTTTTGATTCAGAATGCCATTCATGGTGCAAGTCACCAACTCTGCCTCCAGTAAAAGAAACCCAGACCATCACACTTCCTCCTCCATGTTTGACAGTTGGTGACACAAACCAAGGAACCATCCTTTCACCAACTCGATGGCATACAAACACCCTGTGTGATGAACTGAAGTTTTCAAATTTTGATTCATCGGTCCATAAGACTTTGCTCCAGTCTGCAGTAGTCCACAGCCGGTGTTTCAAGGTCCTATTTTGTCATTTAAGGAAAGACTTTCTTGCTACCACTCACCCTGTCAAACCTGTAGCACAAAGCCTCCTCTTCACAGTAGCAACTGAGATGTACTTTTGCCAGTCACTGTTAAGCTGTGCTTGAAGCTGTTGTGTTGTAAGTTGCCTATCACGCAAGCTGGTGACCCTCAGAAACTTGTCTTCTGATTGGGTTGTGACTTTGGGTCTGCCAGATCTCTTCCAATCAAAGTTTCTTCCAGTTTTCAATTGCTTTTGGATTGTGTAGGACACCATACTCACTGACACTTGGATTTTTTTTGTGTGCAATTTCACTAAATAAAAGGCATACACTTCTAAGGGCAATAATTCTCTGTCTCATTTCATTTGATAATTGCTGTTTTCTTGCCATTATCACAGGAATTTACAGCTTTTTACCGTGTAATATTGTCCAAGTAGTACTTCAGAGGGTGTAGTATTACAGTCTGTTCCAATGCTGCTTTAAGACAGAGAGTTCTTAAGTAATCAACAGAAGTTGGGACACCTGTGCAAATTGTTAACTTCAATTTGTATGACTTAATTAATTAATCTGTAGATTGTAACTTACTAGTTGTTTGTCTTTTGAGCTTTGAAACAGAAGTGGTAATCACTGCATCACTCCCACCATTACATCAGCCATTTCTCTTTTATAATCGCAGACTTGTTTACAGGCCATTTAACAATGCAGTGTGCAGAATACATTGCATGTAGAGTACAAGTAAAGAGTAGCACTACAGTTTTCAAAATGTACATAAATTTCAAAAACAAATTCTATGTAGCACGGCTAATTAAATAGTGTTGAATGTTAAGTAGAGTAAAGTTCAATGTTTCCTGAAACTGTTCCATACAATGCCACATAAAACCCTCTGAAGGTTTAAAGTCAAAAGGGGCCAGTGTATTGCTTATCTCTGGACCTTAGTTTGCTTTTTTCCTGATGTTGTAAGGCCTGTTAACTATTCACTCTGGTAAAATGTTTCAGTTAACTCATTATGACATTGTGTGTGAGAAGTCACATGAACAAGAGAAAATCAGTTAAACATTGAAGCACACAAAATCTTTGGGATAGCAGCCTTCTGAAACTCCAAAAGGAAGAGATCTTCTAGCTATTAAACATGTGTATGTGTCATTTAAAGATTAAAAAAAATCATATTAAGTAATGCAGATATAAAAACTACAGCTTTGCAGGAATAATAACTTGGCATTGGAGGATTAGCTGATCATGGGAGGACACTAACAGTCATCTAACCTCCCTTGAGTAACTAAGATGTTGTAGATGGAATGTTATTGGAAATAACACAATGGGACAGATGTGCTGTAACATACAGCATTACAGGCCAGCTTTCCACCCATAAATGATTAATGGATGTGGATTACATTGTTTGAGTAAGCTTATAATAAAGAATGGGCCTAGGTGAGTCCCTTTTCTGCACCCTTCGCTTCAAGTTAGTTTGACTCAGATAAAGGATTGCAGGAAATCCTGGAAAAAACAATCAACTACAGTTATCTATTAGATGGCAGAGCTAAATTATAAAGTGATGCCCTTTACTGACCACTTTTGTTTCCGACGGACCAGTCGTAAGTTGATCTTGGATGTTAAACGGACTGGTATATGTTTTTAAACTTGACTGTGTGTATAGTACTGTATAATAAGTCCCTTAAGTCATATTGTTTGTTTTAAATCTTTTTTATCATCATTCTTAGCACATTGAGTAGATTTTCCATTATTTTTTTATAAATTATTTTTTATTTTATTATTTTGATTCATTATCACTGTTACTCTTGACCTTTAACAGCTTCACAAATTCTTTCTTTGTCTGTGTCATGTTACATCATTAGTGTTAGCCTCTCCCTTCGCCTCATGTGTTAACTGTGAGAGGAGGAATTGTACAGGCAGAGTCTGAGCACTCATATATTTTCTGTTTTAACATTTCAGCCTGATATACAGTGGTATGAAAAACTATTTGCCCGCTTCCTGATTTCTTATTCTTTTGCATGTTTGTCACACAAAATGTTTCTGATCATCAAACACATTTAACCATTAGTCAAATATAACACAAGTAAATACAAAATGCAGTTTTTAAATGATGGTTTTTATTATTTAGGGAGAAAAAAAAATCCAAACCTACATGGCCCTGTGTGAAAAAGTAATTGCACCCTTGTTAAAAAATAACCTAACTGTGGCGTATCACACCTGAGTTCAATTTCCGTAGCCACCCCCAGGCCTGATTACTGCCACACCTGTTTCAATCAAGAAATCACTTCAATAGGAGCTGCCTGGCACAGAGAAGTAGACCGAAAAGCACCTCAAAAGCTAGACATCATGCCAAGATCCAAAGAAATTCAGGAACAAATGAGAACAGAAGTAATTGAGATCTATCAGTCTGGTAAAGGTTATAAAGCCATTTCTAAAGCTTTGGGACTCCAGCGAACCACAGTGAGAGCCATTATCCACAAATGGCAAAAACATGGAACAGTGGTGAACCTTCCCAGGAGTGGCCGGCCTACCAAAATTACCCCAAGAGCGCAGAGACGACTCATCCGAGAGGTCACAAAAGACCCCAGGACAACGTCTAAAGAACTGCAGGCCTCACTTGCCTCAATTAAGGTCAGTGTTCACGACTCCACCATAAGAAAGAGACTGGGCAAAAACGGCCTGCATGGCAGATTTCCAAGACGTAAACCACTGTTAAGCAAAAAGAACATTAGGGCTCGTCTCAATTTTGCTAAGAAACATCTCAATGATTGCCAAGACTTTTGGGGAAATACCTTGTGGACTGATGAGACAAAAGTTGAACTTTTTGGAAGGCAAATGTCCCGTTACATCTGGCGTAAAAGGAACACAGCATTTCAGAAAAAGAACATCATACCAACAGTAAAATATGGTGGTGATAGTGTGATGGTCTGGGGTTGTTTTGCTGCTTCATGACCTGGAAGGCTTGCTGTGATAGATGGAACCATGAATTCTACTGTCTACCAAAAAATCCTGAAGGAGAATGTCTGGCCATCTGTTCGTCAACTCAAGCTGAAGTGATCTTGGGTGCTGCAACAGGACAATGACCCAAAACACACCAGCAAATCCACCTCGGAATGGGTAAAGAAAAACAAAATGAAGACTTTGGAGTAGCCTAGTCAAAGTCCAGACCTGAATTCAATTGAGATGCTATGGCTTGACCTTAAAAAGGCGGTTCATGCTAGAAAACCCTCAAATAAAGCTGAATTACAACAATTCTGCAAAGATGAGTGGGCCAAAATTCCTCCAGAGCGCTGTAAAAGACTCATTGCAAGTTATCGCAAACGCTTGATTGCAGTTATTGCTGCTAAGGGTGGCCCAACCAGTTATTAGGTTCAGAGGGCAATTACTTTTTCACACAGGGCCATGTAGGTTTGGATTTTTTTTCTCCCTAAATAATAAAACCATCATTTAAAAACTGCATTTTGTGTTTACTTGTGTTATATTTGACTAATGGTTAAATGTGTTTGATGATCAGAAACATTTTGTGTGACAAACATGCAAAAGAATAAGAAATCAGGAAGGGGGCAAATAGTTTTTCACACCACTGTAAATAAACACAAAAATTCTATTGTGGTAAATTACAAATAAACACACTAATAATCTAAGGTTAAAATAAAGGCTTCCCAAGAGGATGATTTGTGATTTAAAAAACATACTGAAAAGGCTTTTTCTAAAGCAAGAAAAATGTATTCGTTTCCAAAACAAATTAAAGCTTGTTCCCAATTCATTATACAGATTATGCCAGATTATCAGAAAAGACACTACACTATCTTTTCTGCACAGTTTATTTTCCAAAAATAAAACAAATAATAAGAAGAAAATAATAAATCACCCATCTAGTTACAGTATATGAAATACCAAATGCAGTTTCCTCCTTCCTTCTTTAACAGCAAGAGTTCACATCACAGCACATCAAATGCAACAACCAATAGTCTGATACCACAGACCACCATTGTTTGTGTATTAGACTTTCAATTAATAGTATTATCAGATAGACCCCTTAAAGAACAATGTAAAATGATTAATAATATGCTGTATGTATTAAGATCTCTTAGTAACAAAAACAAAACAAAAATAATTCAGTTTTTACTTTCCAGATGTTGTCATCTTTTCGGTTTTGTTTCAAAATCTTTCTTTTGGATCTCAAGTTTGATAAATTGCCATGAATTTATCTTTGTTAGTCCTGATATCTTTTTCTATACACAGAATCAAACAACAACAAAAACATTTACTTATATAGCACATTTTCATACAAAAAAGTAGCTCAAAGTGCAAAAGATCAGAGAGCCGTTCTTCTCCACATAACTTTCTGACTTTGGACTTAAGCAAATTGAGCCTGGAAACATTTTGTTCCGCAGTTGCTGTTGATACAGGCAATGTGGTATAGATTTGCAGCAACTGAAACAGTGCTGAAAGCCCGAAATTAGCATCAGGACTCTTTCTTTGGGCATCTGCATGCAGTGCTGTCAGTAGACCCGGCCCGACTGAATTTGAAGAGTACTGCCAAAACCAGTCTGAATCTTTTCTGTCAGAGATAATTGGAGATTAATTCTCATAGACACTTGCAGTTTTTTTATGATGCTTTGTTTGGTTTTAATGTGCTTGAGTTGTTTTGTGAAAGATTTATTTTCTAAAGTTCTAGTTGTTTTTGGAAGTGGGGACCAAATGATAACTGTAACAGACAGACTAGAAAAGCTAGCATCATACACAAAGTGAATATGTGGAGTTTGTGAGCAGACATTGCATTACAGTCTCCTTTCACGTCACAGTATAACACAAACAAACACGACTAGCACACAGATATTTGCTATACTACAGCAGCCATACCACCTGTGTTTCAGAAGTAGTCATCCATTTGAAGCTAAGCATGTCTGGGCCTGGCTAGTACTCTAGGGAAAAAGCTTGGATTGCTGCTGGAAGCGTAGTTGATGAGGCCAGCAGGGTACGCTTACCCTGTGGTCTGAGTGTGGGTCCCAATGAAGTGACGGGGACGTTGTGCTGTGAATATGAGGTCCTGACTGTCTGTGGTCACTAAAGTCCCCTGGGCATCTTTTGGAAAGAGCAGGGTGTATTAAATGTCCTGGCTAAATTGCCCATCACAACCCATCCATTCGGGCCCCCTAATCATCCCCAGCTTCTAATTGGCTATCTCTCTCCCTCACCCTTTCCCCACCTAATAGCTATGGAGTGGTGAGCATACTGATGCAATAATGGCTGCAGTTGCATCATCCAGGTAGGTGCTACACATTGGTGGTGGCTGAAGTGGTTCTCCTCTGTCTAAGCACTTTAAGTAGTGATAAAAGCACTCTATAGATGTAATTAATTAATTATTTTTTGTGGAATTAGTAGCAATAATTATCAGAAATCATGCTTTATTTTTATATGCGACAGTAAACAGTATGTTACCAAGCTTTAACAAGGCACACTTGTTATTGCTGGTTATTCTGTGTTTCTTCTAATGAAAAGGAGGTGTGCAATTGATTAGAGCCTAATGGGAAAAGAAGGCACTTGGGCCAAATAGGGGACAGGGCAATGGCTTGAAACATTGTAGCCTCCCCTTTGAGCTTGTCTCTGATGTAAGGACCTCTGCATTGAAACCCTCTTTGTTTTTTGACTTTATTCTTGGTTTTGCACAGTGCACTTCTCAGTTGTAGCCTGACTTTGATTTTGCCAAATCTTTATTGGTGTCTTCCAAATACCAGTTTTCTGCTCATTTAACCAGTATTTCTGAATAGCTGTTCCTCTCCAACTGTCTACCACACATCTGACTGCCTGCAATGGTTAGATTTGATTAGATTATATAAAGTTTATTAATCCCATTGGGAAATTCAAAACCATATGGCAGCAGAAACACAGATACAGACTCACAGGACAAATAATACAGCCAAAAAATAAATGTACATTGTGCAGATATTTCATAACGAACGTAACAAGCACATCAGGAGGAAGTATTGAATTGCCTGATAGCAGTGGGCAGAAAAGACCCCCGAGAGGCGCTTCTTAGCACAACGTGGTGGAATGAGCCTGTGGCTAAAAGTGCTCCAAGAGAGCGCCTCCTGGAGGGGATTTTTCATCACGGTATCCAATTTTGCCACTGTCGTCTTTTCCACTTCACCTTCCTGTGTGTCCAAGGTTCCAGGCTTTCCTGCTAAAGTGTACTTGTGCTTCTTTTGAGTTCCAGTTGCCTCCCCAGTTTACAGGTGAAGCCTATAACCTGAGTGAAACAAGCTATTTGGTGTTCTTGTCAAAGTCAGAGCAAAGACAATTTAATAAGTGCCCCCTTCTTTTTATTTTTCTCTTTTTCTTTTTCTCTTTATTTTTGAGTCATGCATAGCATTGCCAGATTGTGCTATTTTTTAACCATTACCACAGTAAAAAATGAGTTCATGTAAGCTTGTCAGTTTATATTTTTACTAAGTTTCCACACAGTATTTGATTACAGGTCTTTATTTCTTTAACATTGTGTTCATAAGCTTTGGGGATTTTCAGAGGGCCCACTTGTGACAACTCATCAACTTCATGTGAATTTCCAGTCAGTGGTTTAGGTTGCTTTTGATTTGTTATTCAGTCATCACAAAAACAAATTCAAGATAAGCTCTTATTTGCTTCATGTATATGTATGTATATTGCACTGCTTCAAACAAGTTAGTTATTTATATTTTAACATTATTATATAGATTAAAAGTCAACGCTATGTCATAACTCAGCTAATTCAGGTAACATTGTTATCTTTGAATTTCCCCTTTGAGAGCTCCCACTTTGAGGAGCATTCATGTGAAATTTCGCACTAGGAAATTCATATTTACCGTCTGCCCGAAAGCAAAACACCATTCAGCAACCCTGAAGTGCAACTTCACTTGCTGCCTCCTCCCTTATGTCACGAGGGGTGGGCTATTAATACAATGTTCTTTTGTTTAATATCACTTTTTGCTGTTAAGTATGCAAAGTCCAAAGGAGCTGGTTGAGTGCGGAGGGTATTTTTCCATATTTATTTAGCCAGATTATTGTTAAATCCAACTATATTTTTTATCAGGAATAATAAACAAATTCCAAAAAATGATGTTTCTAAATGTTGACTTCTCTTGTGCATTTTTTGTTAGGACTTAGGAATATGAAAACTTCACAGATAATAAGAACTGAAAATGCATGTTTAAATGCATTGTCTCTCTATTGTGGACTAAGCCTAACTTGTTATGAGTGACAATGGGATGGCCCTGGGCAGATTAGTTTCTGTGTGTTTATGTTTTCTTTGATAGCCCTCATCTCTCAGTTGCCATTGTCTGAGTTCTCATTGATAAAAGTATTTATTTTTCTCAAACTAGGAAAGAAGTGCTTTGAAAACAAACAAGACCCGGGGTTTATCTTTTGTGGAAGACAGTGCGATAGATGGGCTATCACGTATGTGGAAGTCTTTATCAATTTGCAGAACAATTCAGCTCTCCAGTCACTCTGAAAGCCATGTGTGCAGGAAAGCTCTGGGACATCCAAGAGGGAATAATTAATTCCCTTCTTATGTGGTGTAAGTTCACCGGAGACTAGATTACACTCTGTCAAGAGTGTATACATCACAGAACCCAGATGCAGGAGCTCATAATGTTCTCATCTTGAAAATTTGAAAGAAGTTTTTTTTTTTTTTTGTCTCAGTGGCCGCCATATGCTTTAAACCAAAGATCCCCCTTCATTCCTGTGATTTGTTTAATAATCTGAGTGTGTGGCTGCTACTGCTGATGGTGGTAAAAGCCTTCAAGCTCAATATAAACAAGGATGAAATAATTAAAATCTATTTTGCTTGAAGGCTGCCGGTATGAGCCTTGTTTATTTTCTTGACACTCATGGTGCTTTTTACCTACTGTACTTTCTCAAATGCTCTTTGCTCCCGGTTTACACAAACAAATACTAAAAAAATAAACTACAGCACTACATGCAGATGTAGATAAACATCCCGCATTCCTATTGTTAATACACCTTCTGTGAGCCAAGGCCTCATCTGACTTTCAGGTCAGGTCAGGTTGGGGAGCATACACTGATACAGAGCGTTGCCACTCCTGACACATGACGAAACAACTCAGGATCCTGGTTGGCAACCCTCCAGGCAGACACATGATTCAGTCCCACCCTCCAGAAATGACCCTCTGTCTACCACAGCCAGGTCTTACGTGGGCATCCTCTTGGCCTGGTCCAGCCACTCTCCGGTCCTCAACAATGAGGATCCTGTGAGCCGGATCACCCTTGGGGAATCACACCACATAGCCACAGTGCCGTAACTGACACTCCCTCACAATGCAGGTAATGTGCCTCATTTGAGACAACCGCTCATTCAACACAAAGTCAAACCAGCGGTACCCAAGGATTCTCTGAAGAGACACAGTACCAAAGGAGTCCAGTCTTAGTCTCGGGTCACTGGATAGTGCCCATGTCTAGCAACCATATAGCAAAACAAGAAGCACCAGAACTCTAAAGACTTGGACCTTTGTCCTTTTGCACAGATATCGAGAGTGCCACAAACCCCTTTCCAGTGACCTCATGACCGCTCCTGCTCTCTGAATCCATTTATTGACTTCATTGGAAGAGTCACCAGAAATGTGAATGTCACTGCTGAGGTAAATAAACCTCTCAACAAGGTTGACACTCTCTCTGCAGACAGACATGCTGCTGATGACTGTGCCCAAGAGGTCATTAAAGGCCTGGATCTTGATTTTTATCCAGTTCACTTCCAAACCCAGACACTCAGAATCCTTGCTGTCTCTCGAGCGCCCTATTCCATTGACTCTGCAAAGATCACAGCATTGTCAGCAAAGTCAAGATCAGTGAATCTCTCTTCAACAACAGATGCCCCACAGCCACTGGACCCCACGACCTTGCCCAACACTCAGTCCATACAAGCATTGAACAGAGTAGGAGCAAGAACACACCCCTGGCGAACTCCAGAATCAACTGGGAAAAATGCAGAGGTTCTGCCTCCACTCTGCACAGCACTCACAGTATCAGTGTACATGATACACAACCATTAGGGGATCCCGCGAAGTCTCAGGATGTCCCACAGGGCAGCTCAATCAAATGAGTTCAACACTTTATGAAAATCAACAAAGGCTGCAAAGAAACTCTGCTGATATTCACATTTGCGCTCCACGAGAATCCTCAGTGCCAGGATGCAGTTGAAGGTAGACTTCTTTGGCGTAAATCCAGACTGCTTCGGTCACTGGTAGGTGAGCAAGTGATCACAAATCCTATTGAGGATAACTCTAGCAAGGACCTTACTCGGCACCAAGAGCAGTGTTATCCCCCTGTAGTTGTGACAACTAGGCAATCACCCTACCCTTTCCAGATAGGGACGACAAGTCCCGTTTTCCAGTCAGTTGGGATGATGCCAGTCTCCCAAATGGAAGCAAAGATTGCTTGCAATGCCAGGAGAACAGCCTTACCACCAGCCTGGAGAAGTTCACCCCAAATACCACAGATCCCTGCAGACTTCCCTTCCATCAGCTGGTTCAACACCTGTGCAATCTCACCCATTCTCACTCAATCTGACTTTGAAGAGGGTACATTTGGGGACATGTGAACTCAGGCCTGGTTGTCTTGCTAAGGCACACTGAGGCTTGGTCTGGGTTATTTAGAACCCCCATTTCATGCTGCTCTCTTGCCATGAGCAGAAAACAATGCATTCATAACATCCTAACAGCTTAGGGGCCATGTTATGTGTAGACCATTACAAATTTGATATTGAGCAATGCGGTCTTTACTTGAAACTTTTAGATTTATAGTATATGAAAGTAAATGCTTCAGCTAGCTAGAGACTGCATCCCATAATATACAAAAATATGGTTACTTGTGGGGAGTAAATACACAAGTAGGCAAGCTGTGGTGTAGCACCAATATGCATAATCAGTGTCTTAAATTCGTACCTGTAAGGTCTGTCCTCTTCTCACAAATTTGGCACGATAAGTCTATCATGTGGCTGGCAACTGTGTGTAGCAGCAAAAAACAACATTGTATCACCCCATGAGAAAATTTCACAAAATGGCTGTGGCAGCAAAAAGCTAAAATAGAATTACAAGAATGGCATGACAGAAATCTAAAAATTATTTTGGAGAGCTGTGGAAAATCACAACACCATGAACTGCTATCAGCTGTTCTCCATAAAGACCTGCCTACTCAGTGTCCTTTGATATCCTATTATTTGCCTGTGGGGAATACCAGGGAGGGTACACCTACTTAGTAAATGCTGGATTAGGGTGAACACTCCAGGCACACTACAAATATGTGTAGCTTTAAAATAGAAATGGATGCAATCAGTTTCTACATAGGAATCTACAGTTACCTTATCATTACTCAGATGTAAAAGACTAAGATGAAACTGATTGGTCAAAACAGACATCCAAGGAAAGAAACATCGTGTTTCTAGAGCTTACTTGAGAGAATTGGCTGCTGAGACACTGAAGAGCGTACCTATGAAAAGAGGAACAAAAGCGATGAAGTGCTCTCAAGATGAACATCAAACTAAGGAGTCTGAACATGGAAGATAAGATCTTAATGAACTTGCGATCAACACTCTACTACAGTACAGTAGTAAAGAAGAACATTTAACTATAAAGAATTAGGCCAGCCATACAAACAGACGTGGCGATATTGGGTATTTGGTACACTGCATAAATACCTGTCGATGTAGAGGGTGCATGACCTAAAATATAAAGATATGCATGTTATTATTAAATATTAAATATAAAAAATATTTTAAATAGAAGATCTTGTTGTATGCTCTAAATAAAGGAAAACGTTTACTTCAAAATGCACAAATATTTTTTTTAATATGTTACTACATGTAATTTATAGTGATGGCCGAGAAGAAATCTCGTGTTTTCATTGACAATGGAGATAACAAACTTTGTGATAGAGTGGGCATTTATGGAGACCAATTCTGGACCATAGAAAATAGTATAAAAACTTCTCACATTACTCAAGTCACATAATCCACATGTCAAGTCACCCTGTTTATACCCGCACTGCAAAACGCATGCATTTTTTGACAAAATTTAGTTACTTTCAGGAAATCAGAGCAGCGTATGAAGTGGAAATCTGTTCACACAAGAATTTGAAAAGCTTGAAGCTGTGTGAACTTTCGAGTTATGGTAAACAAGACAGAGGTTTTGAGGCAAGGTAGTTATACCCGCTAATGAAGAATTGTGGTTTATGGGATGTCGATTAGCAGGGTTGGGCATGAACTAGTTCAAAACAGCGTGTTCATTGAAGGAGCTCATTTTTCTAAGAACGGTGAACTTAACGTAACATATTTGCAAGTGAAGAACTTCAACGTGAGCGAGTTCAGGTTTATGTGACATTCTGGATTTGGTTTAGGTCCAGATTAAATGTTTTGTCTTACCCTGTAATGTAGGGGTGGAGAAGAATCCGAATACGGTATTTGGATAAGTACAAGCAGTGGATTTTTACAAACATTTATTTCGTACAAATTTTTTGCTATTTATTTGTATTCAGAAAAAATAACGCAAAAATCAAATAGGCACTGTCGGTGTCTGCCTGCTTGAGCTTAAGCTGCACCCCCGCTGACACGAGCATGCGGTGAAGCTCTGCTTTTGCTCTTAGGAAAACGTATTTTGCGAGGCTACTTTACATTTTTCACCATTGGAAATGCAATATGTGACGTGAATTTTAACTGGCAACGTAACAGGTTAGTTCATCTACACGCTGGTTCCAAAGTCACCATTTGTGGCACACGGTTGGAAATAGAGCTGTAATTTATATGTATTCTTCTATCTATTTAATTTCCTTTTTGACAGGGAGGATATTAGCATATATGTTTATAAGTGTTTGTTGCTGACTATAACTCAATAAAGTGTATTTAAATAAAATAATCTTCATAATTATTGTATTTTATTCAAGAACACTGTAATAGCTATCACAACATGTGCGCATGGGATGCAGCTAAAGGGTTGAGTAAGGGCAATTCCGAGTCAAACCGGGAGATGGCAAACCGGGAGATGGCAGAGTGCTTTGATTCTTTTCCTTCTTGACCTGCAGACCATCCACGGGAGATTCCACCTGGTTCTCTTGATGTCACTTCCGGGTCCGAGCCTATAGAAGAAGGCCTTGTCGGCTCCAGCCCCTTTGATGTCACGTCTGGGCTTGAGCCTAAGCCTGAAGACCCTTATGAGCCCAACCCCTCTGACTTCACTTCCTGTCTTCCCCTTTAAAAGCCTCCACCTTTTCCTTATTCCCTCATTTCTGTTTTGGACTTGGTTTTGTGCACATCAGTGCTGTAAAAATTTTTGCAGCCAGGATACCAAATGTACAGGTGGCTGCCCCAAACCTTGCTATGGCTCTGTATGGAGTTTCTGACATAGCCTAATATAAGGCATGCAAAATTGAAAAAGGAAAACTCATGGCTCATTTATTCTCACTCCTTAAAAAATACAAACTGAACTGAACATGAACTAGTTCAAAATTGAAATGGTGAACTATGAACGTGAATGTATTCACTTTAATCTGTGTGAACTGAACTTTGAGCTAATTCTTGTGAGGTGTGAACTTGCACAACACTGTTGATTAGCACATGCAGATAAGAATTTCATTGCACTCTGTACGTGACAATAATGACACCACAAACCCATAAACCTGCCTCTATGAGTGTTATTCTGAGAATACACTGCCTTCCCATGATATCCAGGGCTCGGGATGGGATGCAAGTACTGCAGCTAAAAAAAACCCATATTCAATGAAAAGGAGTTGCTGTTCTTGATTTGTGCCAGAGACCTCACAAGAAGCAAATTTGATTCCTGGGATTGATCTGCTAGCAGACATCCAGACATTGATGTCTATTATTGTGGCAGGCAGTGATCTTATCCAGCATAAGAGAAAGGTTAGGCTAGTATTGTACAATGGGATACCCACGGCAGTGCAGAGAACAGATGGTGGGAAAAGTTCAAACAGAAAGCCAGAGGAACACCTTATAAGTGAGAGTGAGGGCACTGCTTTAACTTCAGAAGTCGAGTCCACGTTTCTTTCTGTTGTTTAAAATAACTGAACATTTTGTCTATTTATTTTCCAGTTTCTTTTTCTCTAGGTACTTCAGTTGTCCTCCTACATCTCAAATACCTTTGTGCTGCATTAATTGACAAATGTAAACTGACTGTATTATGAGTGCTTCAGTGTGCCCTTGTGTGGACTAAGGTCCCATCCTGGGTTCATTCTAGCTATGTGCCTAAATCAAATAAAATAGCCTCTAGCTTCCTGTGACCTTGTAAAGGAATGAGAAAAATGGATCAATGGATGGATCAGTGGTTAAACAAGTACAACAATTTGTTTAATACAGTTTGTTTTAAGGATGACATTACATGTCAAGCTTCAATGAATTTTAAAATTGTTTAAAAAACATTCTAAAACCTGACCTTGAACAGCTACACAATTTACCATAATGTTCTCAAATCCTTTTACTCTAATTCAGAGTCATAGGTAATTTATCTAGTCAGCATCAAACACAAAATCAGCACTGGGCAGGGTGCCAGTATATTGGAGGGCCCACTTGTACACACACCTACCCATATCTGCCAGTTTAGGGGGGCAGTTAACCAAACCAGTACATGTTAGTGGATATGGAAAGAGAGAGAATCATCCATTAAAACCCATCCACCAAACACTTTGACTGGTGAGGCAGTGCCACTGACTGCAACTGGATTTTGGAATTACTATCGAGGAGTCCTAGACATTCTCTACCCAGACCCTCAGCACAGCCTCACCACAGTGTAGTGTACTGAACCCTATTCTGTCCTCCTGATTTACTTCTGAATGTGTGGCTCCAATTACAACTCTACCATTAAGTTTGCTCCTGACACCACCATTATAGGCCTAATTACCAGCAAAGACAAGATGGTTTATAGAGAAGCAGTCTAGTCACACTCAGTAGATCCAGAAGAAAAATGTCACGAAAACCAAGGAGCAGGTTATAAAAATTCTGAAAGCAATAGACTGATTACAGCTTCAATAAATGATGAGAACACTTTGAAGAGGGTGGGCAGCTTAATTTTCTTGACGTGTCATTTTAGCCTGTAGGGAGCACCGCTGAGCCCAAAATCCCCAGACACAATTGCGCCACAGCAGTCCCAGCTCAAATATAGTGCTTTTAATTTAGACAATACCTTCATACAGGCTTTTTTTTTCTTCAAAATATGGCACAGCACAACTCTTTTGTTTTCTTTTTTCTTCCCTTTCTTTTGCTCCATCTCCACTCCTCCCAGGCAAGTTTGATCCTTCCTCCACTCCCTACTCCAACTTGTCTGATGGTGCCATCACAGTATATCCAAGAAGAACATCCAGGCCTGGCAGAATCTCCTTAAAATAAAGAATGTTCCTTTCCGCAACACCCAAGAAACCCAGCAGGGCAACTCCTTGGGACTACAATTCCCATGCAGTCTTGCAGACAAGCATTTAGGTGATCCATCAGAGAGATACTGTGACCATTCACAATGAAAGACAGGCATGACTCCGGGAGGCTGATTCCTTCCATCCATCCATGATAAGGGCTTCCTGGCCAGGAGAGGAACCTTCCGTTCTAGCTGGGCTGCCAGCCAATCCATGTCTTCTGTGATACCATCATTAATAAATGTAGGAGGGCAGCGTTTACGGGTCTGTGCTGGACAAATAAAGGAAAGGAATTCAGTGTGACACCCCTGCTAACTTTTGTTCCATCTGCCCCCTTGGAATGGAGGAGGAGTAAAACTTGGAGGACGCTCGAAACTGATTTTCCCCGCTGGTTGAAAACAACACCCCTTCTGGGCAGAGTGATATATAACCAAGAGTCTCACTGGCTGATGGTATTCATTCAAGGACCACCTATGGAGGAAAATGAAGCTTTGAGCCTTTGAAGTGTTTTGTTCTTCATTTAAAATCATGGCAAAACGCCAATCCTATTTTCAGCACGGTCATGTTTTCTTTTTCTTTTTTTTTCCTTGGACATTCAGATTAAATGGGGATTCCTAAAAGACCCCAACCCTCATTCCCCTCTCTTTTGTTTCATTTTACACTATCCATCTATTTGTCTATTATTGATTGCACAAGCATAGGGAGCTTCAACAGGACTCTGATAAGGTAACCCCATCAACACAACTGCCTGCAGGAATGCGGATGTTAATGCCTTCTTCTCTGCCACCTTATGCCAAAAGGACGAACCGTGGGATGAATGGTGTTGTCACTTGCAGTTTCACCCCAGACATTCTGACAATTCTGCCCAATGGGCTACTTGAGGAACAGCAACACCAGAAGTCAACATTCACTAGGGGACTTGTATCCAAAGAAGATGGAACTTCACAGAAGAGAATAATTCTGTTGAAAGACACAATTACTAAGCAGCTTACAGTAGAGACTCTGAAGGATACAAGTTATCTGCAATATTGGTGGACATTTCTTTTTCTATTTTTTTTCTTTTTGTTACACTAAATGGGGCGGCTGGCCAGCCCTCAACTGTTTATCATCTGTCTGTTGTTGACTATCTTACACTGTCTATTTTATATAGCGTGTAGATGCCCCAGAGGACAGTTGGGCATCCTGCCCAGAATGAATGTGGAGCCCTACGTGGCCAGGATGCTATAATGGAAAGATGGACTAAATAGGGGTAATACCCTGTCAGGGCACCTTATGATCCCAATCCTGGGTGGAATGCCCAAAGATTACAAGAACCAGCAGGAAAGGATGGCAAGGAGCAGTTCATCCCCCAGTGGCAGTGTGACAATCCAGGTCCTGCTCCATGATCCCACCACTCTTCGGGGACCCTCTTGAACCCGACACCATCAGTAATGTAACCGGATGAGCTGGACAATGAGGACAACAAACGAAGCAATGGGGAAGGTACAAAGTGCAAAAGTGCTATTATTTAAAACAAAACCAAAACAGTGTCTATAGTGCAGTGATTCAAAAACAGTACATAAATAAATAATCCATAAAATCAGGTGAAAATGTGGAGGTTAAAAATAATTCAATGAACAAATCCAGTTAAAACGAGGTTAAAACGACAATGACTAGAAGAAGTTCCCCTTTAAAAGCCTGGTGCCTTTTTTTAGCTGGCGGCTCCCCTGCTTCTGCCATCTGGGCCTTGCAAGAGGGGAGTCGCCCTACCTGCAGGCGCAGCTGTCTTCTCCACTAGTCTGATAGCTCTCCGTCTCCTGGCTTCGTACAGCTCCCTCAAAACTGAGACTCGGGTTCCCCAACGACCAGGGCACTCATGTTGGGACTCTTCCTCCTAAGTTTTCACAACTCCTGCTACCTTCTGCAGCAAGCAGTCTTCGTTCCTGGTCACTCCTGCTCCTCTGAAAAACTCAGCAGGAATGACCCAATCCATCCACCCCTGAGTGCTGGCGAATACTACAGTGAGCTTTCCTGCTCTCTCTTGCTCACTTTCTCCTGCACCTGCTCCTTCACCTCCTGCCATCTTCTTCTCTCACTCTTCTAACCTCCACTCTCTTTTTCGATCTCCCCCTCTGCACTCACGCTCCTACCATTTATAATGAGGACATGGCACAGGTGTGATGATTAGCAGCTCCTGAACAATTACGGCCACAGGTGATTCCACACCTGTGTACTTAAGTGCGGAAATGCCCATTCCCGTATCATGCCTGGGAACAGCTCCAGCCACACTACCATGCCCCCTCTTTAAGCCGCAAGTACTGCAACCATTTAAAAACTGGCCTTTCCTTCTGAGCCGCTATATCATAGGCAGCATCCCTCATATAGAGTCAGTTTGGACAATCGCAGGGCTGCATGGGAGTTGGAGTCCAGAGGAGCAGCCCTGGTGGATGATAGTGGGCACTGCCGATGAAGAACATCCCTGGCTTTCTCATATCCCAGAAGTGCTTCCAACTGGCTATGTCACGTCACTGGAAGTACTCCTGGGTCCTCAATAAAAGAGAGCTTGGAGCGGAGACGGGCAACACTCAGGTGGAGGAGTAGCAGTGTGATGGAGAGAGAGGAAGAAAGAAAGGAGAAGGAGCACAGTGTTTACTTGTTACACAAAAGGTATTTTTAAATTAAAACCCCTTGTATTTGAACCTGGGACTGATTGTGCATTTGTTTTTGGGGTTTGGAGCTCAGTGGTATCCCCCAGCCTTCACAAGCAGCTTTCCTGTTTATTTATAACACCTTTTAAATATATGTCTATATCTTTACATAGGATTATTCATACCTATGTGTACATAAGAAAGTGCAATTTAATTTTATTTAAAACTTTTTTTTTAGTGTTACAGTTTTTTAAGGTTCCAAATGGTGGTCATGTTAATAAATGACAATATAAAGTAAGTTAAGGTAAATTAAGGTGGTGAATGAGTATAGGAAAACAAAGGTAAATAGAGAATGCTTATAAGCCGAGATCCAAAAAAAAACAAAAGAGGATGAGGTTGAAGTATGGAACTCAGACAGAAAGCAGGCCTTAATTGAATAACAAAGGAAGAAACCAAAGTGACAGATAAGACAGAGCCTCAGGCTTCATGGCTCATCCATCGCTATTAATCTGGAGAAAGGCCAGGACTGGATGCTTCCTTTTCCATGTGGAAATCAATTACTCATGAGCCGACTCCTCGAAAGGAAAGCATCTGGCTGCTCAAGCATAGCAGCTGAGGTGGGCCTTCTCTGGGGCCAAGTCTGGTGCTCCAAGCAAAAAAAAAATGCTGACTTGCACCACGCAGGCATTGTGTGCTTTGTTTTCAATGTCACTTGTGTTCATTCACACGATTGCCTTATTGTGGGGGTGGGGACAGCACGCATGGCAACCATGCCACTCAACCCACTAGTTATCCACAGAAAACAAAGCTGGAAAGTCTGATAAGGAAGCAGAGGAGAGCAAAAAAATAACAAAAGACGGAGAGAAAGAGTGCATCTAACAGAAAGATAAAAACTTTCTAACAATGTTTCAGAGTCCATCAGTTGGGAAGTCGAAAACAACAGCAGGAAGGGTTTTTACCCCTTAACATCCGGCTAGTGTTGATTTGTAATCGTCGTTTTGTATTTCATTCAGCTTTTGCTGCCCTTTTCTTCTTAGTTTCCACTTGCCGGGTAGATTACAGCCCTCCATCTGTAATACATGTGACACATGGATGAAGCTGACATATTTCACATTAGGTTTGGAAACTTTGCTCAGTCATAAAATGGGAGTGAATTTATAACTCTGAGTTTTTAGCACTGGCCGTTGCATTACATAAAGCCAGGCAGACCCATCAGATATAAAGTCTTATTAACCAGGCAAACATTTACATGATCAAGTTCATTCTGATCAGCGTTATCAATGAAGTGGAAGTCAAAGTCTTCATGGCCTTGAAGAAAAATATACAAGCCCCTAAGATGGAGTCCTAGCTGAATGATTCAAGGAATAGTAATAACACAACACATCCATTTGAAGGAAGTGATCCCCACGATTGTTGGGATGTATAGTCAAATGTTATTCATAGAGTCTGTATGTTCTCTCTGAGCTCACATTGATTTAATTTTTCCCTATAAAGCCATTCCACTTATAGTGTTCACCTGGAAAGACAGGCTCAAAACAATATATCCATCCATCTGACTATCCATACATCCTAACTACAGGGTCACGGGGGTCTGCTGGAGCCAATCCCAGCCAACACAGGGCACAAGGCAAGAAACAAACCCCGGGCAGGGTGCCAACCCATCGCAGGGCACACACCCACACACCGATCAGACACTAGGGACAATTTTAGAATCGCCAATGCACCTAACCTGCATGTGTTTGGACTGTGGGAGGAAACCCACGCAGACATGGGGAAAACATGCAAACTCCACGCAGGGAGGACCCAGGAAGCAAACCCGGGTCTCCTAACTGCGAGGCAGCAGCGCTACACACTGCGCCACCATGCCACCCAAAACAAGATATACATATATCAAAAAGAAAGTATGCAATGGTACACTGTTGACAACATAAATACAGTATATTTAAGCAGTACTAGGGAGCTTAGCAGCCTGCTCACTTCATTCGCTACGCACCACCCCACTTCGCATCTCTGCCTCTCGTGGCTGAATGCACGCTAAGGAGAGGCAGTTGCTCCCCCGAAACCCCTTCTTAAATGATGATCTAATGGGAAACAAATACGTTTTTTTTACCTCCTCTTTGCTCGATCAGCTGCTGGCTTGCTGCTGCCATGTTGCGTGATCTGCATGCTGTGCAGTGCTTTGAACATTTAAAAGCCTGTACAGCTACTGTCCTTTTGTCTCACTGCCTTGTCTCACAGGACGTTAAAGCATCTCCGAAAAAATCTCGTCTCATCTCCTTCCAGGCCTTCCATGATTTTTTTTTTAATAAGAGAGATATACTGTTTGAGGACTTCTGCCATAAAAGAATATATTGTAGGGGAAATATTTCTTTTGGGAACTCAGAACTAGGAATTCATCCTGTTGTTAGGGAACTGGCCTTGGGTGAATTGCTAAAAATGAATTTGTAAATGCAAGCCTGAAATATTTGGTTCCTGAACCCAAGCTCCCTAAAACCAGTCATTCCTCTATCAAATTTTCAGTCCAAATAAAGACTACAGACTACCAAGGCTGTGCCTACTGTATCCTGACAGCATCTGGCCCAAGACAAGAACCAGCCCTGAACAAGTCGCTCAGATCCTCAATTCATTCATACAGAGTGAGTTAACATAAACTAGAAGGAGACTGGAGTGTGGGGAGAAAGCGAGAATGTGCAAACTCTGCTGAGACCGTTAACAGGCTGCCATTCACATCTTGGACTATGTACAGTAGCTGTGAGGCAGCAGCTCTAACCACTGTGCCACCACACCACCCACTCTCTGAAATCTCTTACTGGAAAATCAGATTCAGAAAAAGGATGGCTGATTAGATTGGATGATTCAGCAAGCATAAATCAGTTTCTATTTAGGACTGGGCACCTCTCCAATCACAAAACACACTATCAGCTTAGTCATTTGTTTTGAAATAAAAACAATTTATTTTCTCTTAATTTTGACTCTGTTGCTTACAAGTAAAAGAACTGGACTACAAATTCGAAGATCACTGGGTTCAGTCCTTAACAAAGACTTAATGCATACCTTTGGCTGCCAGTTCTCAAAATATATAAACAGCTGGGTAAAGCACTTTCAGATGGTGCTCATCGTAAAGATGCTATATAAAATAATATTTATTTGTGTATACATGTCAAGCTCCCCACAACTCAGCAATGTAAAAGGAAGGGGTCAGAAAAACAAAAATCCATACCCTCTTAATCCATTTGGATGGTTGCAGAGAACAGGAAATGACTTTGGAAAGCAGCACTGAAGACTGAAACCTTTCATTGAGGAGGTGCCAGTCCCTTGCTGGCCGCACTTATGTTCACACATGCAGAGATAATTTAGACTTGCTAATAAACCTAACCTGCATGTGCAAGGAAAGTCCATACTGACACAGGAGAAAATGTACAAAGAGGCAGTGACCAAGCCAGTCTTAGAGCTGGAAAATGATTGTGTTAACCACTGTGCCACCAGGCTGCATGAGCTAAAATGTTTATTTTAAAAATGAAGCCAAATAATCATTCATTGTTCCCTAATTGCAATGTTTTGTGGTGTTTGATTGATTTAGTTCTATTTTAAATGTGTTGGGCCAAGGTACTTATGCTGACATTTAGCTTGTCCTTAGAGTCTTTACTCTCACAGCTAGGGGGTCAAGTACACAGCGTGTGTGCCAGGTCGCTTGTGTCCCAATGCAGGCTTCCATCCCTGGGATCTCATCTCTCTTTCTCTCTCAGTATGCTACCAAAGGATTTCCTTCTCAGTCACACTCCACATTGGACAGGGCCAACTGCCTCCTTCATGTCCCTCTTTGGCCATGCTGACATATGTACAATTATTTCCTCTGCTGCCTCACAGCTCCTTCAGGCTGGGTTCAGATCCCTGCCCATGATCAGCCTCTGTGGTTTGCAAATTCTCCCCATTTTGTGTGGTGTTCCCCTCACATCCCAAAGACTTGCATTTACTGGTTGTTTGGAAACTCTGCATTTTCATTTTCATTTACATTTATTAGCAGACTCTTATAGAAGAGATCAACATAATCAAGCAAACATCAGTCTGGGGTACTGTTTGGAAGAAAATGTTACCTGACAAGGGCACAAAATCGATCATCACAACTCAATATCTCAGAACAAAATTGAAGATTGTTAAAAGTTACAAGAATCCAACAACTAATGTCAGTTAGACAGAGAGTCACCAAATAAGAGTCTACAGATGCTTCATAAACACATTGAGGGAGAGATAATTTCAAATATATGTGGTATAACCACAAGGGAGCACCACTGAGCCCTAAACCACAGAAACTACAATGCCCAACACAACTCCAGGTTCAAATAAAGAATTTCTACTTGCCAAAACACCTTCTTCATGCAAACACTAGTACAAATAAACCATTCTCTAGCCTCCTTTCTCCTCCAAAAGGGCATTATGCACTGCCTCCCGACTCTGACTGGATTTAAGTGAGGCAGCGGGCTTACCTTAAAAGCCAGCCCAGGAAATGATATTGGCTTTCTGTCCAAGTGCTCTAAAGCATGTTGAAACCAGGTCAGTCGTTTCCTCCTGGCAGTGCACTCTGGCGGTCCTCAATGACCCCGACAGAACTGCGTCTCTGAATTCCAGCTTTCATGCCACTCTGCAGGTGTCTTGATTGGGATTAGCTTTGAATAACACCACCACCTGCTGTATGGGGGAATGAACTGCTCCTGGTGAACCTGTTTGCCTTCCATTATAGCCTCTTGGCTGAGTAAGAATCCTTTCTCTATCCTGGCCAGGATGCCTGTCCTTCCTTCTGGACACCTGCAGTGGGCAGCTCTTTGAAAAGAGTCAGGATGGAATATTGATGCCACACAGAGGTGACATCAGCAGACCTAAGTGGTCAAGAAGGAGCATAGGATCTCAAAAGTGTATCTGTATATATCGGTGTTGACCTAGTGACTGCTTTGCCAGCAAACATCAAGGGTTTACATTTAATATATGCTGCTACACAAAACCAGTACAGTGAACTGACAAGAGGAGTGACATGTATCACTGCATTTTCAATTATCAGCAAAGGCATGGTGACACGTGCTGCTGCTTCTGACAGCAGACAGCTGCAGTAGTCCAGCAATGACAAGAACAAAGCCTGGGCCAGGAGTTGTGCTGCATATTTTGTCAGATATAGCCTGATCTTGTGGATATTCTAAAGAGTGAATCTGTAAGACTGAGAGACTGTTGGGACAGGGTCAGTAAAGGACTGATAGTCATCGATCACCACCACAAGGCTGTGTACCGTTTGACAGGTGTTAGTGATAATGAGCTAAGATGAACAGAGATGGGGTGCTGAATAGAAGGATAAGCTGGGATAACAAGATGTTCCATCTTTGCCAAGTTGAGCCGGTGATTGTTTTCCTTCATCCAGGTTGCGATATCAGTGAGACACACAGAGATTCTAGGTGATACTGTGTTGTCCTCTGTAGGGTACGACAGGTATAGTTGTGTATCATAAGCACAGAACTGATAGCAGAAATCATGGGACAGGATGATAGGGCATAGTGAGGTGGTATATGGAGAAAAGAGGAGTGGGCCAAGCACCTCTGAATGGTACACCCTTGACATCTCTTGTTACCAGGGGCCTCATGCATAATGCCATGTGTAGAATTCACACTAAAACATGGCATATGGACAAAAGCGGAAATGTGCGTATGCACAAAAAAATTCAGATGCATAAATCTGTGTGTTCGCCAACTTCCACGTTCTTCCGTTCCACAAATCCCAGTCAGCATCAAAAGTAACACACGTGCACGCGCCTGCTGTCCCCCCATGTCTCCTCTCAGAATTATGCCTCTTTGAATATGTAAATCAATATAAATAGTCTTTAAGCTCAGCATAATGTGAAAAGGCAATGGCAAAAGAACAGGGGAAAATAGAAAAATTTCAGCGAATACCAAGTGGAAGAAAGGAAAAACGCACTATTTGTTGGTTTAAGCAGTGGTATAAACAACAAAAGGAAGTTGATCGAGTGATATAGCGTGTCGGAGAAACTCAAAAGCTCAAGTTCACAAAGTCGCACCGTGCCTGAAATAAAAAAGAAGTTGTCAGATATCAAAGTCGCTGTGAAAAGGCGAGTTGTAGCCCACCGTCTGAGTGTCATATGAAAGCTTATTAGGGTACAAAGAAAAAAAAAAATAGGGACACAGTTGGGAAAAAAAGCACGAAATGTCAACATTATCCTCAAAATTCCCACTTTATTTTGTCATTAAAGTAGAAGATCATAAACGTCATCTTTAAATTGTTTAATTTACTAGTTTCTCAAATACCATCGTAACTAAAGTAGCACGTGTTGAAGCCGGCCCGGACACAGACAGGAAGACACGTTCATTTCACCCACAACACATTTATTTACACTATTTACAAAGTTCAGTGAACCACAAACCCCACAAGTCCCCAAAGTCCTGGCCTCTTCACTATGCCTTACTTTCTTCGGGCCGCGTCCTTGCCTCCTCCACCAAGCTCTGTCCTTCTCCTCAACCGACTCAAGCCTTGAATGAAGGGAGGCAACACCTTTTATGCACACGCGGATGTGCTCCAGGTGCTTCCCAGCAATCTCTCACCGACACGCCCCAGTGTGCCGGAAGTGCCGTCTGCGTACCCGGCAGCACTCCGGGTGTCCCCAGTCTTCTTCCCCCCTGGCCCTTCCGGGTGTGGTGGAAGTGCCAAGGTCCAGGGCTCCAAAGGTACGGGGGCGTCCCCTGGTGGTGACCACGGGCCCCTACAGGGTTGAGTTTCGAAGCTCTGTACCCGTGGCACCCAAAGGAACCAGGGCGGTCACCCCCACATGGTCTGGAGAAGGCGTAAGCCCTTCTTCCGGTCTTCCTAGGTGTCCCGGCCGGGTCACCACCCCAGCCATCTCTGACAGACGTTAAATGCTTTGTTTAGTATTTGATCTTCTATGTGTTCTATGTGTGTGAATCACTACGTGCTTCTTAAACCGGCTTTCTCTTCATCTGACAGGACAAAGAATCCATTACATCATTTCAGTATTCATATCATATCAATTAAAGAATGTATTAAAAATGGTAACATGGTGGCACAATGATAGTAACGAGCTGGGGCCGTGTCCAGAGATTGTTCCTGCCTCACGCAAGATGCTTGCTGCGCTGTGCGCGGCCTTTGATGAAATAATTTATTGCAGCAGTACTGTCTCTTTCAAACGTACTAACCCCCAATTCCTGCCCTTTCTTTTCTTTCTCCAAATAACCAATCGCCACACAATCAGCTCTGTAATAGATGTTAAGCCATCTGTAAGCTTAGAACGCTGATTCTTCAAAACTTTTAAGGAACATTGAAATATCTTTGTAGTACATGTTTAATTATTTCATCCATCTATCCTTCCAGTGTCGCGCCAGCCCCAGCAAGAATACAGTGCGAGGCAGGAACAATTCCTGAACTAGCTAGCGCTGCGCCACCGTGTCCTCACATGTTTAATTATTAACAATATAGATTATTTAAATTATGTTAATATTTTATCTGTATAATATAATAAACATATTTTGCTGTATTTCATCTTAAAAATGATATCGTCATCATATGTAAATACATGCTTTATAAAGTTGCTCACGTTGTGCAATATTATAACTGTGTCACAAGTTTACAGTGAGGTGATTGTACTAATAAGTACAAACAGTTCTACAAGGAGCACTTGATGGACTGATTGAGTGCATTTATAGCTCTTGGTACAGGTTTGTACAGGAAAGGCTCTGAAGCGTTTGCCGTATGGGAGCAGTTCAAATAGGCAGCATGGCTGAGGCAGTGTGTGCTATATGCTGTATACTGATAATTCTCTTTCTGATTAGCTGCTGTAGAGCTGTGATTCCACACTCAGATACAGTGGGATGATTACTCTGAGTGGTGCATTGAGAGGAACAAAGCTAAAGCAGCTATGGTATTTGGATTAGTTTGTCCATTCCTTGGACCACTATGTTGTTACAGGTAATTTACAATCAGATGCCTTAAACTAATAAACAATATGTGGTTAATATTTAGTGTATTTGATAAAGCTGCGTCAGGGATGTGGATCTAAAAAAGAAAGGGAAACCACACTGGAACAAAAGCACTGCTTTGACGCTGGGTACCACGAGTTTGCACAACTGAGCGGAGAACTTGCATACAGCAAGGATTGAGCTGGCATGAAAATGTGCGTGGCTTTATGCCAAGTTCAGGTTTTATACATCACAATGTGAAAGTGGAAACGAGCGTACACAACATTTTTGTGCATTCGCACAGTTTATACATGAGGCCCCAGGACATTTCCCTGTGTGCATGAATATGCTCTGTGATGGACAGACACCCTGGCTAAAGTTGATGCCAGCCTTAAAACCATAAGTGCCATGACAGGCGTCAACGTCATGTGACCCTGAATTAGGTACATGGTTGGAAAATTGATCATTTTGGATGCATCTAATGGTATCTGTGAAATGCACCAGGAAATAGAAATGAGAACAGGAAAAGATGCTTTGTCTTGACTTAATATGACACTCAGTCATACCATCTATAAAAAAGTAGCACATCAGTTCGCTGTCTGAGGTGTCCAAACCTGAACTCTGCTCAGGACATGTCTCCATTCTGACCTACTGACTGGTGCTAATTAAAAAAAGCTTGAGTTAAAGAGTCCTCTCTTCCATATCCATAAATCACGAACAAATATGACTGAAAGGAGGCCTCAGTCACCTGGAAACCCTTTGTACTGGTTCAAATATTCTTGATTTCAGAAATAAAACAGGGGTTTGAAAAGTGAATTTGTTTTCACTTAGAGATTCAGTGAAACCTACCATTTGACTCACGTTCCCAAATTTTTGAATACGTCTCTGTGTTAGAAGCAAAGCCATTCCCCATTGTTAAATATCCATGCCTTGGTTTGGTTGTTAAATACCCACTGCAATGAGAACAGTGTCAAATTCTTGCCGTCCTTCCTTTCACTTTATTTATTTTTTTAATGTCCACCTCCCTCTCCTCCTTTGCTCACATCCTCTAAATGACAAAGCCTAATAAATGCGAATGGCTTCTGACGGCTCTGGGAGAAGGGCGTCCTGAGTTTGGCCCCATTAGCACGAGTGAGTTTTTATTTAATTAGGCTGCACTCGGTAGATGCGAGACAGGAACTCAAATTACGTTAGAGCATTGACAGGGAAAGTCAAAAGAGTAATAAATAGACATGTCATGTAGAGGGACGGAGAAGGAGAGTGAGAGAGGATGGAGGACTTCTGGGCTCTGTCATTAAAGGCTGCAGCATTTTTCCTGCCTGTAAGGATAAAAAAATATATATATGCGTAAGCGCATGGACCCCATTTGGGAGGCCAAGAGCAGTTCAGATGGATCCCCAGCATTGCCTGTTGCTCCTAAACTATAACACACAGCTGGAGAGGCTGGCCTGTGGGTTTTCAGCTGCTGCGGAGGGGCTCTCACTGAAACATTTTTTTTTTGTCATTTACTGAATTTTTTCAATAACAAAGCAATAGTTGTACCACCATGAAATACTCAGCAGGCTAGCTTAAGCAATGCATAAAAAGAAATGAGAAAAAGTCAAATGAAAGTGAGCCCTTGCAAACAGGAACGCGGTGCTTTCCTTGTCGCCGTCTTGCCTCCCAGGCTTTCGCTGCATCTTGAGGGCAGTAATTGGAAACATGTGACAACTGCAGGTTGCCTGCGCTTGCTTCTTTTAGGGGACCCTAATGGCTCATTTCAGCATGTAGTAATAACAAAGAAAGGGAAGACAATGAGAGTTTTCCTGTGGAACTGCTGACATCACATTATTTCATTCCAAGATTCCGACTTGTGTATCATGCTCTGCCATGAAACAGAAAACAAAAGCCAAAAAGAAAAAAAAAAAGAACTTGGTAGATTTTTAACCGAATCCAGCTGGGTGAATGGGTAAACAGTCAAACAATCCCGACTGCTGGTTGTTTAGGGCAGGCCTCTCCAGCCCTAATCTGTTGGGTGCCCTATAGGGCTAACATTGAGCTCCCTTGGAGTTTATTGCTTTTTTTATTCTTCAGTTACATTCTCACTTATGAGAATCTGGATTTTCAAAACCTGATTTAATATTAGGTTAGCTCAAGTTGATGAGCTTTGTTGTCCAAATTGTTCTAATCATCTAATGCTCACCAATACAGTACCAAATTTATCTCTCATAAATGTCGTTTCCACTCACCCATCCATTGTCTGAGCCTGATGTTTCCAATGCACAATCAAAAAAGAGCCAATCCTGATATCATCTGGCTGAAGGCAGGAACCAAGGATGAATGGGACACTAGGCGTCAGATTTATAAAACTCTGCGTACACACAAAAACAAACCAAAACATGCATATTCAACTTTCAAACAAAGTCAGGAATTATAAAAAAAATCTTGATTAGAGAACTTGTGTATTTGTACAGCAACTCATAAGCCATCCGTATACGTTATATTTGCACTCAAACCAGCTAAATAATGACTCATATGCCTAATAATTTATATCACTGAGTCATTATTATAATGTGCACTGACATGACAAGCATGTTAAAGCTCACAAGTGAATAATGGTGATAATTATGATGTATGAACTCTATTGCAGTTTCTTTGTTTTGAGCCCCAATGCTTTGAATTTGCATTGAAGAACTTAATTGGGTTTTCTTCAGTTTTTTTTCTGGCTATCTGTTGCAATTTCTCAGAATCAGAAACCAATACAACCCCTTGTTGTCAATAAGAATTAAGTATAAACACAAATGTGATTCATTCCCTGCATACAGAAAGCTATAAATATATCGCCCTGCAGCCTAATGATTTGAAACAACATGACTTGTTTGGCACTATTTGAAGACTATGCAAATGGTCATATACAAAGTAAATGAAGCTTTCAGGGACCAGCAGAATTTTGATTGGTTTATAAGCCAATTTAGGTTCCCAAAAGCCATTCTCTTGGAAGTACGAGCTGAACTCACCCTGGAAAATTATTAAAGACATATCCATAACTGTTCATGGCCAGTTTTTAACAACGGTTGACATTCTGGCAACAGGCAGAGGGAACTGGTTCACAGGTCATGAATATCTCAGCCAAGCTTCAGCTACATCAAATTCTATGAACCATAAAGCAACTGATGAGGTGCTACATTCAGTTTCTGTGTGGTGTGGATGCACATGCCAACATAAAGAGGCAATCTGCAGCAGTGTCCAGTTTTCTTAATCTAATTGACTCCACTCATGTTTCCAATAACGTACCTAGTGAGAATGAAACTGTTCTTGTTAAGAGTAATCAGTAACATTCTATTACTGTACACATTATCTGTGATGCAAAGAAAAGACTGACAAATGTCAGGACTGCTCTGGTATAAAAAGTGAACTTCATTAACCCATGCCATCTGCAGGTCAAAACCACTGAGCATAATAAGCTTTTTCCTCCTTTCGTTATACTCACACACTACTGCTGATGATCAATCCGCTTCTTTGCCTTAGTCCATCAAATAAAGGATTTATGTGTGCCTCTACTTCATACATGAGAACTTCTATTTCATAACGTTCAGAGTTTTTGCTTTCTGTTTCTCATCTCTGTTGTCACCACTGTCTCATTTTGCAGATAGATCTGCTCATTATATATGTATGAGACTGATTAGCATGGTCCATATATGGTTGTTTCAGGAAAGCAACTGGGTGGAGTTTATGCACACACATCTCTCTATTACAAAAATAATCTTGGAAGGAAACGAGATGTGATTGTCTCAGAGACACTTTCACGTCCCCCGAGACGAGTCTTCGTGCCAATTGATATAACCAACGAGTGAAACGAGCAGGGGGCGAAGCCCCTAGTTTACAGGATGATTGTGATTTATAAAGAGTAAGTTGTTTACAAATATGCCCTTTATGAATCAGATTTTTTGTTCGACAACTTCTACGTTCTTCTGCTCCATAAATCCCGGTAAGCGTGAAAAGCATCGCACGTGCACACGCCTTCTGTTCCGCCCTGTCTCCTCCCAGAATTAGGCCTCTTTGAATATGCAAATCAGTATTAATAGCCTTTAAGCTCAGCATTCTGTGAAAAGGAAATGGCAAAAGCACGAGGTGTAATAGAAGAAGTTCAGCTAATACCAAATGGAGGCAAGGAAAAACGTACTATTTGTTGGTTTAAACAGTGGTATAAACAACAAAAGGAAGTTGATCGAGTGACATAGAATGTCGGAGAAACTCAAAAGCTCAAGTTCACAAAGTTGCACAGTGTCTGAAATAAAAAAGAAGTTGTCAGATATCAAAGTCACCGTGAAAAGGCGAGTCGTAGCCCACTGTCTGAGTGTCATATGAAAGCTTATTAGGGTACAGAGAAAAAAAAATAGACACACAGTGGGAAAAAGCACAAAATGTCAACTTCAATCTCGAAATTTCTGCTTTAATCACGTAGTTTATTTAGTGATTAAAGTAGAACATCATAAACTTCATCTTTAAATCGTTTAATTTACTAGTTTCTCAAATCCCATCGTAACTAAAGTAGCATGTTAAATGCTTTGTTTTGTATTTGATCTTCTATGTGCTATATGTGTGTGAATCACTACGTGCTTCTTAAACTGGTTTTCTCTTCCTTCGACAGGACACAGAATCCATTACATTCGTAATATTACAGCTCTCTGAATAATTAAAATACTGAGATGTATACTTGATATAATTTTCATGATGATAGGAGTAAAAGCATGTTGTTAAACATGGGAACACGGTGGCGCAGTGATTGTGCGCGACCTTCGATGAAATAATTTATTGCAGCAGTATTGTCTCTTTCAAATGTACTAACCCCCAATTCCTGTCCTTACGTTTCTTTCTGCAAATACCCAATCGCCACACAATCAGCTCTGTAATAGACGTTAAGCCATCTGTAAGCTTATAACACTGATTCTTGAAAACATTTAAGGAACATTGAAATATCTTTGTAGTACATGTTTAATTATTCCATCCTTCCAGTGTTGCACCAGTTCCAGCAAGCATACATTGCGAGGCAGGAACAATCCGTGAACGGAGCACCAGATCCTTGCTAGCGTAGAGACACCGTGTCCACACATGTTTAATTAATTATTAACAATATAGATTATTTAAATGAAGTTAAAGTTTTATCTGTATAATATAATAAACATATTTTGCTGCATTTCATCTTAAAGATGATATCTTCATCATATGTAAATACACGCTTTATAAAGCAGCTCAGGTTGTGCAATATTATAACTGTAGTGCAAGTTTACAGTGAGGTAATTGTACAAATAAGTACAAACAGTTCTACAAGGAGCACTTGATTAACTGAGTGCGTTTATAGTTCTTGGGATGAAACTGTTTCTGAACCGCGAGGTCAGTACAGGAAAGGTTTGGAAGCGTTTGCCCTGTGAGAGCAGTTCAAACAGGCAGCATGGCTGAGGCAGTGTGTGCTTGATGCTGTATACCGATAATTCTCTTTCCGATCAGCTGCTCCAAGTGGTGCAGTGAGAGTAATATGGAAAAAGATGATCCGCTGTGGCAACCCCTAACAGGAGCAACTGAAAGAAGAAAAAGGAGGTGCAGTGAGAGTAACAACGCTAAAGCAGCTATGGTATTTGGAATAGTTTGGCCATTCTGCGGACCATTATATTGTTACAGGTTAATTACAATCAGATGCATTAAACTAATAAACAATATGTGGTTCATTTCAGTGTATTTATAAATCCGCATCAGGTATGTGGATCAAGAAAAAGAAAGGCAAACCACACTGGAAGAGTAGCACTGCTTTGACGCTGGGTGCCGCCAGTCTGCAAAACCGAGCGCAGAACTTGCGTACGCCAGGATATGAGCTACCGTGGAAATGTGCGTGGCTTTACGCCAAGTTTAGGTTTTATGCATCACGATTTGAACATGGAAACAGGCTTACGCAACATTTTTGTGCGTATGCACTGTTTTTATACATTAGGCCCCAGGACACTCATTTTCCAGTCACCCATATAGGACCAATTTAGGAGGAAAATAAAAAGCACAACGTTGTTGTAAAGGAGGAAACAAAGCATACAGTGCTATGACTAGAGTGCTAGGCATTACTTTATAAGCAAAAGGGATATGGACACTTCAGTTTACCCCAACAAAGCTGAGCACTTAGAAGAAACCAACTTTGTACTGCATGTTAGTCTATCAGAGGGCACACTCAAGTGCACACCCACGTCGAGACAATTCAGAGCTGTCAATTCAGAGCTTTAGATCCTCCTTACAGAGTAGTCAATGGATCAGCACCCCATGTATATGTATACACTGGTGAGGTGCTATGCTACTTCTCACCCATTCAGGTCTGCTGGGGGAAAACATCCGGCATCATTACATCAAGTCTCAATCCAGAATCTTTTCCTGTGTAGTTCCTAGTTGATGGAACAAACTGCCTACATCCATCCATAATATTGACTACCCTCAATGTATTTAAGAAACAAATGAAGACCCATTTGTTCTGTGAATATCTGTCTAATTGATTGAAGAGAAGAAAAAAACTATGCTCTGCTATCTTTTATATTGTTGGTTAATTCGTTATTTAAGTTTAATTGCTTTATCAATTATAATCTATGGTTATAAATTATTAGTTATTACATATTTTCACTTGTGGCAATCAGCGGTTGTTACCTGTCAAATTATACTTGCTGAACAAACAGGCCCTGGCCTAATGTTACTCAATAACATTACCTCTGTTATAAGTCCCTTTGGATAAAAGTGTCTGCGAATCAAATTATTGTAAATGTAAGTCGACTAACATACATGTCTAAGGAATGAGTGAGCAAGCTGGAAAACCAATGGCAACCAATGCAAGCACAGATGATGACAAGAACATTCAGACAAGTTCCAGGAGCTGTGAAGCAACAGGGGTAGCTGTTTAGCCTCCTCACAATATAATGAGTTCACCTGCCCACTCTCTTAATGAGCCCACTTAACTCAGGTGGCTAGTGTGGCAGCTCTAATTTTAATGAAAAGTGTTGATAACAGGTAACAGAGGCAGCAACATGCATGTGCCAGCGTTCCCTCCACTATTGAGAGCTCATCGTAGAGCTCACTCACCCACACTTTTGCTTTCATTCATCCTTCAACATTTGAAGCTTTTTAATCCAGTTCAGGCTTGTGGGACAGGGCTTATCCCACCAAAACTAGGTCCAACACTGAAAGGGATGCCAGTCTGTTTATTAAAGGACACACTCATGCAGTCACTCATATGGGGCCAAATTAGAGTCATCAGCTAACCTAATACACATATCTTTGGGATGCACATCCAAGGAGACTACAGATGTTTCACCTAGATAGTTACTTCAGACTGAGAGGTCCCTTTCAAAACACAGTTGACTGCCATAATGATCAGTTAATAAAGGGCTGCCTGAATATTCAATCCAGCTTATACCAATTTGTGGAGAGCCAGATCCTATAGAGGGACCATCAGGTACAAGGCAGGAATCAACCTTTAACACATTCTCATACTCAGACTCACTCATGTTGAAACAATTTAGAGTTACTTATCAACCTAACCTTCATGTCTTTGGGTTGTGAGTAGGGCCATGCAAAAAACTCCATGTGAACATTGGGATGATGTGCCTGTGTCCAAATTTAAACACAGAATTTTGGAGATGTGAAGCGGCAGTTCTAACATGTTTATCAAAACCCATTTTACTTTCACCATTAATTTCGTAGCCATAGCAAGCTGTATCCTAACCCATTAGCGTCCCAGTCTGGGAAGAATGGTAGCCCATCTTTAGTACAAGATGTTGTGAAGAGAACTCAAGTAGTGGCACCTTATCTGAATAACAGGTGGGGAACTCCTGATAAGTAATTGGGGAATTCAGGATGATGGTTCAAGTTTGAAACCTCTGATGCTTTGCATGGATTCTCCAAAGCCTCTGGAAGGAAATATAAACCCAGTATGTTATGTTAAAGCTCTACTGGAAAGGACAGCCCATCTGTACAGTCTTATGCCACTGGACAAGATGAAGAAACATCCAAGGCCACTAGAGCAAACTGATACTCATACATACTCATCCCAGGAATGTGTGTCAAGAAAGCACTCAGAAGCAGTAAATTGACCATATGGCCAAAAAGTTCAGAGTCATGAGGTGTTTGGCAAAGACACACCTGGAAGGAAGGCCAGGGTGTGGAGAAGACTTTTATGCATTTATGAAAGGAAAATGAGCAATGAAATGTTTTGAGAATAGTTGTCATCCCATATGTTAACTGGCAATGCAACTTAGTTTATAGTTTATGCCCTTGTGGGGCATTAAGAACTTAAAACTTTTTCCCGTTTATTATACTTTGTATTCTGCCTGTTCAGTTGTAATTTGTTAGGCATATATAAATGAAAGCCCTGTGTGTGTGTGTGTATGTGTGTGTCTGTGGGTGGTTGTGTGTGTGTGTGCGTGTGTGTGTATGGAGCAGTCTGCTCTGCTCACACTCAACTACAGCCACTAAATGGCGCTGGCATGCACCTCACTTCTCACTATGAAAGACCTGTGTGCAGCAACACATAACGTTGTGCTAATGACACAGATGAAGAGACACAATTTCAAAGCAAAGCAAATGCCGTGCCACAACAACGTGGAAGTGAACCACCTCAGTAATGGAGGGCAAGACTTGAAGTTTTCACTAAAAATATGGTCTATCTGGAGGTATTTCCTTGAGACAAAGATTAATAGGACTCATATGCCAGC
This sequence comes from Polypterus senegalus, assembly GCF_016835505.1. NCBI lineage: Eukaryota > Metazoa > Chordata > Cladistia > Polypteriformes > Polypteridae > Polypterus > Polypterus senegalus. The sequence goes on along the minus strand of NC_053162.1, from coordinate 69,590,072 downwards.
AATACGGCTAAGATATGGTACCACAGTGTTTTCTTACCAAAGCCAGTGGGGCAGCAAGCACAGATGGGTCCATGCTCTCTGCGCTAGATAACTGCGCTGACGCCTCTCCAAGTTCACGAATATAATAAAACTGCTAAGGAGACTTCTTCCACTCAAAAGGCAGACAAGAGGAGCAAGGGTGTAACATGACAGCCCATTCCCTCCCCTCATGTTCCCATAAGACACTCACGAGGATTGTGTGTTTGACAACAGAGACAATGCTTTTGATTAAAGCACTGATAATAATCTGACTTCACTGATTTCAGTTTCTGGGACATTTCAAGTGGAGCTTATTGGCAATAAAGGTTATTCTAGCAAGTGCATATGAACTCATCCAAGAAGACAGATACATTTCAACCAGAAACCTTGTTGAAAAGTTATCATTATCCAAGAGAAGTGTTTCATAACTTTATTGTTCACATTGAATGTATTTAGAAGTGTGCGGCATCTGGATTCCATTCAGCCTAACCATCGAACTATGTGAAAAGAGATGCCTTCAGATTTGCTTTCCTGTTGTAAGGTTGATGATGAAAGGATTTTGTCACAGATCATCCCTGGGGATTAAACATGGATGCATTCCCTTGGATTGGAGTCCAAAAATAGTCAGTAGGATGGTATCATTCAACAAGTTTAAGATGAATCCTTTAGCAAGGAAAGTCACATCCTCTGTTTCTTGGAATGAAAAAGGAATGTTTTAAGTAGGTATTATGCTACATGGTAAAAATGTTACCTCTAAAATTGTTAAAAAGTTTCAGAAGTATTTATAGAGAGCCTGACCTAACAAAAATGTTCCAGAAATCCTCCTATAACAGTACAATGGATGGCCACATCCCGGCTTGCAAACACGGGAAGAGATCACAAAATTCAGGAATATCTTTTCTCTATCTACAGCCTTGGTCTTGCACCCATGGGTCTGAACTTTTGAAAGCTTTCAAAGATGCCATGTTTGGGAAGCGATTTAGGGAAATTAAAGAAGTGGATTCATATTGTTGTAAATAGTGATGATGAGCAAAACAGGCAAGTTTTGATCTGTATACAGCTTTTTGCAAAACTGACACAAAAATTTGTTTTGTTGGTGTTTTCACAATTGTGAAATGCAAAACTCACTAAAGAGTTTTTGTGGAGGAAAACAAGAAACTTTGCTACTAAACCCTCATTCACACATAATGCATGTAATCCATATCACTCTAAGAAAATCAATTATATTTAGGCCCCTTGGTTACATCACTGTGGAGGACTATAGTGCATTACTTACAAATGTGACATGCTGTATATTTTCCTTACAAAGACACAGCTAAACTCACCATCAAACACATTGCTGTGTTTTCTTCACAGGAACATCTTAGTACACTGGAAGCCAAACACCACCCCTACGTCCCCTCTTTACCTAATAATAATAACTCTTCACATTTATATAGAGGTTTTCTCACTACTTAAAGCTCTTTAAATAGTGAGTGGGGAGCAACGTCAACCACAACTAATGTGCAGCATCTGCCTGGATGATGAGACAACAGTCATTTTTGTGCCAATACACCTTCATCACATTAGCTATTAGGCAGTGAAATAGTGAGAGAGAGATAGGCAGTTATGGCACTTTTCCACTGCATAGTACGGCACGACACGGTTCAGTTCAGCTCACTTTTGGGGCGTTTTCCACTGGTAACAGTACCTGGTACCTGGTCCTTTTTTTAGTACCACCTCAGCCGAGGTTCCAAGCGCGCCGAACCATTACCAAATCGTGACGTGTAAACTCTGCTGGTCACTGATTGGCTGGAGAAAATCGTCATTACTGCATCACTGGCTATTCTTTTCTTTAAAGGTACACACACGCGGAAGTTTGTGTCGCGTCTCTCCATCGCTGGACGCAGTTTGTTGCATAAGTGGATGAATGTTTCTTCAGACATTTGAAAGTTCTCCAGCCACTGAGTGTTTGTAAAACCGGGAACAATCACATCCCACCACTCTGAGGCACGGTTAAATGTCCAAACAGATGGTCTGTTGGCGACTTTTTGCAAAATGTGGAAGATCTGTAATATACAGAATCAGCATTTTAATGTTACACTGGCAGTTAAGTTCATTTTATGCTTTGCAACAGTGATAAAAGTTAGCTAGTGACGTGCTTTTTTTAGATGCTTACCCTTGCGCGTCGTCGAGCTAAAGTGTTGTCGTTGTCTGCGTGTTGTTGTAAAAGTTCCACAGTGTTACGGCAGTAGAGGTGGTGCAACTATAACGACACGTGAATAATCCCGCCCACTCTAAAGCGGTACTAAACTGCAGTCGAAACGCAAACCGAGCCGAACTGAGCCGAACCAAGGTGAGCTGTACTGAACCGTGCTGTGCCGTACTATGCAGTGGAAAAGCGCCTTTAGAGACAGGGGATTAAGGGGCCAGAATGACTCGGCCATGGAGGGAAATTTAGCCTGGACAATGGGATGTACCCTAATCTGTATGAAGGATGCCCAGTGATCTTTATGACCACAGAGAGTCAGCACTTTGTTTTTACATCTCATCCAAAGGATGGTGCCATTTTTACACAGTGTCCCCATCTCTGCACTGGGGTATTGGGATCCACATTCAGTGTGGCAGTGTAGTGTAGTGTAGTGTAGCAGCACTTGTATAAAAATAAAATTGTTCACTGTATGGCCTGAGGAAGTTGACTTCCTTTCCAGGGACGAAACTGAACTTAACATTTGAAGGCCTTTGAGATGATGTTCACCTTCTAATGCGTTATATTTGTTTGTTTTTTTTTTTATTAATCCTTTGATTCCAAGGCCATTGTACCTGTGAAGTGCTTTAAGTACTAAGACAGTAATTCTAAGCATAAAACGAAATATTGTAAAATCCCATACAAGGAATGCTTTTGCTTTGTGCATGATACTATCAATATAGGCCTCTTATGACCCTGAACTGGAAAAAGAGTAAGGAAAACCAATGGGTGGATGGGTTGTTTATACAGTATCTATCCATTCATCCACTGTATTCATTATGAAATTAGCTTAATCCAGTGCATTTCCAGATCATGAAGGTCATAGCACCTCCAGTCTACATTCACAAGAAAGGCAGGACCCAAACCTAACTGATTTGAGGGCCAAACTAGAGTTGGCAACCAACCTCACTCACACATCCTGAGAAGTAAGGAGGAAAACTAAGGCACCAACTGCACAAAGACATTCCAGTTGCAGAGGTAGCGACCCAGGAGTCTGAGGTTGACCCAGAATAGATAATAGATAAGACAAAATGAAAGACTTGATTATTTTTATATAACAGGTTACTCAGAATGCTGAAGGATATTCAGGCTGCAAGATAAAATTCCCATATTAGAGCAGCATTATGCTATAACAAACAGAAAAGCAGGGAATACAGAGTTTGGAGGGAGACCTCCCTAATAATGTTATCAGTGTGGCTTGGCTTCTTATAGAAGAGGTCAAAAGGTAGCCAGAATTATGTGACTGCTTTCAGTTTCAGCTGAATTTAAAACTATTGTCAACACAGGATATAAGGAAGGCAAGGATGGCTAATGTGCACAGTATACACTACATGAGGTTTTTATGATAAAATCTTAACAGGAACTACTGCTTCATTTACTCGTTTGATGTCAGAGAGTTGATGGCTCATACATACTAGAGATATGATGCTAGCCAAGGGGAAGAGCTGTGCCTTACAGGCTGAATTATAATGGCTTATGTTGACAGAGTTGTGGAATATAGTACTGGAGGTGGAAAGTTTAGATTATTCAACCTATTTCCAGACTCAGTATTTCCATTTCAGGGTCATAGGGAGTCTGCCATATTCCAGCAGTAATCAGGAAAAAGTTTAGGACTGGAAACCAGTCTATCACATGGTAAAAATAGTTACACTGAGACAGTATAGAGTATCCAGTGTGACCAAGCGCAGTAATGACAGATGAGTTGATCAATAATTGGGGTAACAACCGGGTCATTCCATTTAATAAGAAGCCAAAAAAAAAAAAAGAAACTGATGCCTGTAGTAGACAAGAGGATTGTAGTAATTTTAAAGTAATTTTAAGTAATTTTAAAGTAACTGAAGGGTTGTCTGTGCTTCAGGAGCTCCATCTTGTGGGTTTTCCATCAATTATGTGACATTCGTCTTTGGATGTCCTGGTCTTTTAAAGGTGACATACTGGAAGGGGCATGTTCAAGTGCCCTTGTTGGGCGGTTTTGAGCTACAGCAGTGGAAAAAGAAGAGAATAACGTTATCAATAGTGCCCTCTCCTGTCCCGGTGGGTGGTTGTAAACTCTGGACAAGCTCAGGAGGAGATCCTCAGATGCACGTGTGACACCAGTCAAGCTAACTTGGTAAAATTGGTCTATACCCACAATCCCTTATATTAAGGACATTTTTTCACTCTTCTCTTTTATCACCAAGCTTTCAGCACATGCTTCATGTTTTTATCAAAGCTTCTAAACCCACAGGTTGCATAATGCCAGAGCCCTTCCTGGTAGCATGTTGTAATGGGTAGAAAGCAACAGTGGATGAAGCACCACTCCTTAGCAGGACACATTGGTCTTACAGTTGCCAATTTCACATTTTTTAAAAGCCTTGTAGGTCTACTTTGTAGTGGGTCTCAAGGTGATTATAAGGTCTCAGGACAGGACAAATATGGCAGAAGTCAAGTCAAGTCAATTTTATTTAAATAGCATATTTAAACACAACAGAAGTTGACCAAAGTTCTGTACAGAAGTAAGGAAAAAATGATTATACAAAATGGTTTAATTGTAGTTTGGGCTCTGTCATCTTTGCAGAGAAGTCTATAAGAGAGGCAAAGAAATCTGAGGAGACCGTCTAAGCCGATGGGAAATAAAAAAAAAAAATCAAAGGGTGGAGCATCAGCAGAAAAGACTGATATGAGGGGGCAGTTAGCATACAAGGAAAACAGCGGAAGACAACACAAGCCTGTAACAGATGTGTGCAGTTTCTATGACACTCTCAATGACATTCTATATGTCCATCCCATGACATAGGAAATGAGCCAAGCTAGGACCAACTCAATGAAGCCTAGATTATCCAGTAGAGTCAAAAGGATGTGGTAAACATTGCTCAATCTCAAGGACTTAGATACCATCTCTACAATATATAAAATCATTTTACAATCCCTTCCTTTCAAAGATCCAAGAGGACACTGGGAAAAAGATTTCTCAATTAATATATCAGAAAAGGAGTGGAAAGTAGCAATGCAGAGAATTCACTCGAGCTCCATATGCGCAAAGCATACAATTATACAACTCAAAATTATATATCGAGCACATCTGTCTCGACTAAAACTCTCCAAAATGTTTCCAGGGCATGATCCAACCTGCGAACGTTGCAGCCAAGTCCCAGCCTCACTAGGTCACATGTTCTGGGCCTGCTCCAAATTAACATCATTCTGGACAAAAATTTTTAATTACCTTTCAGACAGCCTTGGACTCAGAATCCCTCCTAACCCATTAACAGCTGTGTTTGGGGTTCTTCCAGAGGGGTTTAAAGCAGAGAAAGACAAACTAATTGTGATTGCATTCACTACACTGTTGGCACGCAGACTTATTCTGATAAACTGGAAGAACCCAAACTCTCCTCTTTTAAGTCAGTGGGAAACCGATGTGTTATATTATTTGAAATTGGAAAAATCAAATACTCAGTTAGAGGATCCGTACAGACCTTTTTCAAAACATGGCAGGATCTAATCAATAATATTTTAAAATAAGTTTATAAAGCACAGAGAATTTATTAATTTAGGTATGTTTACAAGCCTTATATTTTACCGTTTGGCTTGCTCTCTCTCTCTCAGGGGTGGGGATCGATCTGTTCTTAACATAATTCTTCTTTTTGTAAAAACTTGATTGCTTTGTATGGATTGTAATAACATTAATAAAAAAAAAAAAAAAAGGATGTGGTAATTAATGTTTCACAAAGAAGTCTAGGAGAAAGAAGTTGGCCCTGACTGACTGCCTGACTAATGAACCTCAGTGGTAGTAAAGAGAGAAGGTGTGAACTCCTAGATTTAAAGCTGGGCTAGATGTTGTTAAGTAGGTCCTAATTTGACAGGGGGTGGCTTATTCTGAAAGGGTTGGAGAAGCATGAGAAAGAAATGGGATGGGGAGCTAAAGGGTTAACAGAACTTTTAATAAGAAAAGCACTGACAACCATTTTTTGAGGAAAGGTGGTAGAACATCACATAAATTACATAAATTAATGATGGAGGAAATCATAACAAACAAATCTCAGCTAGTAAAGGATTCAAAGTCAGTCTCCTGGAGCTGTGAGATATGAGTGCGCTAAGCACAGGTTACATAATAACTTAAATTATAGATAAAACAATAAGAAATAATCATACACTAGGTATGGACTATACAAAAATCTTGTTTCCTAAGATAACATTGAATAAACATTAGCACAATAGATTGGGGAAGAAAGAGCACAGTAATTGATGTGAGAATCACTGTAGGGATCTGTACAGCACCATCTCCTGGTGTGTCATGTAAATGCAGTGTGTTATTGTGCGCTAAACAGATTGAGTTCTAAGTAAAACAGGTATACCTTGTCACACATGTGCCACTAGGTAGACGTTGTATGGACCAAGCAAAGGTAATTCCACGCCAGGCCAGGTGGTGGCAGGGTGAGCTAAACCTTCTCCTGTTATCTCTACAGACCAGCCACCGGAAAACCTGTCTGATTTAGATCAGATGACATCACTTCCGGTTCCAGCGCCTAGAAGAATGTCACTTCCGGCACCTACTCTGACTGCTGAAGAACATCACTTCTGGTTCCCTTACGTCACTTCCTGTCCAATCCCTTAAAACCGCCATCTTCACAAACCATCGTCAGTTCTGTTTTGGACTCGGTATTGAGAACATCTCTGTGCAATTACAAGAATCTTTTGCAGCCAAACCTTTTTAAGTGTGTCGAGTCTATTCTTTTACAACCTCAATAAGTAGAGGAAGGAAAATTTTAAATAGAGTGACATAACTTACCTACCACTGGATTTAAATAATGGGTTTGAAGGAAACAGCTGTAACCTAATTGACAGAAAAAACTTTAGAAGCCAGGAGAAGAAAAAATTATCTGTTTTTGTGTATAATGCCAGTAAATGACATACAGAACAAGAGAAGTAATATGTGTAAAAAATAATATTTATATATAAATGTGAGGTACTGAAATATGATTTTGACTATTGTAGTAGAGAATGGGGATTATTTTGAAGATTTAATGTCAACAGAATGAAAATAATCAAACACTGGTTCCTGTTGTAAATTTCAAACCGTAATTACCTGTGTTTTTAACTGTAATATGCTTTCAACCCACTTCTCCTGGTGAACTAATCTCTCTCAGGTAATTGCTTTTTGTGTATTTTCTTTTGATTTTCATCTTGGCATTTTGTATAACTCTCTTCAAAACTGTGGATTTAAGGAGATGCCACAACCACACTATTTTCCAGACCTGGTCCCATGTGACTAAAAGCTGTTGGGATACTTCCACGCAATACAGAAAGCCAATGATGGCTTCAAAAAAGTGGTTGAATAAGGATGACAAAATGTTGTATTTCAATTGCATAAAAAAAGCATTGTGATCATTACAGTATTACAAGTGCATAAGTTCACATGCTTTATGCTGAAATATTAAAATGTTGCAAATGTTGCTTCTTGTTATAGATGAGATTCAGAATTTTATTTTTCTACTTTGCTAAATGGTGGGCTTCTTTTGTAAATATTGTATTGTGCAGTTTCCTGTTGTGTGTCAAAAGAGTACAACCTGTTTTTTCCAGTAATTCTTGTTATTTTAGTTCCACTTCTTGACATAGCATTTACCACCAGATTCAAGGGAGATCCCAATTAATCTAATATGTACTCCCAGAAGCAGTGTATGTCCCACAATTAGTTAACACAGTCTCTTCACAAGATGAAAGTGCACCTAAACCAGTAAGGTCGCATCCTGCAAGCTTTTTCTTTTCAAACACTGTAGCTATTGAAACATGCAGTCAGAAAACCTCTATGCTCACATACTTGTTGGGATGTTGAAAGTGAGGCGCTGTGTTGTAATCAGACTGCTAAGAGTTCAGTACGTGACCCAGCAGTCACATGCAGACAATGCCTACACTTGTTCTGTTCGGCTGGCCTGAGAGTGCAGTCTGTAACGGCCTTCTTCAGAGCACCTCATTGACTGTGTGTGAGCACACTCGATCAGCGACCCATGTAAAAACAGAGGTTGAAATGGGGCTTTACCTGCCTGAACCGTTAGACCTGCTTACTTCCACTGCGCTAACGGAGTGGCAAAGCTAATTATCCACCACAGCTCCCTGCCTTTCTCTGTTCTAATATCAGTCACTATTATTTTACTTGTGATGTACACTTCCCATTTCCAGTACATCTGTTATATATTGTAGCAGATAGTGCCAACTACAGTGGGGTTTTCTCAGGGTTTTTTCCACAAGATACCAGGCACTGTGAGCACCACTGTGCCATGCAAATTAATAAGGAGTATATGGAGTAAGCTGGTTTGTGTTTTCTGTTAAATAAAATGGAATTATGTATTTTAATACTGTTAGGATGTAGTTAGGGTCTCATCCCTGACATGAATGTCTTTTCTTATTATATTTTACTTTTGTTGTCTTTAAAGTATTATTTTGTATATGTTATTGATTATATCTTTGGCCTCTAAATATACACACACACACACACACACACACACACACACACACACACACACACACACACACACATATATATATATATATATATATATATATATATATATTTGTAAATATTGCTTTGTTTATTAGACTTATATTAATTGTTCTTGATGTTAAGTACCTTGTTCTCATCATATTGAACCTGTGGGGATACAGCAGTTGTGGGTCTGCTCCAAGGCCTTTACACGCCTGCAAGAAGCACAGGGCTACTCTTGTTATCATCTGTCTCTTGGATTTGTGGAGATATTTTTGAAAGTGCTTTATTTTTTTTCCTTTTGATGTTTAGTTTATGAACTTGAGCCTGTTTTTTGGGATGTAATTTCTAATTTTTACTGATTTCATTTGGTTCACTTTAAGTTCTATCTTTTTTACCCCTTTTTTGATATTGTCCTATTTCCTGATTTTCCCTTTCTTTGCAAATAAACTTAGTTAATTCAAGACTTTTGTTGTCTTACTTGAACCAGGGGTTTCACATGGTTTGTTCTCCCATTTATTGATTTTTTGTAGGCCTGACTAGAGTCTTGAGGCCTAGGTTTCTTCTACCTTACTACTGCTACTACTGCTACTAGTTTTTGACATTGTAATTGCTGACATTTTCTTAAAATACTTCATAGATGAAGAAAGGGAAATTGTAAGCAACTAATTGAGCCACAAACATTGAGAAAACCAAATTATTTATTACTCTTACACAGTGATATTCACTGAATTACCCTTTGTCATTAGGGAAATCTAATACCAATTGGCTGACATAATAGAAAAGTGAAATAAATATGTAAGCAATAAATGAATATTTCAGCAGATTATAACAGCTGTTCAAATTAATTTCACTAGTCAAATACAATTTGAATCTATCTATCTATCTATCTATCTATCTATCTATCTATCTATCTATCTATCTAAAGATGTAATTTTAGGCAACTTGTATCTATCTACTCAAAAGTCTTATTCAAACTGTCAATTGATTATATATAAGAAGTGTGACTAGATTTACAATTTATTAATTTGCAGTAGCAAACTTATTACTGTTGTAACAAGAAGAGACACGAGGCATGGCAAGGTTTTGGGCAGCCACCCGTTTAATATGGTTTCCTGGCTGCAAAAGCAAATGATTCATGTAAGTCAAGTTTACACGACAGAGTCCAAAACAGAACTGCCTCCCAGAGCAAAGGCGGGAGGCTTTATAGGACGTTGGGCGGAAGTGACGTCGTCCTCGGGGCCGGGACCGGAAGTGATGTCGTCCTCGGGGCCGGAAGTGATGTGTCCCGCTTCGAGGTGGTGGCTCCTGGTGGGATTTCCCGGGAAAGACCTGTAGGGAACTTAGAAAGAGTGTCAGCGTATAGGGCAGATGTATAATCAGTCCTCTCTAAGCCCTTCAGCTGCCTCCTATGCACACGTGTGTGACACTGTCTTGTATTTTCATGTTATTCGACAAAATGCCTGTTCATGTACTGTATTTAGTTGAATAACTTCCGTTTTTAAAAAATGAAATGAGCAGCCCTCTGTCCAATGGGAAATACCACCCTTTCCCTTTCAAACATGAGTTAGAGCGGCTCCCTGGGCACAATTATCCTTTAGCGTTCAACTTTCTTTCACTTGGTAGGGGCAGACAGGACAGGACTCTCTTATCTCTAAAGATCTATGCACAAAATAAATAAAACTGAATTGTTGACAGGAGAGCTCAAAGGCTACAAAAACTGACCTTTTAAAAGGAAAGAATGAGAAGCAGGCACTTAGTCAATGGATGTTGTTCTGTCTATTTTCCACAGTTGATATTTGTGAATTTTATACAGAAAAGTTATTTTTTTGACCAAATCACTAATGATGGATAAACACATTACATGTGGCTCTTTGTGCACTGTGAGTCTCTTAACATGTTTAACAAATGAAAGAACTGAATATATTAAAATCCCTATTGTAATGATCCATGTGTGATACAGCAATATTATTTAGCAAATGTCTTTATCCAAAGCAACTTACTAAAAAACTATACACATAAAATATCTTGGAGTGAAAAGAAGGAAAACAAATGTAATAAATACTAAGTAACAACAACATGTTAAAGTAGAGCACAAGAAGCTTAGTACTAGACTGAGCTCCAAGGCTTGTGCGGTCACAAGATGATATGGGGGTGCTCTCCTCCAGCGTTTATCACTTTTATCAAACAGATCCACTGTTAACAACTTCTCACTCATCCTTAAAGCACGATTGTACTGTAAGCCAGTGGTTCTCAACCTGTGAGGCGGGACCCCCTAGGGGGGTGCAAAGTAACAAAAAGGGGGGAGTGAAGATGTGAAAAAAAGAAAACAAGAATCAAAAATATGAAAAAAACATCTGTTGAAACCAAAACAAATTAACTTAGACTACATTCTGATACTAGAACAATAAATATAGAGTTAGATGAATGTCGATAAAAGTTAAGTAGGTATAATAAAATATGCATCTACATTTCAAAAAAATGTTAGGGGGGGCGCAATTAAAACTGTTATGAAAACTCGGGTTGCAAATACTTAAAGGTTGAGAAACGCTGCTATAAGCACTTCATATTTTGTAAGAACACTTCTCGCTTCAGCCCTGATCAGCAAAGTTCAAGTGAAGTGTAAATGCTGCATGAACAGAAATAAAACTTGGTAAACAAAAGAGGACAAAAATGTCATGTTTAAAAAAAAGAAAACACTAAAACTGTTGTATTACTTTTTTACACTATCGTACTTTTAGCAGTTTTGACTGTTAAGTTGTAACATAACAGTCATCCATCTTCCAAACCTGCGGAACAGTGTCATGGTGCAGCTGGAGCCTATCCCTACAAGAATAGGAAACAAGGCAGGAACAATCCCTGGACAGGGTGCCAGTCCATCACAGGCTGAACACACACACATCAGGGAGCAATTCAACTTTGCCAATCCACCTAACCTGCATGTGTTCAGACTGTGGCAGGAGACCCACACGGACATGGGGAGGGCATACAAACCACACGCAAGGAAATCCTGGGATGTGAACCCTGACTTTGGTGTTGCAAGACAGCTGCACCACTGCCGCACCATTACAACCTAACATAACATATCATAACTTAACATTCTCAAAAAATGTAATCCAATTCTGGGTACCGGGGGACCATAGTTCATCTTAGCAGTGCCAGGCAGCACCCAACAACATGCCAGCCTTTTAGAAGGCCCACCTACCCAGAGCAGGCCAAGCTAACATGCACATCTTTAGAATTTAGAGGGAAAGCCTAAAACGCTGGACTCATGACCAGTACATGTAAGTAGCACCACCATGCTGTCAGAAACAGAATCAGTGACACAGCAGTCAGTCATTTTCCAACCCGCTCTATCCTAATACAGGGTCACGGGGGTCTGCTGGAGCCAATCCCAGCCAGCACAGGGTGCAAGGCAGGAACAAAATCCCAAGCAGGGCGCCAGCTCACCACATAAAGAATGTATTAAAGCATAATAAAAATTAATTATGACAAAAGTACATTACTTGTTTCCTTGCTGTTTATAGCCCTGGAGTTTATAACACACATTCATATATATGTATATAAATACCTGTTTTATTATCAAGCATTCAAACCTGAATTTGACAGCTTGATATTTTAAAGATGGATTTATTTTGCTTTCATAATAATTACTTACGAATGCTTTGAATACAGCTGTAACTACCCTGTGCAACTGTGATGGTTTCATTTGTAAATGCTCTGTCCCCTTTAATAAAATGATTAATTTCTTTCCCCATGTGAATTGTTTGGTTGTCATTCATACTGCAAACAAAGTTATTTGAAATTTATCCATGTATTTACTAACCCATACATACTTTACATTTAGCTCACATTCACGTATACAGAGCCAGTTCATTGTTGTCAGTAAACCAATCTGCCACGTCTTTGGGATAATACATGCAGACTAAGGAACATTCAAATACCTCTTTCAAACTTTTATGTTTTCCACTCCTATAGTATAAATTGCATATATCACTTTAATAGCCACAGAAATCCTGCCATAATTTTTTTCCAAGCCTAACATTAATAGAAGAATTCGGACATTTTACTTTGATACAACCAGAAGTATGTGGCTCAGTTTTACCTCTACCCACATGGCTATACCCAGGAACACATCTAAGCCCTCGGTGATTTCTACATAAACAAAAATCTTATCAATGAAACTTCTGAGACTTCAGTTCTAATCACTATTTCCTGGGATGCAATGAATAATAAGATTGTTCTGTTTGCTTTTACTATTGGGTCATTACTTACCAATGTGCCGTCTCGTTAATTGATTCATTGAATAATGAGAAGACAGAGTATATTAAAACATTGCGAAGGCCTTGTCAAATAGCTGAAATGAAAAGAATAGCTTTGGAAAGAAAGAAAAGAATGAAGAGGTGAGCCTTCCCCTCCACCTAACTGCTGCAGTGAATGGAGACTCACATAAAGACTTGAGGACATTTCTTGTGCAGGTGTTTGACTCCAAAGTCATAAAACAGCCAGAGTATGGTCAGAACTAGATTATATTTCCTATTTTTGACTTGATTTATGACAGTGAATTGGATTAGGAAACAGAGGTTAATGAAATGTAATTTCTCCGGCAGCTCGACCGCACTTGCATCTGAAGGGTCACCTTTTCTCTAGTGAAGTCTGCTCAGAATCGCCATCCAGACTGCATTAATAGATGAGTACTTTAATTTAAACTGTATACTAAAAATGGTCTTCACATAGAAATACTCAGAACTATGCAGATTACACCATTGTAATACGAGAAGCTGTTACACTGTTAAGGCTTGTTATTTTCAAACGGCACAAATATGGCTTCTTAATAGTACATTTAGACTCAGTAAATCAACATGTCATCAAGGAAGCCTTTGGAAGGTGGGCTGTGTGGTTGAAAAATGGGATGTTTCATATTTTTTAATTCTTTGAAGCCACGACTCAGTGCTCAATGGTGGAGCCCATTTAATAAAATGTTGTTAGACTCATAATGATTTATGATTACTCAGATTATGCTCATGTAAACGGTAAATGGCCTGTATTTGATATAGCGCCTACTAGAGTTCAAGAACCCCCCTAGGCGCTTCACAACACAACAGTCATTCACACGCTGGTGATGATAATCTACTTTGTAGCCACAGCTGCCCTGGGGCGCACTGACAGAGGCGAGGCTGCCGAACACTGGTGCCACCAATCCTTCCGACCACCACCAGCAGGCAAGGTAGGTTAAGTGTCTTGCCCAAGGACACAACAGCTGCATTCTCATGCCGGGAGCCAGGATCGAACCGATTGCTGGTCAACCTGCTCTACCGACTGAGCTACTGCTGCCTGTGCTGTGAACTGTGTACTTTGTATTTTTTTTTTGCTATGTTGTAATGGTTTAAACATTGTTTGTCATTATTAGACTCAACGCCAAATCAGCCTGTAGCTTATAAACTACAATAAGATACTCAAATCTATAACATGTTCTGCTTAATTTCCAACTTCTTTTGAGATGGACAGGTTAACCAAGCCAGAATGGAGTCCAGGCCACAGGAAGAGAATGCTAATTAAATTAGTATTTTACTCCAATTGACAGTAGATTCAATTTGGAGGACATTACGCAGAGAGAGTTGTCACAGCGCTTCTCCTTCTGAGTCACTTGACCAGGAAGCTGCTTTGAAGTAACACAGCCCATAATGGTGGAGTCACACGGCCTTTAGCACTCACATGTCACGCTTATTGATAATCCCAAGATGCTCACTTACCTTTCAACTCTTTCATGACCAGAATCCATTTGGATATTTGTATAAATTGAAACAGCATGTGGTGCAGGATTTTATCACATCAAGATATGTTACCGATGTATGGAAAGAATAATATAATAAATTGCCTTTTTTTTCCAGCAACTTTAGAATTTCCTGCCTTTTTAAAGTAAGGTTTTGCAGGTAAAATTATTTTAAGCCTATTTTGATTTAGTAAACCTTCAGAGTAGAAGGTGGTCTTCTATGAAAAATAAGGTACTCATTATGAAAAATCAACACATGACGGAGTAGCCATACCACATGCACCTCAGAACAGGTAATCCAACAAGTACTTGAATGAGAGACCATCTAGGAAAAGCTTGGGTTACTGGAAGATTTGTTGATGAGGCCAGCAGGGGACACTTAACCTATTGCCTGTTTGTTGACCCCAATACCTCAGGGCAGTGATGGGGGCACTGTGCTATGAAGATACCACTGTCCTTCAGATGAAACATAAAATTGAGGATCTGACCCTTAGTGGTCATTAAAGATCCCTGGGCATCCATTCTGGCACCATAATCATCCCCTGCCTCTCATTAGGCTACTATTCCTCTCACCCCTTCACCACCTAATAGTTAATGTGTGGTAAGAGTATTGGAACAAGAATGGCTGCTGTCACATCATCCAGGTGGATGCTAGACATTAATGGTGGTTGAAGTGGCTCCCACTTTGTAATGTCTTTGTCTTCTTCTTCTTCTTCTCAGAGAATTGAGGAGGTCCAGGTGGCAGTGTGTTGCTGTTTATACAGCACTAGAATTGAATTCTACTGTAAGAGGATCTTTAGACTCCTAAAATTGTGGCAATAAGGTGTCAAAACGAATGGTGGTTTTTTGGTGGAGTAAAGAAAGTTACATGGATTTGACTAATATGCTTATCATTTCTTGTTTATTATTATTTTTGTGCATTTTCTGTAAAACAAGAGTCTTACTCTGGAAGAAGAAACTTTGTGAAGGAGAAACCTGAAAATGTCCAATGTGATCAACTAAGACAAAGGTAACAGGTGCTCCCCAAAATGCCCTCTGGTGGGATGAAGGTATGGATATGTTGCAGTGCTGCTGTTGCCATTTGCCTAGGATTGGTGAGCAGTTGCTGGGAAATGATGTGCCATGCAGATTAGGTTCGACACATGCTGTATTGAGAAAGGCAGAACAAAGAGTAAAGTGTTAGGGGGTTCATTTTATACAGAAGAGTAGTAATACAGCCTCAAGCACATTTAGAACTGACTAAGCGTTGCTGGAATCTGCTGCTGTTTCTTTGCTGTCATTTTTTTTTTGTTGATGCATTACTCTCCTGTATGAATTCATTTGATAGAAAGTAATCAGACGCATTCCTTAACTTAGTTGTCACTCTGGGCAGATATGAGATGCAGTGTACTGTAGGGTGCAGAGCATGTATGGCTTAAATTTTTGCCAATGTTTATTTTACATGGAGGGTCTCTGTTCCTTTTAGTGTTTTTGAAACATATAAATTATAATTTACAAGGAATCTAACAATCTATTAAAACACATAGAAAAGTGCAAACATGGGCAACTGTTGTTTTTCCTGCTGTTTTTTAAATGAAGTGGTTAAATAAAATTTTGCACTGCAAACAGAAAACCACATTATGGTTTCAACTTTGTCAAAATAGGAACTTTATTTCAGCTGAAAAAGGACTTTAGGTATGGCTGTTGGGAAATACTTGAAGGCTAAAAAAATCATTTGACTTTAAAGCTTGATAAAATATTGCATTTACAGTGCTTCTCGGCTTCATCACCACCTACTGAATTTTCTACCTGTAGGAGGTTTGCACATTCGGAGTTGAGCTCTCCAAGTGAAGATGACTCCCAGGACTTTCCTCAGCATGGTGTTTGATTTCCAGGCTCTGTGGTGCAATAATAATATATACGCAAAAAAGGACCCAAAATCCATGGTTAAAAAACGTTTGGTAACACTTTAGGTTCTGCAAAAATGTATCTATTACTCATTTGCTGTTATGTAACAAGATTTTACCAAAGGATTCTTTTGCATTAATGACACAAAGCATCAGTACAGTGGTTATTCACACCCGTGCAGTGTGACATTTGTTAAGCTGGTAAAATGACTTGTGAATATGAAGGATTCACAAGTCTTATACTGAAGTATGCAATATCAAGAGAACAATGTCTCACTTAAGCCACCTCTGACCATACCAAAGTGAAGTTATTTTAGTAGGCCACATTGCACTTTACTGATGTTTTTGTAAGTGCACTGAAAAAAGTATAACCTCCATTCAACTTAAAATACTTAAGGTAATCATTCACACTTAATATTTTCAATCTGAACCAATATAATTCTTTTTATCTTATTGAACCCACAATTTTTAAGTTGAGGCAAATCATTTAGAATGATTGGGTGCAGTTCACGTGTTTTATACGGAAGTAAATCTATTTTTCAAGTTACAATTTAAAATGTTTTATTGGTCGTAACCTGCTTTTATGCTATCAGAAATATTATGAACATAACACATTCCAATGCTGTACTTTTTACATTTATTTTAAAATCTACTGCATTTTGCAGTGTAAATCTTAAATATACAATAAAAAAATTATTAAATGTTTATACAGCTTACTTGAAAGTATGTTTTATTACGAGTTCTTATACTTAAAATTAACAGTTGAGAAACAGGGTTACTTACCAGAAATCCTCCATTATAAAAGTCTGCTGCTGAAAATTACCAGACCTGTATAGCCATGTCCACTCCACTCGGGAAAGTGTTCTTCTTTTTTGGCAGTTGGAAAGCCAGCACACTGGAAATTTCGACCGGAAGAATATACAAATGGCGCCTCCCACACAGCACATGAACAACCTAAAATATTAGGTGAACTGAAATAGGATTTTTATGTTTATTTTTATGTTTATTTTTATGTTTATTCCCTCCACCATAACTTAACTGCTCCACTGACAGACTGAGGAGATCGTTCCTCCCCCACACTACGTGACTCTTCAATTCCACCCTGGGGGTTAAACGTTGACATTATTCAAAGTTATTGTCTGTTTTTACCTGCATTTTTTTATTACTCTTCAATTTAACATTGTTTTTGTATCAGTATGCTGCTGCTGGATTATGTGAATTTCCCCTTTGGGATTAATAAAGTATCTATCTATCTATCTATCTATCTATCTATCTATCTATCTATCTATCTATCTATCTATCTATCTATCTATCTACCTACCTACTTTGGTACAAACAAATTGCTTTACTTTAATTGAGATCTGAAACAAAATATTTCAAACTACAACACTAAATGACTAATCTTAAGATGCTTGAAAGAGAAAATTACGTTGAATGAACAACATCAATGTTATACTTTTTTCAGTGCGTTATGAACACCAAATCTAGCCTTAGTTAAGGTCTTGTTACATAGGAGTAAATGGGTATTGACTGCATTTTTGCAGTACGTAAACTAAAGTGTTACCAAACCTTTATTATAAAACTTACAGCAATTCCCTTTAAGTGATGCTTAAATACTTCCCTTGAGATGAACTACACTTGTCCCAGTGCTTCTCCCATCCCTGTTAACATTTCCTGTATTTTGTTGCCGTGTCTTGAGCCTTCAGCATTTTTGGTAGAATTTCTTCCACGGTAGCAAATCTTCTTCTCTTTTAATACTTGGAACAAAAAGAAGTTACAGGGAGCGAGATCAAGGAGTGAATACGGTGGTGCCAAGCAACAATCACATTGATTTTAATCAAAAACTGTTTGATGGAAAACATGGTATGTGCAGGTGCACTGTCATGGTGCAAAATTCAGTTCGGCATGTGTTACTGCTCAGTACATTTTTTACCTGAAGCTTTCCCACACTTCAGTACAATCTGTTCATGGGGAACAAACTCTTTATCAACAAGTCCATCAGTGTTGAAAAGTGTGATCATCATTGTCTCTTGAAAATCTGCCCTCATGTCTTGGAGAGAAAAAAAGCAAGTCATCTGCACAATTGTAAAATGAATGGCAGAAACGTGTACTCAAACAACTGAGCACAATGCCACAGAATAACCAGATGTGCAGATGACTCTAGGCAACATATTTGAAAATGACACGCTTGAATGACTGCATGAATTTTTAGATGCACCTTCATGTGTTTATGGTAAGAAAATATCTTTCTTTCTTATGTGGTATGATGCATATTTGAGAGTAAATTGAAATACATCATTCAGATTTATTTTTTTACGATTAAAGACCCCATAGGAAAACTTTACTGCTCAAAGTTTGATCTTTGATGGCTCATGAGACTTAAAAGAGATTCTCATTTAGGTTTCATTTAAGAATCAAGTTTGTCACAAATGTTTCTCCTAAAATTCCTTCAGACCATTAGAAGACATGGGATACAATTGAGGTAAAAGGTGTCAAAATTGAGAATTTGGTTTGAAAAGCATGGTATATTTTGTAAGATCTCTTTCTAGTTTTATTTTCATCTCTTTCAAGACTTTATACATTTTATTCA
The DNA here is from genome assembly GCF_016835505.1 of Polypterus senegalus. Taxonomy (NCBI): domain Eukaryota; kingdom Metazoa; phylum Chordata; class Cladistia; order Polypteriformes; family Polypteridae; genus Polypterus; species Polypterus senegalus. The sequence goes on along the minus strand of NC_053162.1, from coordinate 69,571,124 downwards.
ACTGATGCCACCTCTTACAACATTTGAGATCAGTTCCATTTCTTTTGTTTTTTTCAATTGGGGCACATGCCAGTGAAGTGACTTGCTTATGGTTACAGAGTGGTGATTTGAACCAACAACCTCAAGAATTGAGGACCAAAGTCTTAAGCACTACACCACACCGCCTGCACCTCCACAACAAGTAAAATCTGATTGGAGCACGGCAATTTAAATTAGGGCAACTAATAATAATATTATTCAGAAGTAAGGACTAGGACAGTTTTGTAATCATAGTAAAGTGTTTAATTAACACAAACAACTGTCCATACATTGCACCCTGTATTACTGAGCACACAGTGCAAATACTTTCAAACTGCAAAACAAAATGTCAAGACACAACTTTGAAAATCTGACTTTTCTGCTGAAGCTCAGCAGGAGACACTGAGAAGAATTTCGGGGTACTTTTTCTAAAGAGAAAAATCTGAGAGGCATGATGATGCAAAAGAAAATGTCTCCATTTTATTTCTTTCTGATCTGATGTTTCATTCCTATGGGACTTATTGAAGTTTTAACAGAAATAATGAGCAAAGCATAACATTCAGCAGATTTTTCATAAAATAAAAAGTTAACCTTAAGAAACATGAGAAGGAAAATAAACAATAATAATAACCTCCTGCCACCTGATGCCCAAACACCACCCACAAAATTTGCCCTGTTGAAAGATACAGTGGGAAGGAAAAAAGAAATGCAAAACCATAAAGGTAAATGCCCCATGGTGATTGAATTTAGGGAGGGAGAGACACAGAGTGAGTGCCAACGCCAGTCACCTGACACTGCAGTATTGCACCCGAGCACACCATTCTGCAGGACATGAACTGCATGTGCCATTGATCACTTAAATCAGATTTCTTACAAGGAGTGCACCATTCCTTTTTCTTTAAATTTCTGGTGACAGTGTAAATTATATATCAGTGTTTTAACATAAAATATTTCATCAGCACATTCTCATAAATTTACCATACAAGTTACCAGAGAGTCAGTCACCCACTTGCACTGCTTAGGCTCTTGAACATAACAGCCACTAAACCACAAAATATACAAAATCAAGGCTTCAGTTTATATCCACTTGAGCCTGACAGATTCTAGGCATGGTTTACATGTTTTTAAAGTAATTTCTGTTTTTCTTTTCCCTGTGGTTTGATTGTTTAGTTATCATCTTGTTCATTTTTTCCTATTTTGGATGTAGTGGCAATGACATCTAATACGTTTGAGTTGTTGCACTCACTGCCAGATACAGTCACTGGTGCTGTGTGTGTGTGTCAGTGTGTCATCTTATACAGCACAACAGCAGGGCTGCTTTTATTAGTCATCTGAGCTCTCAATAAGTAAAACCTTTTGCAAAAAATCAAATCTAGATACAACTTAAGGCAATTCAGAAACTTGGTCTTTGTTACTGTAAACTCATCTCAGAGTTAGTTCTGTGATCAGCATTAACCTTAAACCCCAAGGTTATCAGGCCAAACTGTTTATGGACAGCCAGCCCCTAAACAACTTTAGGAAATAAAGGATGACAGGCCTTCTCCATGTGTTAAAGTCAATTAAAGTTGGGGTACATGATCTGGTACAGTGCGTTGCCTCACCCACTACATGACGAAACAACTCAGGATCCCGGTTTGCAACCCCCCGGGCAGACATGCAGTCCAGTCCCACCCTCCGGAAATGACCCTCTATCTGTCGCAGCCAGGTGTTATGTGGGCGACCCCTTGGCCTGTCCCAGCCACTCGGGTCCCCAGCAATGAGGATCTTAAGAGCTGGATCACCCTCGGGTTAACGCACCACATAGCCGTTGTGCTGTAACTGACGCTCCTTCACAATGCAGGTAATGTGCCTCATTCGGGACTCCATGAGCAACCGCTCATTTGACACAAAGTCAAACCAACGGTACCCAAGGATTTTCCAGAGAGACATAGTACAAAAGGAGCCCAGTCTTCTCAGGTCACTGGATAGAGTCTGTGTCTCGCAATCATATAGCAAGACAGGGAGCACCAGGACTCTAAAGAGTCTAAAGAGTCCTTGACTTGCTGATGTAAAGAAAAAAAGAAAGAAGATGGTGACAATAATGATGATTGTGAGCATCTATTCCAAGGGTCATTAATAGGCATGTAGTCATTGTGTACATATTAGAATACAACATTTCCAAATGGTGAAGAGTTGTATTTTGAACCTGGAAATGAAGAGCTTACTATGTTAGAGAATCTGAAAGGATGATGTTAAGATTTCAAAGTAAAATGCCTGGAGGCAGTATACAAAGTTTGTTCAGGACGCCTAGATCCTACAACAAAGCAAAATTTGAAGGCAGGAAACATTGACAAAATAATAAAACCAAACATTATGAACCTCTTGGAAATGCCTTTTAGCTTCCACTAACAGTAATGAAAGAAAAAGAGATAGGGTTATATTGAAAAGGGATCCCGGAATCTGTGTGATGCCAACATTTATAGATATGACATGATAACAAAATATGGGTATAATGACCATAGAAAACAAGGCTGTGCAGATGCAAAATTGCCACAGGGTGGTGTTAACCACATAAAAAAACAAATAACAAAATAGAATAATAGTATAATATCTGAACAAAGACAAACAACAATCAAAATATAGACAAATACAGTCCAGAGTGTCCCAAACTGCAGATTATGACAGACTGTCAATAACAGGCTTTGGTTAAATACAACAGATAATTTGAGAAAAACATATTGTCAAAGTTCTTAAATAAATGAGAACAATAATTATTGCTTCAGAAAAACACAATAGAGATTTTAAATGAATAGGGATGGGGGAAGAGGACAAGGGTTGTAAATCAGAAACAACAGACTATCAAATGCCAACTTTTAAATGCAAACTAAAATCAAAGTCTTGAAAACCATAAAAATATGTGTCCATAACCAGGGAGAGAGAGATCAGAATAAAGCAATCACACAGATTAGATTATGTCAACCTTAATGCAGGTGCTCAGGATGATGTCATATGTGAAGGATCACCGTGGCAACAGTCAATGAAATCTATTAAATAAATGGCGACACCCAACTCACAAACAAAATGATGTCATGATAAGACTTCATTAAAGGTTATATTTTCAAATATTTCATATTAAAAGCAATTTTTTTTTAATATTGTATAAGGCAAGAAATAGATGTGAAAATCTAATTCACGAAATCCCATGTTCCAAGTAAAACATACAGATCTAGTGAAGACACAAAAATAATAAAAATGTAAAAATTAATGGAAATAGCTTATTATAATAAATGGTCAGATAACAATGCAAGATTTCCTAAACTTTGTATTCTTTCTCTGTATAATATTTCACAATTAATTTACTTTTTAAATAAAGCTTGAATATCATTGTGACTTCACCAACACTTTAAAAAAAAAGTAAAAACAGTCAAAACTGGTTTTAGGGGTTTAAAGGCTTGGGTTCATGACAGTCTTGTTTTATCAGGTTACCTGTTAATTGTGTTATTTGCTTCTCATTGCTAATTAATAAAAATCCATCCATCCATCCATTTTCTAACCCGCCGAATCCAAACACAGGGTCACGGGGGTCTGCTGGAGCCAATCCCAGCCAACACAGGGCACAAGGCAGGAACCAATCCTGGGCAGGGTGCCAACCCACCGCATGACACACACAAACACACCCACACACCAAGCACACACTAGGGTCAATTTAAAAACGCCAATAATTAATAAAAATGATAATTAGAATTTTAAAAATAAAAAAATTTCAAGATCAAGAAAACATTTATTTGTGACCCGACATTTGCGTGATAGACATATGCGCGCCGACAAAATAGTGCCGATTAAAACGTGGCGTCAAAATCACGCCGATAAAATCGTGCCAACAAAATTGCCCCGACAAAATTGCGAAAGTTTCATTAAATATGAATTACTAGTTTAAAGCATATATGATAATGTTTATTTTAGAAGTCAATATTATGAGACGCGGCATGCCATGAGAACGGCATGCAGATAGTATTTCAGATCACGCCCTGCATATGTAGAAAGAATTGCAGCAAGGGCGTCGCACTCTCTTGGCCTCTCTTGCGATTTTGTCCGTCGCGGTTTTGTCGTAGCGCATATGTCTATCGCGCTTTTGTCGGTGAACCCATTTATTTAGTGCAATGTTTTAGAACTATAAGGCAAATAAGAAATGCAAGCAGAATGACACTTTTTATTGGCCTGAGGAAGGGGCCTGAACTGCCTTGAAAGCTTTCATATTGTAATCTGTTAAGTTAGCCAATAAAAGGTGCAATTTTGCTTGACTTCTCATTGCATCCATAATGGCTAATATGGTAAAACATCCTACTACTACAAATATATGGCAAAAGATAGACAATAAATGAAAAAAATCACTGTAACAAAATGATCATTTCATACAAATTGGGTGTAATGCCATCTACTTATCTATTGTTTGAGTTTCTCTTTTCGATTTAACACCCGAATGAAAGGTACAAACAATTCCTTATATTGCCCTGCTTATATTCTGTATTACAACATTCTGCCATTTCTTCAAGTAGTAAAATACAGTTGTAGTGCAGATAATGAGCATGATCATTTAAAGATTCAATCACACTTTAGTAGGACAAGCTCTGACTATAGATGTATCTGTCCCATGTTTACTTGATTAGCCCAAATCTGGTCTGATCTCTTAGTAAAGACTCTTTATCTTGAGAACAATTTCCAAAAACACAGAACAGACTAAAACATAGCTAAACATATACATAAAACATTTCTAAATCTTACAAGAAAAAGAACACAAAAACAGAATCATTTCCAGAACATTTAAATATTGGAATATTCTTGAGAAGAACAGGTCTTTAAGCTCAGCAAAGCTTGCTAATCCTATCAATGTAATTCCTTTAAAACAACATCAAGTCGAGTTTTGAAGGTCCACAAAGTCCTACTGTGTAGCATACTACATCATAGCTTATTCCATGTGTCTATAGCTCTCTGTGTGAGGAGAAACTTCCTAATGTTTGTGCAAAGTGTTTGCTTAATAAGTTTCCAATTGAGTCCCCGTGTTCATGCTGAACTTATTTTAAAGTAACAGTCTTGATCCACTGCACTGCAATTCTTTTTATAATTTTGAACACTTCAGTAATATCACCTCTTTAAACTAAAAAGGTTCACCTCCTTAAATCTTTACTGGTAACTCATCTCTTGCATCCCTGGAATCAGCCTAATCACTCTTCTCTGGACTTTTTCCAGTGCCACTATGTCCTTTTAGTAGCCTCGAGGTCAAAACTGCATGTATTACTCCAGATGAGACTTCACCAGTGACATATAAAGCCTGAGCATAACCTCCTTGGGCTCCTTAATGTCTTCTGAACACTGTCTGGCATTTGATAGTGTTGAGTCCACCACGGTTCCTAAATGCTCCTCATAAGGTGTAATTTAAATTTTCAGAGCTCCCATCTTGTATTTAAATCTCACATTTTTACTTTCTATATGTAATACTTTACATTTAAATTTTATCTGCTGCCAATCTATGCAATCCAGTATGCTGTTTAAGTCCCTCAGTAATGATTCAGTGAATTCTAGATTATTTCCCAATCCAACTAGCATGGTATCATCTGCAAATTTAACGATCTTGTTACTTACAGTCCTATTCAAATCATTTACAGTATATTATACTAAAAATAGCAGGGGGCCTAGCACTGACCCCTGAAGGACACCATTCTTACCATTCGTATGGTTTCTCACACCATAACCCTATGCTTCCTGTGTTTTTACCAAATTCAGCATCCATCGACACACTACACCTTTAACTCCCACTTCTTGTAGTTTGCTGCCCAACCTCTGAAAATCAAGATAAATAATATTATAAACACCACTCTGATCGTATCTTTTTGTTGTTTCCTAATAGATTTGCAGTATGTTAGTAAAACATAACCTCCCTCATCTGAACCCAAGCTGACTGCACAGTAAAACTCCTCTGCTGTTGGATCTTGTCCTTAATAATTCCTTCCATTAATTTACCGGTGACCCATGTTATTCTTACTGGCCTACAGATGCTCAGATCAGACCAGTCACCCTTTTCAAGTAATTGAATAATACTTGATATTTTTCCGTCTTTAGCAATTTCCCCACTGTACAAAAGTAAGCAACATCCTGAATTTCAAATATAAGTTCAACTCATGCTTTTATTAATGTGTAAATTAGCAGTCAAAAGATGAGATGTGCTGTCTGATTAAATATGTTAATATAACAGTCAAAATTGATAGGAAATTAAGAAATGAGGGAGCAAAAGCCTAAAGCACCCCTGGCCTATAGGGTAACTGCTCTAGTCAGTTTAGCTCAACAGTTTAACACTAGCATATACTTGTGTACATCAAGAAAAGTGTCACATCCACCAAAATGTCAGAAAAAACTGTAAGGCTAACTTTCTAAGCTGGGGCTTTCCTGTTAGCCAAGTCACTAAGCAGAGGCCCCTTGCCATGGTTCTTTCCGATTTCTGTGAGTGTTCAACCTTCAGGAAGTGTGTAGGCAGAGGGCATCATTCTGACTTAACATCAGTTTAATTTCCTCACTGATCTTAAAAATAGTCTGAATGACCAGCCCAGTGTATTCAGCATGCACATAAACAACAGAACAAATAACACAAAGCTAAACTTGCACAGGGTATTTTTCTGTTTGCTATGAAATTAATTATCAAATTTCTGAAACTTATCATATGTTTGGTCATTTTTAAGATGATATTATTCATCTGTCTGTGACTGTTTATAAATTGTGCAAAACAAGACCAAAATGTCACAACCTACATATACCAGTCATTATTTATTTTATTTTGCATTGTAGCATTAACAACAATGTTTTCTTACAAATGCTGTAGGTCAAAGAGCTTTACAAGATGAAGAAAGAAAAGTTTATAAAAAACAAAAATAAGATTAGGGAATACTAAGTAACAAAGACTAAAGTACGGACCAATGGCTGGGTGGACAGAAAAAACAAACAAAAAAAAAACTCCAGATAGAATGGAGAAAATAAAACAAAATCTGCAGGGGTTCCAAGGACATGAGACCGCCCAGCCCTCACAGCATTTACAAGATACCTTAGACTGGACTTGATCTGACCATCTTAATGTTAGTAGCAGTTCTCAGTCTCAGTTATTCCAATTCAGGGTTGTGGGGGATTATCTTGTCAGCACTGGGCAGAGGGTGTAGCAGGAACCAGTCATGGGCAGGTCATCAATCTATCGCATAGCCCACTTATTCACAGACCCCTCCACACACTCTAATACATGAATAATTTTAAATTATCAACACACACGTTAAGAGATTTGGAAGGAACAGGTAAATACCTAGAGGAAAAGATATTGGGGGAACTTGCAACTTCCAAACACAAAATTCAAACTCAGGATTCCGTATTAATGAGGCAACAGCACTAACTTCTGTGCCATTGTGTTAATACATGAATAGCTTTATGTCCCGGCAAATTATCACCATTTTCATAAAATAACCAAAATGGTTTACAATATGGGTGGATGGATGGATGCTGAGTAAAGCTATAGCTACTGCTTCCTTCTAGTAAAATCAACAAATAACAGTGGCCTTTGTGATCATTTAGAAATTAACAAGCAATCCCTGCTTACTGTGTGAATAGGACAGAAGGTGAGTAACATTTTTCGCACATGGGCTCGATAAAACTAAATTATTTGTTTAATAGCTACAGTACTTATTTTCTGTATGATATTTAATTGTACGTAATATTTCACCCTGTGACATTTACCAAAGTAAGTACATTTTCAAGGTAAGCCCAAGATGTTTCCCTACACTCTGTTATTTTGCTTTACACGTCTTTTCTAATTTCTTCTGGTATCTAGTTTACCAAACCCATCACCAAAATTAAAAGAAACAAAAGCCTGCAATACGTTTGTGACCTACGGTAGGTCCGCTCTCAATTATTACTGAATTCCCCACTTGCTAACAAAAAGATGGGGCCTCTAAGCCAAGCACCTCCTTTTTATTGTCTTCCCAGTTTTACCAGCAAGCAATGGGCATCAATAAGCCGTAGAGAGAAAATGGAGCTCCTGCAGACTTAATCTTGTTTGCTGTCTGACATTCATTACAGTACTGAAGTTCTTCATTAAAGTTTAAAAACTTGCCTGAGTGCATGGAAAGCTAACAAAAACAAATGGTCCGTTTGTTAAGGAGAGGCACATCAACTGATTGATTACAGAAATAAATCTAAAGTGAGCGAACATCTATGACTTTGTCTGACCTTTTTGCTTCAGTGAGCTGACTGCTCTGATGTGCGTGATGCACAGGTGAATATTTAATTTGCTTCTGTGTCTGACTTAAATTGGCTTTGCTGACTCATTGATCATTCATGCTCATTCTTTGCTGCATTCTGTTCTGATATTAACCTTACAAAGAAAAATGGGGAAATAGGGGCCAAGGGGAAGCTGCTGATTAAATAAGTTTCAAAGCAAAATTGAAAAAAAATCGTTGAAGTCCTGTGCAATGCAAGCCTGCACAGAACACATCAATGCCATTTAAATCCATTTTAAATTTCACTTTAATGCAAAAGGTTCACACAAGAACAAATGTTTTTCAGTTTTATGATATTTAACAGTGACATAGGGACAAATTTTAATTGAAATTTTGTGTTTTCATGAGTTTGGTGGGCATAGTAGTTAAAGCTTTGGAGTTCAAACTCTGAGATTGTGGGTTCAAAAACTGCTACTGATACTGTGTGACCTGCCTGTTCTCAATTTGGAAAAACAAAAGAAGTGTAACCAATTGTATCTCAGTTTGTCTTGGATAAAAGCAAGCAGCACCTGGAGCAACAGAACTGATCACAGCAGAATGATAAAAACAGGTTGCCTGATTTTTGCTCAATTTTTACTATACAAACTACTTTGGTAGCATTCAGAGGTGATTTTTGTGCTATTTCCTGCCATCCAGTTCTCCTTTCAAGTCTTAATTTAACTTTAATTCATAGGGGCCTCAATGGATTGTCACATATGTGCATCAGAAGGTCACCTTCCAGCCTTGTCTGAGGTAAGCACTACCACTGCGGGACACCAGGGGGCACAATTGCTGACTTTTTTTTCTCTTTTTCCATTCACAACTCTGAGAAGATGCCTGTTGAGGGCAATTGACCCCACCCCTTCTAGTCCACGAGCTATGAAAGCAGGACAATCCCAGAAGGAGTTGTCTCATTTAGTAGATGAGCACCCCATGCTATGGAGCTCCGATCCCTATTCTTTATTATGTAAAGCACTTTGAGCTACTGTTTGTATGAAAATGTGCTATATAAATAAATGTTGTTATTGTTGTTAATTTGATCAAACGAATTATATTAAGTAAGCAGGGTGGCCAAGTTGGCACCCCAACATTTCATCTTTACTTCCTCAGTTGCTCACAGAATACAGTAGAGTAGTGAATTTAGCCTGAACTAGTAAACAAACACGAAGACTAAAAAAAATTGTATTAATAACCTTGGACTGGATAAATAGAAATTTGAAGACCTGGACAGAGGCCATTGTTAAAGGTGGTCTATAGATGGTCCTGTTATTGCTATGAATTTAGCTTCTCTTGCTGCTACATGAATTTTTTGTTCTAAAATGCTGAACAAATCCATTTGTTTGTTTTATTTACCCCACATGTTCAAATTGAGGCACAAAGGGAGACAACTCTTCCAAGCAATAAATGTAAGTTAGAAACCACCCCACGACCTGGAAAACCATGCATTGCAGGCTTAAAACTCTAAATGAAGAAGATTAAAGATGTGTATGCTCTCATAATGGAGGTTTCCTTGTTTATGCAATATTGAATACTTGAACAATCTGAATCCTAAACTCCAAACCCATCATACATGTTCCACATTCATCCATTTATTCAGCCTACTTAATCTAATGTCTAGTAGCAGAGAGCCAGTGTCTATCCCAACATCAGAAGGACAACCCTGGACAGGGCACCATTTCAGGGCACACTTTCACATAGACCCTCATTCACCCATATGCATTATTCATTTTTTGCCTACTAAGTTAACCTGCACTTTTTTGGGTAGTGAGAGGAAAATCTGAGTTCCCAGAGAAAAACAAACATAAGGAAAAAACTGACCAGGCCAGATATTGAACACAGTCTTCTGGAGTATTCATGCAGAGCTCCAGCTATTGCTCTATAGTAAAATTCATGGAGTACACACTCACTTGACCTTTGTGACACACCTGTCTGTTGTAACAATCAACTTAAGAGGTCTTCTTTCCAGGCAGTCTTCAATGTTGGCTGACACTTTTATCCAAGGTGACTTATAACATTTTTGATACAATTTGATACATTTGTTTTGGTTTTCCACTGACCAAAAACAGCCCAGGCAGGTCACACAGTGACAGTAGCGAGATTTGAACCCACAACCTTAGGGTTTGGTCCAGAGCCTTAGCCATTATAGCACAATATGGGTTATAGATGAAAATGTTTGTTAGTTTTGCTCACAGAAACAGTAATACGCCATTTTTCATCATAACTGCTGAATTGTGTTTTATGGGAGTATTGTTCCATGAATCCCTTACCTGTCAATGTGGTGGAGCCTGTAAGAACATAAAGTTTCCTAATCAAAGTATATATTTTTTACTTTGTTTTAGCCAGGGTGGGGTTTATATTCATGTTTTTTTCTGTTTTGTTCATTTTTGATTCTTTTATTTACATTAATGTTACTTTTGCAAATTATTTGAATTATTCTTTGTTTTTTTCGTGTCTGTATACGTAAGCTGCTTGGGAGTTGTGTATATTGTGGGTGGTTCCCAAAGTGGCGGGGGCCACCTGTCAATCACTGCCAGGAACTTCCCTTCACCCTATTAATCTGGAGGGTCTCCCATAGTCCCTGGTGGTTCATTTTGAGTGAGTCAGGCAGTTTTGGTGACTTCTTCTGTGAGTTCTGTTTTTGTGCTTTTTGATATCTCCTGTTTTTTTGACCTCACTTTGCGATTTCTTTATTGGGACCTGTTTGCCTTGGATTGCCTTATGTTTAGAGCAAATTAGACACATGAAGCAGAGGGTGATGGTGCGAGGAACCTCATCAGAATTGGCAGATGTTAAGAGTGGTGTTCCACAGGGGTCAGTGCCAGGGCCGCTGTTATTTTTAATATTGTTACACACGTGCGCATGGGAGGCAGCTAAATGGCTTGAGTAAGGGCAGTTCCGATTCAGACCAGGATGTGACAGAGTGCACTGACTCTTTTTTTCCCTTTGCTACAGACCAGTCACGGGAGATTCCACCTAGTCCTCTTGACGTCACTTCCAAAACCGAGCCTATGGAAAAAGACCTTGCCGGCTCCGGCCCCTGTGATGTCACGTCCTTGCTCGAGCCTATGGTTGAAGACCCTCACGAGCCGGACCCCTTTGACCTCACTTCTTGTTTTCCCCTTTAAAAATCTCCACCTTTTCCATATTCCCTCAGTTCTGTTTTGGACTCGGTTTTGTGCAAATCAGTGCTGTATTCATTTTTACGACATTGCAGCCAGGATACCAATTATACAGGTGGCTGCCCCAAACCTTGCTATGACTCTGTGTAGAGTTTGTAACAAATATATACTCAGCAAAAAAAGAAATGTCCTCTGACTTTAAACTGTTTTTACTTTCAGTAAACTTAATGTGTAAATATTTGTATGAACACTAAAAGAGTCAACACCATAAGACATAAACTAAAAATGTTTCACAATGTGTCCCTGAATGAAGGGAGGCTCAAAATCAAAAGTACCAGTCAGTATCTGGTGTGGCCACCAGCTGCTTGAAGTACTGCAGTGCATCTCCTCCTCATGGACTGGACCAGATTTGTCAGTTCTTGCTATGAGATGTTACCCCACTCTTCCACCAAGGCACCTGCAAGTTCCTGGACATTTCCAACAGGTCCCAGACGTGCTCAATTCCTTCGACGTTAAACACGAATCCGTCCATCACCCCTGGTGAGACAAAACCGTGACTCATCAGTGAAGAGCACTTTTTGCCACTCCTGTCTGGTCCAGCGAAGGTGGGTTTGTGCCCATAGGCGGCGTTGTTGCTGGTGATGTCTGGTAAGGACCTGCCTTACAACAGGCCTACAAGTCCTCAGTCCAGCCTCTCTCAGCCTATTGCGGACAGTCTGAGCACTGATGGAGGGATTGTGTGTTCCTGGTGTGACTCGGGCAGTTGTTGTGGCCATCCTGTACCTGTCACGCAGGTGTGATATTCGGATGTACCGATCCTGTGCAGGTGTTGTAACACGTGGTCTTCCACTGCGAGGATGATCAGCTGTCCTTCCTGTCTCCCTGTAGTGCTGTCTTAGGCGTCTCACAGTGCGGACATGGCAATTTATTGCCCTAGCCACATCAGCAGTCCTCATGCCTCCCTGCAGCATGCCTAATGCACGTTCACGCAGATGAGCAGGGACCCTGGGCATCTTTCTTTGGGTGTTTTTCACAGTCAGTAGACAAGTCTCTTTAGTGTCCTGCGTTTTTAGAACTGTGACCTTAAATGCCTACTTTCTGTAAGCTGTTAAGGTCTTAACGACCATTCCACAGGTGCATGTTAATTAATTGATTATGGTTAATTGAACATGCATGGAAAACATTGTTTAAACCCTTTACAATGAAGATCTGTAAAGTTATTTGGATTTTTAAAACATTATTGTTGAAATACACAGTCCTGAAAAAGGGACGTTTCTTTTTTTGCTGAGTATATATAAATGATTTAGACAGGACTATAAGTAATAAACTGGTTAAGTTTGCAGATGATACCAAGATAGGTGGATTGGCAGGTAATCTGGAATCTGTTAACTCATTACAGATAAACTTGATCAGCATACAGGCTTGGACAGATTTGTGGCAGATGAAGTTAAATGTCAGTAAATGTAAAGTTTTACAGGTAGAAAGTAAAAATATTAGGTTTGAATACACAATGCGAGGTCTGAAAATCAAGAGTACACCTTATGAGAAGGATTTAGGAGTCATAGTGGACTCTATGCTATCGATTTCCAGACAGTGTTCAGAAGCCATTAAGAAGACAAACAGAATGTTAAGTTATATAGCATGATGTGTGGAGTACAAGTCCAGGGAGGTTCTGCTCAACCTTTATAATGCACTGGTGAGGCCTCATCTGGAGTACTGTGTGCAGTTTTGGTCTCCAGGCTACAAAAAGGACATAGCAGTGCTAGAAAAGGTCCAGAGAAGAGCGACTAGGCTGATTCCAAGGATAAAGTGGAAGAATTATTAAGAAAGATTAAAAGAGCTTAGTCTTTTCAGTTTAAAAAAAGATTAAGAGGTGGCATGATTGAAGTGTTTAAAATTATGAAGGGAATTAGTACAGGGCACTGTTATTTTAAAATGAATTCATCAAGAACAGGGGGACACAGCTGGAAATTTGTAATTTCGCACAAACATTAGGAAGTTTTTCTTTACACAGAGAGCCATAGACACTTGGAATAAGCTATCAAGTAGTGTGGTAGGCAGTGAGATATCAGGGACTTTCATGGACTTTGATGTTTTTTTAGAAGTGGATGGGACTGGCGAGCTTTGTTGGGCTGAAAGGGCTGTTCTCATCTAGACTGTTCTAATGTTCAAATGTAAATAAATCCTTTATGTCTTTTGTGGTCTATGGGGTTTCAATGTATGACAGAACATTTTATGAAAAATAATCTTTTTATAAGGTTTTTTGTCTGCCCTTTTATCTAGCTTGAGTTACCCCCCTTTTAGTGGGCATTTTTGGAATTACCTCTTTGAGGTTTATGTGTCTAGCTTGTAATAGTTCCAATGTATAGAGCATATTTTTCTTTAGCAAATAACAGAACAAACAACACAAAACTAAACATGCACAGGAGCTCTCCATTACCTTCACCTGGCTACATTTGCTGCTATTAAAGTATGGGTAAGTCTCCTTACTGTGAATGAATCTACTATCCCACTCAATATTCCTGAAACACTTGTGCAATGATCAAGGCATATGTAGGAGCAGGAATACTGGGGCAGAGTCGGCCTGACAGAAGTGCACCATTGCAGAAGCTGTACCATCCATAAGAGGTGGGTCTCCTTCTTTATGGGTCACCAGGGTGGGACAGCACCTTTGCATCCTGAAGGTCTCAGAACAAATTCCTGAACTGAGATATCTGGGATATTTGTTCTCTTGTAATAAATAAAAAATAAACAGCAATTTATTTATTCAATGAACTTGGTTTCTGCATTTTATTTTTTATTTATTTTTGTTTTTCTGTCCCCCCTGGCCATTGAACCTTACTCTTATTCGATGTTAATTAATGTTGATTTATTTTGTTTTCTTATTGTGTCTTTTATTTTTCTATTCTTTATTATGTAAAGCACTTTGAGCTACTGTTTGTATGAAAATGTGCTATATAAATAAATGTTGTTGTTGTTGTTGTTGCATTAGAGGACTGTGGTGACCAATAAGAAAAAGGCAGTAAACAGCTCTAGATGGGCCATCAGTCCATTTCAGAAATGCCACACAAACACACAACCACAATTGATCATTTAACCAAACGTGCACATCTTTTTGATGAGGTTAGGAAATTGGAGCATGGACTACTCATGTGCATACCAGGAAGACCCACAAAGTCCATACACAGGACAGACTCAGGTTTCCTGATCAATGTGCCACTCTTGTACCCACCAAAAAAATGTAATTCAGCTACCAAAATGTACCTTGCGGTGTCTTTCCAGAGGAATCCTTTTCATGCTACCCATCAGTTTTAAAAGTGAAGCTCTGTAATGGTATACCATTGAGGCAGGATTGATTCACAGTAATTAGGATTTCTACATCTGCAGTCAAATGCACAATAAATCCTTCTCACTTCAGACATATTATACAGTTCCAATAAATCAGCTGAGTATTTGCCAGGTAGACAGGTTTCTAATGAAAGGCCAAAATAACTTCTCTTCTAGCTTTGTATACTTTTTCCCAGTCACTGATCACTCTTCCCTTGTAAGCCTTAGGCCTATTTGTCACTTGTCAGCAGAAAAGCTAAACTCTGCTGCTTGTTTATTATTCATTGCCATGATAAGTATCTCAGAAAGTCCAGAATTGAGGGAGGTCTTCTCCTTTTTTTAACTAAATGATGGTTTATCATTGGGAAGGCTCTTAATGACAAGACTAACTAATTACACAGCCCAGGGACATGACAGGCTGCAAAGAGCTGCAGCTCTTTTCATTTTGCAGGTCAGAAAACTGAGATAGAACAAAAAAAAAAATTTTTAAAACAAAGTTAAAAAAGGGCTGAAATGAAGGCTTAGCCATTAACTGGTAAAAAGATGTGGGCAAGGGAAGTGCCTCAGCTTTGAGATACGATAGTTACCACAGGAGCGTGGGAAGAGAAGGGAAATGACAGAGCCACAGAGCAGGAGAGCATGAAGATCATGTGTCTACAGCACCTTAACTTTTCAAAGAACAGCAGAGATTAAACAAGACTTTGTTCTGAAACAGGAGACAGGCATTATGAGTGCAGCTGGAACCGTTAGGCAAAAGGAGAGAAAAGCCCAAGATTTAAGGTCCTGCTGACATATTTCTTTGATAAGAGATTTATGGCCCTTCAGAAGGCGTTGCTTCAGTCGTCTCGGCGCAACTCAAACCAGACCTGTGAAGCCGTGTAGAGTTTCAAATGGACTTGAGGTGGAGTTTTTCTTTTTTCTTTTATAACCCGTTAAACTCAGATTTACTGCAGAGATGGTCTCTCCAGCTCCCTGTGCGCTTATCCTACAGGTGCAGACCTGCAACATCTTGGCGGCTTCTCCTTTCACTGACCAACGTTTACCCTGGGAGACCAAAGCAGCTTAATGGAAATGGAATATCTTCATTATCATCTATCAAAGTGCTGCTAAAGCATCTTGGATTGTCTGTATTTTCAGCTTATTAAGTAGAAAATCAGCATGAGGGCTCTTCATAAGAAGAGTGGTGAGCCACAGCTGATAAAGTTTCCACATGCTAGCTGCCATTTGTAAACCGTCATCTAATGACTTGTGGGCACTCTTAACCAGCAGTACAGGCACCACAGGAAAAAAAACACATTTTTTACATTAGAAATTTTTTATAAATGGACTAGCTTTGTCAATAATTGATAGTTTCCACACAATAACACATTGCTGGTCTATTAAGGAACAAAAATACACATCATGTGGCTCATCTTTTATTTGAACTACTTTTAATCTAATATATAATCTTCTGCTGTTTGAATTTTATTCTTATTTGCTGACAAAAATTAAAATAAAATTCTATTAAACACTGTCAAATGTCAATAGCACCACCATAATAGTACTGAATAGAGTGAAACGGAGAGATGTGCATCTTTGTGCAGATAGGTGTCCATAAAAATTGTTATGTAGGGGTACCACCACAGCAAGACAAAGGGGTGATCTGGGCATCAGCAGATGTTGAGGCAGACAATTCAGCACTTGGTAGAAATATTTAACCCCCCCCCCTTTTTAAAAAAAAAATTGAGGCCAGGGAGTAAGTACAAGATACAACAACACTTCATGGCAGATGGGACATGGTCATAAGGATCTCTGTGTACTCTACATCAGGGGTGTTGAGCTCCAGTCCTGGAGGGCCGCAGTGGCTGCAGGTTTTCATTCTTACCATCTTCTTCATTAGTGACCCGTTTTTGCTGCAAATTACTTCTTTTAATTAACTTGACTCCGGCCCTTTAGTTGTTTGTTTTTCCTTAATTAGCAGCCAAAAAATAACGAGACACAAAACGAGTCGCCACATGACCAGCTCACCTGTGCCCATCACACAATATCTGAAAATAAAGAAAGGTGAAGGTCTCGGTAAGGCTGATCTCTCAGGTCACAAAAACATTTTGACGGAAAAACAAACAGAAAATCAACAGTTTTGGAAACATCTGCTGAGGCAGAAAGAGAAGAGGAACAAGTCATGAAATTAAATAACAGGCTTAATTAACAGCAAGAATCAGCTTCTCATTAAGAGATTAGTTGGAGTGAAATTGGTTGGAGTTTGAAGCCCCAGTTTAGCTGGTCATCTGTCGGCTCGTTTCACATCTCATTTCTGTTTTGCTGCGATTTAATGAAGAAAGGAATACATTCAGGAAGACTGAATCTTTCTAAAAGGTCTATTAAAATGATGAGAAAAAAAGTGAATTAGCAGTGAAAACTGGTCACTGATTAGGAAAAGGGTGAGAACGAAAACCTGTAGCCACTGCGGCCCTCCAGGCTTGGAGTTTGATGCCCCTGCTATACATCTTAAGTGCAATTAAAGGTTCTGGGATATATGTACACTTGGACCTTGTGGGGAGAATTGAATGCTAGTGCCACTTTATAAAATGTAGTGCTGCCTGCTACTCCAAAAGTGATTCTAGAGGTGATCCCATGATTAGGTTTAATGTGGCGTCATGGGCAAACTACAAATAACTCTGTAGTTAAGAGGAGAGTTTGTGGTATAGACAACTGTTGAGACTGGTCAGATCATAAGAGAGAGATAAGAGAAGTAAGAAAGGGAACAAATGGCACATTCCTTTGTAAAAGACACATATACAAGTCAACCCAGCAAGTTGGCAGAGATTCGTGGGCTAGTAAGGATAACCCTAAAAAGGCACAAGCATTTTTTATATTTTTCTTTCATTCATATTTTTTGCTCCTCCTGTTCATCCCTACAAAAGAAATATTGGTATGTATTTTTGGGCTCCCTGGATGTTATTCAAGTTGTAAAGGGTATCAAGAAGGGCACCCTGCTATCACAGGAGTCATACAAACATGGAACAAGGCCATGTACAGTGAAAAGGCATTGTTTAAACTACTATTACTGCTGGCTCTTCTTCCTATTTTAATAGATTTATGTAAGAGTAATAAGGAAATACAAAAACATATTAATTATAAGAAAACAGTGGGTACGCATCTCACAAAATCACCACACCACTTGTTGCAAAACGTGCTATACCACATTTTCACATTTTGCAGTTATGGAACTTGCCTGTTTTGCTTATCACTACGTATACCTTTGTATTTTTTTCCAAAGCATTTTGTGTTTCCTTCCACATTTGTCATACAGTGCAGTGGCACTGTGCAGTTTTTAAATAAATAAATAAATGAAAGTATGGTTTGGCATGGAGGGGTTGCGGGTGTGTACAGTAAAAAGGCGGAGTGGCTCCAGAAGTTGATGAGGTGATCAGCCGATCATACAGTTACGGGCAGACATGAATGTTTTAGTTGATTGTCCTGTTTGCACTCTAGGGTCTGTAATCAGCACCAGTGCACCTTCAACCCTAGTAAAATAAAAAGAGCCTGAGCAGGAAGCAGAGAAGTACTGAAGATGAGAGAAAGATAAGAGGAGATGGTAGCAGAAAGAGCTGGTCCGCTGCTGAGTGGAGGCAGGAGAATAGTGTATGGCCGGCACTCGAGGTGGGGCAGTGGGATTGCTCCTGCAGAGCTCATATTAAATAGAACATTCATTATTCTTACTGGATTTTAACCTCCACAAAGACATTTGATTTTGCAGATTATTCATTGATTGACTACTAGCTATCCCCCCCACGGCTCCGCTCAACGCAGCAGTCAAACAGGACAAACTTTAAAAATCAATAAATAAACAGGCATTGCTAGCTAAGCACAGGCAAGATATGCTCCAAAACGTGGCCAGAGGTAGAGCGTTTCTAACAAAAGCTGGCAAGTGAGTGAGGAGGGCCCCCCCTGGCTCTCCACTCCTGACGTCATGCTTCCCCCTCCCCTCGACCCACAGCTTCTGTCTTCGATTAATGCAAATAAATCGCTCCTGCAAGCAAACTATGGCGAGCAAATTATAGAAAAAAAAAACAGTCTAAATCCTTTAAGTAGTTCTCTCATGAAAAGCGGACAGACATACAGACAGATGTTGGATTTTATATATATATAGAGATTGACAGCACTGAACTTTGTTTTTTTTTAAACACATTGAGCAATAAAAGCACTTGCTGTTGACTATGTGTGCCCTCATTTGTCTGGCTTGTCCTGGTTACGATATCGACAGTCCCAGGTTCAAGTGGTGTTAAGGCTGATGCAGCTAACCTGGACCATCACAACATCTTAAAGACACAAATGATAATTTCACTGCCATTTGCAAACTGACACAGTGTAAAGGAGTGTGTCACTTGATGGACTGGTGCCCAGTCTCAGGGTTGCTTCCTACCTTGAACATTGATGATTAAAGGATAGGCCATTATGCTCACCATTCTGATTTGGAATAAGTGGGTTTGTAGATTTCATATTTACTACTGCAGAACAGCAGTGCTAATTTGGAAATAATGTAGTTTGGTTCACTTCAATGATGGATGACTAATAGCCCAGATTATACTAAATTGCGACAGAACTGCATTCTCTAGATGAGTGCTGTGCTCTCTTGCAACACTTTATATTTACAAGCAGATGCAGTCTATACATATTTACATTAAATTTATTTATGAAGCTGACGTGTTTAGCCAACGTGACTTACAATAAAAAAAATCACACAAAGAAAAGCAGAAAACCACAAACATTGCTTACTTCCTCTATGATGTAAGCAACAAATAATTTCATTACTAAAATATTCATCAAACCCACATATGCTACTGGCTCTCCTAATAAAGAAAACCCAATAAATGATTTCATAATTTTAACATAAAGTTAAAGCCAAGGAAACAGATGATGAGAGCAGACAGTATCTGAGGTATTTGAAAGTGAGGCTTCAAGAGTTACACAAAGTCCTGATTGTGGGCTTATGGTTCTTTTTTTCAAGCTGGGGATGGAGTTAACAGTGCTTCTTATTGTTAAGAAGATGTTGTTGGGGTGAGATTGGCGGCCACTCAGGAATGACTTCACCAGACTGACCCTAGATTATTAAACTGTGGGTGAGATGTGTGGGTGCAGCTATGACGAAGGATTGTTTGCTCTGACAGAAGATGCCAATCTGGTGTACTCATTTAGAAAACATCAGATTTGAAACATACCTTACAAATATGGGCACTTCAGAAGTTCCTGGGGAAAGGCAGAGCTGCTGACATTGATAGCTGAATTCTGAGAGGTCTGAAATTCTGCAACTAAACCAGTGAGTCACAAAAATCCTGACAGATTTCCTTATCTCCTGAGCACACACACCAACCATGTCTTGCTTTGGGTTTTTATGTTAGATGTACAGTATATGTGTATGATTTGCAGTACCACACAAAAGAGTATTGTAATATTGTAACAGGCTCCCAAGGCACCCACCACAGTTCAATCCCCTCCTTAAAAGTGTAGGATCTTTGGCAGATCATCTTAGTACAACTAGGAAAACAAGTGCCTTCGACAACTAAGCAAAATGTCTGTGTTGTGATTTGGGGCTGAGGAAACTGCAAGCAGTGTAAATAGATGACCGGAAAATGTATTTGTTTATAAAAAGATAGAGGAGTTAAGGTCTGAAAACATGCAGGGGGGGTCAAAAAACCAGGAAGTCAGTAATTAGCCAAAACAACAAGATCAGAATGAGTGACAGAAATCAAAGTCAAAGTGGAATAGTAAAGGTCCAAAACCTAAATCACGTGGGAAGTGCCTTATGGCTTCCATTAGCATTACAAAGAGAAAGAGAGAAAGCTAATGATGAAAATATTTTTTGAGAGTTCTTCAGGCCAAAATGCAGATGTCTGTATTGTCTTGTTACCATTTTAAAAATAAATGACATGGTGATGACACAGGCCACGATGGTGTCCAAACACATGACTAGCAGCAGAGAACATCATAGTGTGACCACACAAAAACATTTCACAAATGGAAAACCATACAAAATACCACAGTACTTGGTGTCACTATTGAAAATATTGAAAATGCCACAGAAATGGATTGTTATAACTGCAGAAATGAAAATATAATAAAAAGAAAAAATCTGAGTTAGGATCATAGCCTCTCTTTTAGAATGTAGCCTCTGTATTTCTGTTCATGAAGCCTTCTGCCATATCCACATCTGCTTCCTGAAGACTATTTCTGATTTGTCAGACAGTCGTATGGGCCTTTTTCTTTACCATAGTGAGGATTCTTCTATCATCAGCAGTGGAGGTCTTCCTTGGTCTATCTGCCCCTTTTTGATTACTGAGCCCATCACCTCATAATGGCTTCTTTGACTGTCATTGGCACAGCTCTTGTCCTCATGTTGAGCATTGGCAGGTACAGACCCCAAAGGGTAGAAGCAAGCAATCTTATGAAGCAATGAAACAAACCGGAGGAATCACAAACACCTGTAACGCCAATTGTTCCAAACATTATGGTGCCGTGAAATTGGCGGACCATGTGTAAGATGCATTGTCATTTTTAGATGGTGTGACCAAAATATATACATATCACTTCAAATGAGAACAAATAAAGGAAAACAATCTACATCAGACAAGTCTGTTCCATGTGACCTGAGAAATCACCAACACTCTTTTTCAACACAGCTCAGTGCAACAGGCTCTCCTGAACACCTTTTGTGTTATCTTCCACCCAGCAAGTTGACCTTTTTAGCCAAAGCTGAATAATAAGCAATAATTAATAATGAATAAATCACTGTGGTTTGTGAGTCTAATTGCACTGCACTGGCTTCATCCAGCTGCACATATTAAGTTCAGATCCTTGATGCTTACCTAGAGATAGTTGCTTTGAAAACCCACTCATATTGCTCCAGAAATTCCTTTCTTCCTAGTGCCATGTGACTTTTTAATGAGGAATATGGGGGAAAATGATTAAGGTTTGAAATGTGTCCTGTAACAATTTTTGTGTAAATATGCGTTATCAAACTACCTTACCTTAACCTGTCTTAATTGTTTTAATTTATTTCTGCCTTGTTATTAGATGCAACTGAGAAGGCGAATGTCATGTTTACTTGTGTAAACATGACTATATAAAGCAATCTTGAACCTTGAAGGGTAGCCAGTGGGTCAACACCTACACTTACTGACTACTTTCTTAGGTACACCTTGCTAATACTGGGTTGGACCTCCTTTTGCCTTCAGAACTGCCACAGTTCTTTGTGGCATAGATTCAAGAAGATGCTAGAAATATTCCTCAGGGATTTTGGTCCATATTGACATTTTAGCATCATGCAGTTGCTGCAGACTTGTTGGCTACACATCTACGATGTGAATCTCCTGTTCCACCACATCCCAAAGGTGCTCTATTGGATTGAGATCTAGTGATTATGGAGAACATTTTTGTACCGTGAACTCATTGTCATGTTCAAGAAACCAGTTTGAGATGATCTGAGGTTTGTGACATGGCACTTTATCCTGCTGAAAGAAGCCATCAGAAGTTGGGTACCCTGCAGTCATAAAGGTATGGATATGGTCAGCAACAATACTCAGGTAGGCTGTGACATTTAAACAATGCTCAGCTGGTACTAAGAGGCCCAAAGTGTGTGCCAAAAAATATCCCCCACACCATTACACCACCAGCCCAACCTGTTGATACAAAGCCAAATTCTGGCCCTACCATCCAAATGTCGCAGCAGAAATCGAGACTCATAAGACCAGGCAATATTTTTCATATCTTCTATTGTTCAATTTTGGTGAGCCCGTGTGAATTGTAGCCTCAGTTGCCTGTTCTTAGCTGACAGGAGTGACACCCGGTGTGGTCTTCTGCTGCTGTAGTCCATCTGCTTCAAGGTTCAACGTGTTATGCATTCAGAGATACTCCTCTGCAAACCTCGATTGTAATGAGTGGTTATTTGAGTTACTGTTGCCTTTCTGTCAGCACAAACCAGTCCAGCCCTTCTCCTCTGACACTTTCATCCAGGGAACTGCCACTCCCTGGATATTTTCAGTTTCTCTGACCATTCTCCATAAACCCTGGAGATGGTTGTGCATGAAAATCCCAGTAGATCAGCAGTTTCTAAAATACTCAGACCAGCCCGTCTGGCATCAACAACCATGTCATGTTCATAGTCACTTAAATCACCTTTCTTCTCCATTCTGATACTCGGTTTGAAATTTAGCACTTGTCTTGACAGTGTCCACATGCCTAATTGCATTGAGTTGTCATCTGATTGGCTAATTAGATATTTGCATTAACAAGCAGTGGAATAGGTGTACCTAACAAAGTCGCGGGTGAGTGTATTTATATGGAAACACTTGTGAGGTCCTATGCTCCTTTTCGACCACTTTGATCTACTG
Source organism: Polypterus senegalus (assembly GCF_016835505.1). Classification (NCBI taxonomy): domain Eukaryota; kingdom Metazoa; phylum Chordata; class Cladistia; order Polypteriformes; family Polypteridae; genus Polypterus; species Polypterus senegalus. The sequence goes on along the minus strand of NC_053162.1, from coordinate 69,548,024 downwards.
AGAGAATGGTGTCTGATGATGTCACTTCTGTGTGGCATTAAATCTCATTCCAGTCTCTTTTCATTTGTAGCTCCTGGCTGATGGAATAAGCTGCTCACATCCATTCAAAACTCTAGCTCCCTCAATGTGTTTAAGAAGCATTTGAAGACTCTCTTATTTGGGGAATTTCTGTCTAACTGATTGCTGTCAGGTGTTGTAAATTGAGGAATTATAACCAACTTATATTTTGTTTTGAGCTTTTTACTTGTGGATGTTGTCCTGTAATACTTGTTCTTAAATCGTCCCCAGACTTGGGTTACTTGATTATATTGACCCCTTTTATAAATCACTTTGGAAAGAGGCAACATGCTAAGCAAATAAATGTAAATGTAAATTATACATTTATATTTGGTCAACCTACTTACCACACATAAATATCTTACAGGTCATCCGTGAGGTCATCAGTGCAGTCCCTCAGTTGTCTATCCCTAGGCTATTAATTTTTTGGATTTATATTAATGGCACAGATTTTAGTATAGGTTGTAAAGTTACAGAATGAGTAGATGATGCTAAAACTAGAGGAATGTTAGACACTGAGGGGACGGAAAAAACAATTCAGAAGACTTGGACAAGCTTCAGAACTGGGAGAACACTTGGAAAAAGCAGTTTAACGTACAAAAGTGCAAAGTGCTACAAATGGCTAAAAGGAATGTCAATTTCAAATACAATGTTTCCTAAAGAAAGTATCCTCTGAAAAGGATTTAGGGAATTATAATGACATAATATTTTTATAATCTAAACGATGCACAAAAGCTGTTAAAAAGGCAAACAAAAATGTTAGGTTGTATCATAAAAACTGTTGAATTTAAATAGAGTGATATTATGCTCAGACTACATAATGCACTAGTGAGACCGTATATGGAGAACTGTGTGCAGTTTTGGTCACCACACTACAAGAAAGACATAGCAGCACTTGAAGCTGTGCAGAGGAGAGCACGTCCTTAAGTGCATTCTTTAAGGACATTTCCTACTGTGACAGACTCAGAGAATTAAACTTGTTTAGTCTCGAATAGAGAAGACTGCATGGGGACCTAATCCAGGTAAATATCCTCAAAGGCACTGAAAAAGTAGGTCCAGCAGAATTGCTTCAATTTAACGGTGAATCACATATTTGAGGACACCACTGGAAATGAAAGGGAATGGCATTTAGGACTGAAGCCAAGAATCAATGCTTTACTCAAAGAGTCGTTGGAACCTGGAACAAACTTAGAAGACAAGTACAGTAGTTGAAGCAGAAATCTGGACAACCTTCAATATGTTGTGGATGAGATATTGGGACAGTGTAGGTATTAGCTAAACAAATGAGTTTGATGGACTGAATGGACTCCTCTTATTTGTCAGATTTCTTGTGTTCGTTTCTTATGAGAATGGAATAGAATTAGTATGAAGCTAGCAAGTACATTTCTTTTTTTATAAAAATATGTTTTTTTTCCAAATGATATAGATTGTAGTGATGAAACCAGAAACTGAAACCAAAATCACGAAAACTTTTGATAAGAACCAAACCAAGAATCATAGCCATGAGATCTAATAATCGCTCTACGCCTGCATTTCGTGAGGAGTGCTATGCAAGAACTTTGAAATTTGTGCTGTTATATTGTATTTTTGAAGGTTCAATGATAGATTGGCCATCTAGCTCTATGAAGATGATCAGTTGTTTTCCATTTTGTGTATTATATTTACCCAATTTTTTGACACCTATTACATACCCAACCTACACTGAAAGATGTCTCTTTCTGAATTGCCATTCCCAAGATTTCTTTCATTTTTATTTCCCAACATTGTTTTTTTTTGGGGGGGAGTTTTTTTCTTGTCTTCTTAGGAAGTCAAGACTAGGGGGCTGTCAAAATGCAGGGCCTGTTAAAGCCCATTGAAGCACTGCTTGTATGAGTTCAACTATATAAGAAATAAGTTGTAAATGTTTTTGTTGTTAATAATCAGAACCAGAAATTCTTAGGCAATGTTCAACAGTATGGTGGCTGGCTCACTGTCACTCAATATATGTTCAGTGGCAGCACCACAACAAGAAAGATGTCACTGGACTGGAACTGAGAGACACTGGCATGGGTGACAATACCAAAAAGAACAAAAAATAATATAAAATATATAAAAAAATAAGTATAGGGAATCAAACCATGAAATGATATACCACATATGCTAAAATACTTTCAAACACTTGTAAACCCTAATGGAGTACCCAATAATGGAGTACACAGTAATATTTGGCTCACTCATGCAAAACTAACTGAAGACAGTCGAGGATTTGTAACACCTTAAAAGAGGAGGAAATGCATCCTACACAAGGATCTCCAGCACTTCTGCAGACGAAACATCATTTTTGGCAAAATTTGTAAAGGGACTATTTCAAAATGTGTGCCTGTTTAATTGTGAGGTCTGACTTATTCCCTTTAAAGTAAAATATTTTAAACAAAATGAAGCTAAAATGGAAATTACATTTTTGTTGGATACAGAGTTCCTTCTGCCAATGATGAAAATATTTATTTCCTTATTTTAAAAGCATAGCATTAACCTGTAAATGTCTTTTGATTTTTCACTTGTTTTTTATGAAGCTTTGAAAAGATATTAAGCAGATGTCGGCATTCTCTTCTGACAATTAAATGGCTAGACCCATTAGGTGGTCATGTAACGACTATATGGCATTTAAATTTATGAAGCCTAGGTATTTATGCTAAACCCAATACTGAGCTGGACAATCCAACATTCCTCATCCCTTTAGCATAAGGCGATTAAAAATGATTTGTTTAAAAGAGCATCAATAAGGCAAGTGATAGTGTGTCTATCCATCCCAGGGACTCCTTGGGAGTTGAGAGTGCATTCTTAAAACCCAACAGGCTTTGATATAAGACAGCAGACAACCGCCAGCAGCGTAGATCCCATTGCTGGGTGATAAATAACCGTCTGTTTCTAAAACGGGATGATATCACTGCATAATTCCTCTCAGGAGGGTCGGCAGCTGCACACCATTCTCTTGTTGTGTGGTCTACACTGAGATGCTTGAGTCAAGACGGGAACAGAGGGGCCAGTAGTTAAAGATGACCACAGAATTGCCAGAACTGACTGAACCTGCTTGCATATTCAAAAAAAATTCAAAGATATCTGGATGTAAAATAAAGGGGACAATGACTGGAAGCTCCAATTCAAATGTCTCTGCTCACCCTAGGGGGTGCCAGATAAGCTCTGTTGCTATTGTTCTATCACATTGTGGTATTCATTGTCCATTATGATTCACATACACTGTGCTAATGGAATTAGAAGTAAGACCACTGAAATGCACATCAGGAGAGTTTAAGAAAATTTTAAGGAAACCAGATGCCCCAAGATATTTCAGATGTCTAGGATTAAGGTATGCCCTAAAGAAATGGTCTATAGCAATGTAAATGATGGAGGTGACCATCTAACTGTGAACGTATACCATGGTGGCACATTGGTTGGGTATTTCATTACATCATATTACTCCCAGATCCTAGCAGATCAATGGCCTCACAACTACAGCTGTCCATCATTTATTCCTTGTATCTTTCTATATCTCTTTTGTTAGTTATTCTCACATGACATACAGTATCTGTGCCAAACTTGTGTCAATTAACGTCCAAGTGTTGCCATTCTATGCTTGCCTCTTTTTTACTCCACAAAAGCAGATTATTTCAATTTGATATTTATATTGTCACACATGTGTGCATGGAAGGCAGTCAATGGGCTTAACTAGGGGTGGAAAGCCGGATCAGGGGTTAACGAAGTGCACTAATATCTTCCCCCCATTCCCCCCGCCCCTATGCAGATAATCTGATGAGAAAGAAAACCACCTGAAGCCAACCAGGTTCCACTTTCACTTCCAGGCCACGAAGGCTTATTGACCTCATTTTCGCCTGTTCCTTGGACCCTCCTCTTTCTTCCCACTACCTACAAAAGCCAACCCCTTGTCTCTCCCACCTAGTCCCATTCTGCACTCAGTCTTCAAAGACAACTCAGTGACAAATCCACTACTTTGCAACAGTGAGTTTACAATATATGGAATGGATCCCTAAACCTCTTTTTGTTTGTCTTGTGCTTCTTTTAAAATATATAGAACTTAATAAATCATTACATAGACTACTAGAATCAAAACCATCAGCCAAAAAACACAGTCTACAATGGGAAGATACTCTTTCTGGCATACAGTAGTGGCAAGCACAGAATCCTGGGTTCAAATTGCAGCTTGATCACTATCTGAGTGAACTTTGCATGGCCTCCCTGTTTTTACGTGGGCTTTGGTTTGTTCCTACATCTCAGAATTTGTGGTGTAGTGGTTAAGGCTTTGGACTTCAAACTCTGAGGTTGTGAGTTCTGTTACTGTCATTGACACTGTTCGACCCTGAGCATGTTAGTCACTTCAGATATAGAAATAGGCCAAATAAATAAATATAAATTTGTAGGGTAGGTTAATCAGGTACTACATTTTTATAGTGTGTGTCCTGTGATGGACTGTCACTTTCCTCAAGGCCTCTTCCTTGTTCATCATACTGTCAGAAAAGACACCAGTAGCCAATTTGTCAGTGTCAGAAAATGGATGGAAGGAAAGAAAAGCTTATGTGAGGGTCAGGAAGACAGAAACAGCATCAATTCTGGAGAAAAGCAGACTCCTTAGCACAAATGTAAAACAACTGGCCGAACTAGGATTTGACAAAGAGAAGACCGAGCCTAAACTTGAAAAGATGTGTTTGAAGTGACAAAGCAATCCTGGCCTGTCCATCATACTGTAATAATTCAGGTCTTTCCATCTAGATATTATACAGCAAATGGTGGAATCCAGCAGATAGACATCAGCTCTGGGTGGGATGCCAATTGACCACTGAATCTTGTGAAAGACAAGGGGTGCAATTGAGCCCTAAACTCTAGACACAACTGACACTCACGTTTCAAATAACAGATTTTTTCTTCTAAATACTTTGCAAACAATCCAGAATGTAAATGGACGGTGAATCGTTATTTTTTTTTCTCTTCTCCCAACTCTGCTTCCTCCTGCAAGTGTTGTCCTGTGCCTCTCAACTCAAACTTTCCTGAAGTGAGGCAGAGCAGTCCTCTTTAAACTGGATCCCAGGAGTTACTTCCAGTGTCTGCACACAATATTTTTGAAGTACTTACAGGTTAGGCTGAGGTTTCTAGAAGGCAGGGATGGTTCCTACCTGCAGCTCACCCTGGTGGTAGACATGGTATATCACTGGACTGTAGCACGGGACTACATTTCCCAGAATACCTGTGGATTGAAAAAGAGGGGCGGCGGGATAAAAATTCTGCCCTCCAGTGTATCTAAGGAGTATAGGTTCCAGGAAGGCCAACATTTTTGGCCTCCCTTCTTGGCGAGGGATCAGTTCTTGACCTGGTCAGGGTGCCAGGCAATCCCTGATGACACTTACAGCCCCCTCAGGCATACAACTATACTCACACTGGGACATCAGAAGAATAACAAGGTGAGAACATGAAAATTCCACACAAACAGCAACTGGTCTTGGGATTTGAACCTATGAAATGGTAAGACTAACACTGCACCACTGTGCAGAATTACATACAGTGGAAAAGGAACCAAACAAAAATAGTCAACACTGGTAGCAAGTAACAAGTTAGATAATAAATTAATAATATTCTTGTCATAAGACTTTCTTCCTCCTCCTCTCATCAGTTTAGCCTCATTTCTCTCTCAATCGTTATTTAAATGCTTCTTCTCACTTTAAAAGGTGCTGTAAAGGAATATGCTTTTTTTCCTTACAGGTTATTTATACAGTACTTTGATTTCTTGAAGACTGAATGTGCTTGTTGCAAGTCAGAATGGATTTGCTTCCCATCCTTTGAGATTTCCCTCACCCTTTTTCAAATGCCACCAATTTCCTTTCTTCCTTATTTCTTGTGGTTTTCAATGTCATCTCACTTCATCCCTGTGAGTTCAATGCTATTCCGGGAAGCTGGACATCAAAGGGAGTCACATCACCATTTATACATCTCAAGATGAGGCAATGCATGCTCGACTGCTTGCACAAAGAGGGGCCTGAGGCTTTTGTGAGGCAGCTTTGGCACAGTGGGAGGAATCCCAATTTGACCCTATCACCAAAATTAAGAAATCTGTAATGTGGAAAAGGCACAGAAATTCTTTCAAAGTAACTTATATGATCTCAGAAGCTTGGAACGCCCGGGAGCACAAGATCTTACTTCCTACTGTCCAGCATCACAGAGGCTGACCCCAGGCGGCTTCTGTAGCCATCCTGTGTGAGCGATGGCTGCATATCAACAATGCTGACACTGTCTCCTTTGTCTAGGCCTCTGTGTTGAGGAGGCTTTTCATTTGAAATTTGGAAAATTTTCAGCTCTTAGCAGTGATTCCCATACTAATAACATGCCTCTCCACTAACACAGTTTGTAGGAAAAACTGATGCAATTCCATTGTAACTCATCTCAGGATATCTAGAAGAACAATGAATGATCAAGCAATGGTAAGATGCAGGATTTAGAAGGAATAATTATAACCTGAAAGGGTAAACCCTCTATAGGTTAGAGATTATTATTAAATATTAATACTGAATGATGAGTAGCTTTCTTTGGAGGTTGGGCAATGGCCCATTTGCACTTAGTATTTGATCTGTTCAAATCCCAGCAAACTCACAGACTGTCTGATAGGTAATGGACTTTAAAAAGGTCTTGGGAGTTAAATCTTATACTGTTGCCAACACAGAATTAGTCTGACCATGTGATGTGTATTCTTTGCAGTTTAAAAATCCCTTGCCTGCACACAAGCCATTGCCTTTTGGGAAATAAACTACAATGATATTGGTTTAACCCATTCACTCTCTCCAAGTCTATATTTTATATTTCTATATATTAAAATTTATTATTAAATTATAAAATATTAAAAATAATTTTATATAAATTATATTTTATATAATTTTATATAATTGTAAAAAATATAAAAAAATAAAACTAAAAAAATAAACTACAATGATATTGGTTTAACCCATTCACTTTCACCAAGTTTATACTTTATATAATTTTATATTTTTATATATTAAAATTTATTATTAAATATTTGAATTAATTTTACATAAATTATATTTTACATAATTTTATATATTTGTAAGAAATATATGCGAGAAGTTGTACTACAGCACTGCACTTATGTAAAACTGTGCATTAATAAATAAATGCCATCAAAATATAATTGTATGCTCTTATAAAAAATTAATTTTTGGTTTATTCATTTCAATATGCTGATCTGCCTTTTAAAAGTTGGTTGTGCAATCAGGAATTCTGTCTTGTTTCTTGAAAAGGAGGCATACAAAAAGCAAATGCCTGGCACAGCAAGTGAGGTCTACAGGGTGCCATGGCTGCCTTACTTCCTGTCAAAGATCTTAAGGGAACTAGAAGTAGTATATTTCAGGCTTAAGTGATTCTGTCAGTGAACACAACCCCAGCACCACTACTGCCAGCATACACTGAATTTTTTAGCATATAAGTGTGCTTCTCTGGACAACATAACAGTGAGTAATAAGGCCTCACATCTGTAGAGTTAGAGTCCAGAATTTTCTCTACTCAGAGTTCTCTCTCTGCCTGCATGATTTTTCCACTATGGTAGGCTGAATGAAGTCTGAACTGACATGAGTGAGTATTAACTTGTTAATAACTGTGACCTTCAATGGGCTAGCAAGATATTCAGGAGTACGTCCTGACTTGTGCCTGATGACTAGGAACTGGAGTAAATGGGCTCAGAGAATGATGGAATGAAAGTGTTTGTTACTTGAATGGATACACATCTTGTCCAGGACACAAAGAAAACAAGCTAAAGTTGTTCAAAGTGTTATCCCAGTTTAAAGACTTTTTCAGAAAAAAATAGATTGAGCATGAAAGAGTCATCATGACCATTGTGATACATTTACATTATTGGTTTAAAGTGCATTTTCTGAGCCACAAAGTCTGTCATCATCAGTCACAGGTCCAGCAATAAAGGCAGACTTCTGATCTCTCAGCTTCGTATAAAGTCAGCAGGGCAGTATGGGCAGCAGTTCCATATATGTGGAGGAAGTGATATCAGAGTTCTATCTTCTGTACAAGTAAATAAGTAAAAAGAGGCACCAACTGTGATAATCCGCTCTCCTCTAGCCCTGCTCCTTTTTAAGATGCTCCTTTGACGAGCATGTCTGACAATATGTATATACTAAAAGGGGTTCTCAGAGCTGCCAGGGTTAGTAGGACCATTTGGTAATGTCCAAGGTGGGAGCACAAACTCAATTTCACAATGAAATAAACCAGTGACGAATATGTGCAAAGGGTTGGCACAGATAGGTCAATGATGTGCATATAGGACAAATAGACAACAAACACACATTTGGATTTATATAAATTATGATAGATAGTGTGATGGATGGCAGGCAGCTCAACCCAGCTGCGATGCCCCTGGAATGGAAGGATGGGGGAAGGCAGGAACTTGCCAACATTGCTTCCCCCAAAACGCTAGATGGCAGCTTCCCTGGAGTGCAATGGTACCCCAGATTCCCGCAGGGCACTTTGGGACATGAAGTCTCGGACACACAGCCCTGCTAGGTGCCATGGGTTCCGCCATGAGGAGTTGTCAAAGGACCTGGGGACATATTCTTTCCTTATAGCCTGGAAGTACGAGATAGTCACGAGGACGGAAGCCCTGAAGTAGTTCTGGGCACAAGAAAATCCCTAGATCCTTAGACCCAGAAGTGCCAGCCAGTTATGTGGTCGGAAGGACAGAAGCACTTACTGGTCAAGGACGATATAAAGGTCTGCTGTGAACCCAGCAAGTGAGCCGGAGTTGGGAGGGAGTAGGATAGAGCTGGCTGGGAGGAGTAGAGGAGAGATTTGTGTACTTTACTACTATTATTGTATTTGTTGTCTGTTTATTGTGGTGGAAGTGCTTTGGGGCACTATAGAAGAAGAAAATTAAACAACTTCTAGATGCTTTTATCCCGTTTCCTGCATCTGGTTGTTGGGAAACGGTGAGCAACAGTGCCACCAAGTGGCAACGCAGTTACGATAGATAGATAGATAGATAATGTTACATGTATCTGTTTCACTGACTGATTGAAATAAAATGCTTAGCTATTTACAGACAGTCCTAATTCACTAATGGATTAATCTCATGGCTCTGACACTGAGAGATATAAACCCACCTATGACTCTGATTTAATTGTGAAAAAAAAAAACCTACAATGATGTTTCATATCTAGTAGTTGGAAATTGAGGCCAGAGCGCTGGTCTACAGCATTGGCAGAACTATGCAGATGGTAACATGTGTGAGAACAAATTAGCAGCTTTGACTTGGAATGACTTGGAAGCCATAATTACTGCTATACATATATATATATATATATATATATATATATATATATATATATATATAGAGAGAGAGAGAGAGAGAGAGAGAGAGAGAGAGAGAGAGAGAGAGAGAGAGAGAAAGAAGTGCTGTCATGGCTGTTCCTGAGGTATTTTATAAATTGTGGTAAATGTTTTAATTAGCAGTTGTCTTTCTCTTTCCAGAATCCTGCAGTGTCACTATCAATTCATCTTCCCATGCCTTTGAATTGGACCTCAGAGTGGACTGAAGATATTAGCATCACCAGTGACCAATCCTTCATCATACTTTTATTGTATATTGTTATATTATCATATTAGCCTGCACTGCATTGTAATGTATAGACCATTGAAAGGGTTCGTTCAGCCTTTCTCATAGGTTTTTCATGATCATTTACCCTAAGAGATTTTTTCACATCATAGAGGTTTATTTTAGTATTTTCCATGCTAGCTGCCCTTAGTTTATTGTACTGAATAATACCTTATTTAACCTTCATAAAGGCGTCTGGGAGACTGAAACTCTGAATGTCTCAGAGCCTACTTTACTCTACCCTCTTTCCAGATGGTACACAGAAGTTCATCAACCCAGCCATGATCTTGAAAGATTACTGCAAGTTCTACGATGGCAATCTATCCCTGGAAAGTGTGACTTTAAACAATATGGCTATGCTTTCTACCCAGTTGACAATAAAAATATTTAAAAAAAAGAATAAAAAAGAAGAGTTCACCTATTCTTCACCTGTAGGAAAAGATTTTTTCCTGACAGACTGTCTCTGGTATCTCTGTCAGACTTCATACTACCTAAGAGACTGTTTGGAGGAATCAACTTGACTGACTGCCACTCCATCACAGATTTTATACAGTATAATTTCATTATGGAGCTGGACCCAGTTGGGAATTGTGGTTGTAAACAGTTTAGCATTGTTCTGGGTAGAAATCAGGCCAAAATATGTCCTGGCAGTAAGACCACTGGTATTGGCAACACATGAAAATATGCCAGTGAACCTTAGCTACTAACACCAATTGTTATGCCTTATAATTATGTAGGATACTACCAGGAGGATGGTATACATTTCAGGTATGGTAGAGGGCAGCAGGGAAACTCTTTATCATGTAAATGGAGCCTAATAATAACCATAATAATGGGCAGGTAAAATGGGAGTTGCCTATTCTTCTAAAGAATGAGGTCCAGCACTTTAGTGACACCTACAATTATGAGAGGAAGTTCCAGACAGTGGAGGAAATTTCCGGAATAGTACATATCCTGGAAGCTCCTAATGAAATATACTTAAAAGTACTAGCTTCTTCAGGCTTTAAAGCCCCTTCCAGTCATTGGTCTTTTAAATTCGGAGAACTGGGGTGAATGGTGACAAGAGTTCAACTTGTGGGAGGAAATGATGACAGAGAAAGTGATGAAAAATGATAGAATACCGTAAAAGGAGGGTTTGAGTGCTTTATTATGCAGGTATGTGCATTAGATAACTCACCATATAAATAAGGGTGCAATGCCTGTGTAGAGTTAGACCCAGTGGTCCAACTAGGATTTTATGTTATGTATGTCCTTCTGTTACATTTATACCTCCATGTATTATCCACTTCTCTGTCAATATTAAGCCTTTTTTGGTGCTTCTCCTGGATTAGGAATGACTCATAAGCACCCCTAGAGGGTGCACATATATGCACATATGTGGAGGCTGCATGTTTTTTCATTTACGTTAAATTTTGATTAGTTGATATATCATTTGTAAATATGTATTGACCTTTGAGTTTTTCAATGAGAAATGTTCTAAAAAAATCACAAAACTTTAAACATACAAAGTATATATATTTTCATGCATACGCACTATGGAAGCATTTTAAAGGGCTTTACATAGGCAAATAACTTGGGTGCCAAGTTGAGTTCAACACAGAGTTCCCACTCTGGTTCTCGAATGGAGGATAAAACCACTGAGGACCTTTGACATCGCGTCCACTCCACATCCTGAAGTCCTACCTCGTCTATCCAGTTTAATATATAGACATGAAGCCAACAAGAAGTCAACATTCATTCAAGGACCTGCATATGAAGGAGTGACTTTTATACTCACTATAGTCTACAACATGGACCAGGACTGTCCTCTGTATATTTATGGACTTATGTAAGCTTCATATTAAACGGGAATTCCGTTTCGGACCCCTTTATCTTGTCCTCTTTTGCTTGTGTTACAACATGCCATTAATTTATCTATCCATTTATAAACCTGCTCTATTCAGTTCAGATTTAATGGGAGGTCCATGTCTACGGTATCGCAAGGCAGGAACTAACTCAGTAAATTTTATTACAACTCAATAATTTATAGAGTAAAGCTGCAGTTCTTCTTGCTTAGTTTTCTATATGTGGCTTTCTATACAGGGGGTCCTCGGGTTACAACGTTTCAAGTTTACAACACTCACTACCATAACAACTTAAAAAAATTGAGATATGAGAAGGAATAAAGGAATTTTTTTACACTCATTTGTTTTGTTACTACAGTACAGTGTGCAGTACAGTATATTTATGTCCTTTTCTTTCTTCTCAGGCTTAGATTTTGTGTTTTTATGTTCTAGATTATGATTTTTCAAATGTTAAGATAGGTAACTGACTTAGGTAGAGTGTGTTTTGACTTACACCCAAATTCGGGTTACATCACTGTTGTAGGAACGGAACTGTGTCGTAGCCCGAGGATCCCCTGTATATGTTTCTATATGTTATACAGCATCTGCTAAATAATACCAAGAGAATAAGACACGTGATTCGCCTTACCGGGGCTCATCAGGTACTGTATATGCACTTTTGAGTTTCCTTATGGGGATCAAACCGCATCAGGAGACATCAGGGTCTCTAACATTGAGCCACCGTGGCTTTTTTCGCTTATTTGACAGGGTGAAGAGGATGTGGCGAATGTTTGCCAACTGGCCGACCAATCACAAGTATTATCTGGTAGGTAACCACCAAATAAGGAATGATGGAGATAATGCTAATTACAGTATGCACATGCCTGGCAAAAATACTGTATTCTAACCCTGCCAATAATTTCAGACATGTTTAAATTGTACATTTAGCAACACATTTCCTACTCTAATAATTTTACCTGAAGCAGAAGGCTTAGAGTAAGTTTGATGCCATTACTGGTGAAGTGAGCCAAAAACACAGATTTAAGTTACAAATAAGTGTAGGATAAAGTAAATGCAAGTTAGAGATCATGAGCAAGAAATGCTGTAGGTGTCCTTGGTTCAAGTTGATTAGTAAGAGGTGACTTATGCATCATGCCGTCCGGATAAACAGCAAGAAAATAACAGGCATGAGAGCTGGTTGCATTTTAAATGAATAAAACAAACAAATGATTTGGGACAAAATATTAGTAAACTTTATTGTAGTCACAGCACAAGGCAGATCTATCTTGACTAATACTGAAATCCTGTGATTTGTAGGGTGGTTTTGTGGTTAAAAGAGCCAAAAAGAAAAGAAATCAAATTTTGCAGTGCCGGCATTATATTCTTATTTAATACGATACTATGGCTGTTTGTTTGTCTGTCCAGGATTTTAAATCACCTGTAGTTTGCAAACCATTTGAACTATTGACCTGAAATATGGTACACATATACTACGTGACGTCTACTATCTGCTTTCAGGGTGGTGATTGACCTCCAAGGTTATTCCTCTTTTTATTTTTATTTAATTTTATTGTAGAATGAACTCTTGGCAGCGGTCAGCAGGGCGGCCGTGCGCTGCATGTGTATGGACGCTGATCTCATCCCTACCACCTTCGCCATCACTTCCCCTACCTCTTCATATCTTAAATTATTCTTGAGGCAGATTGAAGACTTAAGTGCCAGCTTCAGCGAAAAATTTAAAAAGTAATTGCAACACAAACACTGACTTAATCAGTTTTAACGCGAAAGGATGTAGACGAAAGAAGAGAAGCAGCGGGCTGCTAGGGTGGAGAAAAGAAGAGCTGCTCAGGAAGCAGCAAGTGCATCAACCTCTGAGCAAACAAATGCTAAACATACAGAGAAAGAGGATGTAAAACTAGGAATGCTCAGGTCAAGTGTGTTCACTGCATGTTATCGTGCAGTTCACTGTTACTGGTACTCATTTAATTTCATTGTATCTTATTATTTGGGACAAGGATGTTTGTTAAAACAACAATAAACTCAAAAGAAATTTTGCATCACTGTGCTTTAAAAACCTTTAACTAGAGCATTACCTCCCCTGGGTGGCGCGGTGGCGCAGTGGATAGTTAGGAGACCCGAGTTCGCTTCCCGGGTCCTCCCTGCGTGGAGTTTGCATGTTCTCCCCATGTCTGCGTGGGTTTCCTCCAGGTGCTCCAGCTTCCTACTATAGTCCAAAGACATGCAGGTTAGGTGCATTGGCGATTCTAAAATTGTGCTTGGTGTGTGTGTGTGTGCCCTGCCTGGGGTTTGCTTCCTGTGTTGGCTGGGATGGGCTCCGGCAGACCCCTGTGACCCTGTAGTCAGGATATAGTGGGTTGGATTATGGATGGATGGATGGATTACCTCCTCTTTCAGGATGTTGACCCAAAGCAGCTGTAATCTGAGCTAAAAAAAACAAAAAAATTGAATATCCATAAGTGGCACAAATATAGTCAAAATGACTTGAAACACATTGTCATCAGCAATTAGAAAATCCTTGGGTCAGCCTATAATGAAGAGAGCAAGATAGCATTAGAAGTGTTAGTAGGGATGTACCCACTGAGGAGACGCTTCTGCCAAGTATCACATCAGACTATAAAGACACATGAAGTCGACGCACTTCAGTTTTTCATTGTTCCATTTGGTCTGCACATGCACTATTCATGGCCTTTAATTCTTCTGCTTCGCCTGTCCTAATTTGGTTCTCTAAACTGATAATCCCATTGTGACTAATGAGATCGAGATCCTTTTGCCTTTTTCATTTTTTTTTTCAGGGTTATGCTGGCGGTCTAAAATAAGCTCCCTTATTTGTGACCATTATTGGAAGGCATATCTTTCCCTTTTCAAGCAGCTGAGATGCTGTGTTTCATTCACCTTTTTTTTTCTCTCTTTGTGTCGGACGTCAGCCAAGCAGTTTTTACTTCTACAGCTGTTGTATCTGAGCAGGATAAATGAGCGGGGAGGGGGGTCTGAGTGGTGAGTCACCATGCAGCCACATTGTCTCAGTGGTGTCTTAATATTTTCTTTCGCATGCTCTTACAAGCTTACAAGCACAAACGCTATAGAATGTTTACATGTTTTTGTGAAATAAGGGAAAAATATTAGTGATACAGGAGTTTTCATAAGTTGAATGAAATGATTTTTTAAGCACTTCAGTATATACTGGAGACAAGAGAGATAAAATGTGACAAATGCTGGTTGATAAAATTATTGTGGCAGCACTGCACGATGTGACTTTAATAGAAATGCCATCTTATATTGTTTTTCTTCCAAAATGTAGACATGACAAACTAAGGTATCAATTACCTTCTAGCTGTGCTTCTTTGTAAGATAAACTGATACTATTGTGACTTACAATTTCCAATCACAAAAAGCAGCACATCCTGCAGGCAGATGCTGCTACATTCTGCAAATATCCAGCTGCCCTTTGCTGAGTATGTGGGGCACAAGTGTAAGTGAATCAAATTCTGGTGCATACCAGGGGACCTTGAAGCCTACAAAGAAGGCTGTTATATTTTAAAGAATCATTTTATTTCAACAGCAGTGCCTTTTAACGAAATCACATCAACATGGTAGCTTGAGCTACTTGGGCAATACAAAATTTAACCTGCTATCTCCTCTGTTGCATTTATTTAGATGAACTACCATCCCTCAGATTTCATTTCAGATAATGGAGTCAGGCGCCTTATTTGAAAAGGAGGTCACAAATGCCTAGTCATGATTCAGCAAACTGGCCAGCTGGTGTGTTCAAGGGATGTCCTTGAAGGTGACAAAGCTTGGCACACAGAGGCACACTAAAAACCTGATATAACAAACAGATACAGTACCTTGAACCAACAACAACCTACAAAATCTGTCTATCTATCTTTATATATAATACGCTACCGTGGCTGTTCGTTTGTCTGTCCAGGATTTTAAATCACCTGTAGCTCGCAAACCGTTTAAACTATTGACCTGAAATTTGGAATACATATACTATGTGATGTCTACTATCCACTTTCGGGGTAATGATTGACCTTCAAGGTTATTCATCTTTTTATTTTTATTTTATTTTATTGTAGAATCAGCTCTCGGCAGCAGGGCAGCCATGCGGTGCATGCGTACGGGCGCCATTCTCATCCCTTTGCCGTCACTTCCCCTACCTCTTCTTTATCTCAAATCATTCTTGAGGCAGTTTGAAGACTTAGGTGCCAGCTTAAGTGAAAAATTAAAGTAAACGTACTAATTGCAACACAAACACTGCGTTAATCAGTTTTAACGTGAGGAGATGCCGACGATAGAAGAGAAGAAGCGGGCCGCTAGGGTGGAGAAAAGAAGAACTGTTCAGGAAACAGCAAGCGCATCAACCTCTGAGCAAATGAATGCAAAACGTACAGAGAAAGAGGAGGAAAACTAGGAATGCTCAAGTTAAGTGTATTCACTGCACGTTACCGTGCAGTGCGCCATTACTGGTCTATTATGAAATAATGTGCAAACATTTGTATTATTTTATATGTGTTAAATTGAAAAGTTTAAAAGTGATTATGTGTAATTTCAAATAGAAAGGTCTAAAAGTTATGTCAAGGAAACGATTCTTTTTATTTTTAGAGTTCTTAAGACCTGCTGCATTTGTCAATCAGCAAGGTTGTTCTGTATTTGTTTACTCAACTTATTAAAATGGTAAGACTGGTCTTTACTTGTGTTAAAGGTTGGAGTAGAGTTCTTATCACATTTGCATCCATCTTTTCTTGTTATTATTTAATGTCTGAGAGAACTGCTTTCCCCAGAGAATGTATTCTGCTTTTTAGGTGCATTCACATATAATGTGAAAAGCACCTATTGTGATAGCCATGTCTGTCTGTTTGTCTTTCCATCTTTCCACATGAAATAACTCAGCTCCCAGTGGACCAAAGTTGTTCAAGTTTGGGCACCTTTATTCTTCAAGTACATTTGTCTGGACAGTTCAATATGTGTTGAGTTATCTAAAATATAGAACTCTGTATACATTTTTGAAATTTCAAAGCTTAGTGACCAAGTGATACTGTTCCCTGCAGTTATAATGTCCCTTAAATAAACCATTAATAGAACCTAAAACACCTCATAGCGTGACCGTGATCGGCTTGGTAAAAAAGTTAAACAGTACCTACAAATCACTAAGCAAAGGCCCTTCGAAAAACAGGCAAGGAAGACCAAAAGCACTGATTCTGGTTTCATCCAAAATACCTTAACAGGAAATAAATGGCAGTGCATATTCACTAAAACACAATTCTTGTAAATTTATAATCCTGCTTTGATTGAACTGCTGCTCTGCTGTTATCAAGCCACTCATTCCCTCTCCTGCACAACTGTGCTCCTAAAACCACTCATTATTCATGTGTCAGTACTTCACAACAACCAATCGATACTTCATGAGGGAAAAAACGCTCATTGGTGCTTTAAGGCGACTTACCTGTGCTTCACGGAAAAACTTGTGTGGTGTGGTGGGATTGAAGATTGAAAAAAATGTTCGTAATCGGGAGTGTCAACTCATCTAATATTCACACCTGATTATTAATGAAATTAAATATAATTAGATGGAACATTGGCCATAGGAGAAAATGGCCTCAACTTGGTGGGCCATAAATCACTGCATTACTGTATTAGGTTCTAACCTATAAGCAGTATTCTGACATAGCAATTTTTATTATCCAAGTGTGCCAGGATGGTATGAACGGTGAGAGTTATGGAATTCTCTGTGGAACGGTTGTTGCTGAAAGCAAACTGCTGATGATCCAAACTATCTGGAACACTTGGTTTAATATATGGCATCAGCAGTGTCGAAAAGAATTTCATCACAGTGAAAGAATGACTGCCACTTGTCTGTAGTCATTGAGATAGTTCACTGTTGTTTCCTTTGGCACAGGGATAGTTGTTATTTTTTTGAGGCAGGCAAGGACCACAGAGTATGTCTGTCAGAGATTAAAAATCTCTGAGAACACCAGAAACAGTACTTTGTTGCTATAGTTTTTTTTTAAATACATGCTGAAATTTGTTCTGAAACAGATGCATTATGGACATTAACTCATTTAAAAACCCTCCTAATGCCATAACTAATACAATTGGATTTCAGAGGAGCCTTTTTGGGTTTTCTTTAAGCATTGCCTTCCAAACTCATACGAGAGGATTCACTGTGGCCTTTAATATACCAGAAGGAGGTCATTGTACCCTTCTTGATGACCATAAGACATCATTAATGTCTACATTCTTCAGTAACTTTTCAAAAAAGTTTCAAAAGCCATTCCCAGGCAGGTATATTCTGCCATCTCTTAGTTCTTAGCACACAGTGCTGAATTCATCTGAGCTCCAGTAAGTCCAGCAGGGGTTTGCTGCATGTGAATGCTCCTAACATTTCTTCATATGGTTGAGCCACACACAGCAAAAGGATAAAAGGACACTTTGTTATAAAACTCAGTGTCACATTCTGGCGTCAGTCACCACCCATCACATCCCCCTGAACACAGAAACTTGCTGCGGGTCAAGAGAGTCTATTAAAGTCTTAATTATTGCTGAATAATGCCTGTCACACCCTCCAAAAAAGGACCCTCTCATTGCCTTGAGAGCAATGGGCGGCTGCTCACTCGCCTCTGCAGCCATCCCATTAATGTTTTTGAGCCTTGTGAATGGCTTCATTGTCCAGTCCACCGTTAGCAGGGTGAAACAGGAAAAGAGAGGTGGCCTAAACCCAGGGCACAGTGAGTGGATGAAACATCTGTAATGCACAGTTCAAGCGGGCTTTCCATCATCTTCAATGAAAGGCTTTGTTTATGGTGGTTTATCAGGAACGGGGCCGCGTGGAAACTGAAACTCTTGTGATAGAGCCTCGCAGTCCCAGTCGGCCCAATGTGTGAAGCCAGCCATTCATCAATATGAACAGCAAGCAGTAACTACTGTTTGAATGTGAAAACAGAAGATTCAAGAGCATAAGAGAGACTGGTTTATTCTATCCTAGAAAAAAATAAAAAAGCACAGGTTTAGCTCACTTATATCTTCCTGGAATCTTCATTTAAAAAAAAGCCCCATCTTAGGATCATTTCTTAGGCCATCTCAAATAGCGCATTATGCAACTGTGCCCTGTGATGGACTGGTGCTCCATCAAGAATTGCTTTCTGTCTTGAACTCAGTGTTGCTTGGATAGCTCAGATACGTGAAGTGAATTAAAAAATGAATGGCTTGACATCTTCCCCATCACAGAGTCTTTACAGTAGGTGCTGATTACAGATCCATTTTTTCTGCTTAGCTGATCTTATTGTCCATTCATTATCCAATATGCTCAATTGAATTTAGAGTTAGAGGGGCTGGTGATGCACGTCAGGCCCCAGTACCTAATGGTATCTCATGCCATAGTATTACACATTCACATTTTGGGCCAGTTTGGAGTCACTCAGCTAGAGGATATTAAGCAAACTCCACACAGCCAATATCCATATCCTGGAGTTGTGAGTCACTAGTATATAAGCCGATTTCAGCGGTCCGAAAATGGACTGGCTAAACTATTGCATCAACAGCATACCTACCATCTGATCAATGGTGTCATGTGCTGCAGTTATGACATCACATGACCAACAACAGGCATTGCAATCAAAACCAACATGGCAATGAAACAGAGATTCAAAATTGTAGCATCCATTTAAAGTAACACAAACAAAATAGTACAGCAATGACACTGAAAACAAAGCATTACTTTTAAACAGCAATGATAAATATGCTGAAAAATTAGATGAAACTTTATCAAACAATATACATAATCACAGACATAAAAATATTACACTTGCCTTCTTCACAGATCTAAACGTCAAGAACATGCTGCCTAGCTTCAAACTCGAAAGGCAGGCTTCCAACTTGCACAGGGCCAGACATCGGGCTCAAATTTAAATAACCAGGAAAGGACAACTAGTTAAAAACACAGGCAAAGTTCCTTTGTATTTAGGTATTTGTTAAAGAATACCCAAAAAGGAACACAAAAAGTATAGCAAGAAAAAAGAGCAAAAAAACAAAAAAACAAAAATAGGATTTGCCTAAAGATGTATGACTTAAAGCAAGTAAAGCCTAATGACTGGAAAAAACAGGAAAAGTATCTTGAGGAAAGCAGGGGGTTCAAACCATCCATCCATCCATTATCCAACCCGCTACAGTTATTTCTAAATAGAATCACAAAACCACAGAACAAAGCTGTTATGAGAAAATTCGCTTCTCCATTTATACTCCTAGGTGCAGTCACCCAGCTGCATAATCAAGTGGCCCCACCTCCTTAGGCTCAACATGCAGGAGACAGGGCTGATAACAAAAAACACTACTTCTTAAAGTAACATAAAACAGAAAAATAATTAATAAACATGATATTAAAGAAAATCAATAAACTACAAAGAGACAAAAAGAAAACAACAGCAGAATTAATAAAATCATTTGAAAAATTGTATTTTAAAAAAATAACAAAAAGAATCATTAAACAAGAAACACACAGGAGCCGTTGATGCAACTTTTGGTGAAACATGAAATTCTGACTCATGATATCACATATTCTTTTGGATTTTGAACTTTTGCTTACTTCTCGTCTTTACAATTTCTGTTTACCACTTTGATTTGGGTCACCTCAGTTTAAGGTTTATTGGCATCTGTTGGCTAAGAGGACCTATGAATGCTTGCTTTCAGGTTTGACTATCAATTGGGCACAATTTTTTTACAGTTTCATTTCTTATTTCACATAACTTGGCTAGCAATCTCACCTTGTTTCAGAGATCCAAGATAGTCAATATAAACTGATACCCTGGTATTTGTTTGATGTGCTTATCAATATGGTATCATATAATTTGGTTTACTTCTAAGCTTCTAATTTATTTCTTTTGTATATTTAGAAATGCATCTACCCTCTTTTTCTCACATCATCCTGAAATTATGACACATCATAGTCACATATTCAGTGCATGATGTCATGGGACATGTTCAAGTGTCCTCAACTGCCATTGTTCTTCTTGCAGAACCATAAAACTGCACACTTCTGATGATTTCAGGAAAGCTAGACCACTTTTTTATTTCTTCTAAGGAATTTTTTGCTGTTTGCAGGATAAATTTTGTTTGTTTTTTTTTCAAGCAATGTTTGGTCACTGAAATCTGTTTTTATCTTACTGTGTTTAATGTTCAGGAATGTGGTCGTTTCATATCCATAAATACTAATTAAGATGGAGAGGTGGCAATGCTGGCAGTGCAGAGTCAGAAGTGAGGCAAGGGCTCATGAGCTCCATTTTTGTCTTCTCTTTATTATCCTCTCTGAAATATTTTTTATTTTGTTTTTTTTTTTGTTCTCCCGGCCATCGGGCCTTACTTTATTCTTTTTTACTTAGTATTGTCTTTCTTTCACCTTGTAAAGCACTGTGAGCTACACCATTTGTGAGAAAAAAGTGTTATATAAATATATGATGTTGTTATTATGCCCTTCAGACTAGTTTTGAATCTCTTATGGTTCTATAGCCCTATGTTTCTGGACTTGCTGTCCGCACCTAAATATGCGTGACTCAGCAGATGATCTCTGTACCACCAGAATTTTTTATTTTTTATACACCTATTGCTTGTGACATTTGCCAGAAAAGGAGAGAAAATATGGAACTGTAAATGCATGCACATATTCATTTTCTTTTTTTTTGTTTCTTAATCATCAGGTATCATGTTGGAAGGCTTATGGTAAACAGCACATGGTGCACAGATATTGAAATTGTATTGTATTGTATTGTATTACATGACCAGCAGACTCAAGACCCTGATACACACAACTCCCATGTCAAGCAGCCAGGCTTCTCTCTTTATTCCTGTTTCCAACTTACAAATAGAGACTGAGGTGGGAACAGAAGGTAAGGAAAGAAATTCTGTGCTGAACTAAACAGGTAGAGGAACAATTGCAGTACTGTTTTGATTCAGAAATTAGGATGTGTTTAGAGATTCTTCAAATAATTTCATCAAAAATGGTTAGCTTATTTACCAATAAGTGACATCAAAAATTTGCTGAAGGCATACAGTCATGTATTTTCTGAACGTAATAAATGCAGATGCAAGCTCAGAATAATAGAGTATGACTTGCAGTCTTTATATGGCAGCTGCTGTGACTTCCATTAATTGTGGCATGGTTCACAGATGTTTACAGAATACAAATGTAAAACTAATCCAAACTCATTCACATCTCTCCTAGATTAACTTAATTATTTTTATACACAAATTGATCACAATAATAAACAGCCTCCAGTAAGATTGCCTGGAGCACAACATGATTAATTCAGTTCTGTTTCTTCTTGATGATGGGCTTGACCTTTTTAATACAAAGTGTAGGCGAAAAATTATTGAATGGAAGAAGCAAAATACCAGTCCACATTACAGATCAAGACAAAGCCTTTTGTCTGGCAACCCTAACATGTAAAATTTGTGAGTTCAGTGAAGTCCACTGGATCAGCAAAAGTTTTACTTTCCTTTGTGTTTTGTAGGACTGTAATTTCCAATGTGTGCCACTGCCTGCAGTGGGGCACTCAGCAGTCAATGACTTGAATAAAGGGCCATCTGATTAGCATTCTCCATAAGACCCAGGGAATCTTAAGAATCTCAATTTATGCTGAATATCCAGCCCTGATTGCTTATGTTCTTTGACTACAACTCTGTGACATTTAGTTTTGTGTTGCTTCGCTATACTTGCCAGGATCTGACCTACTGTAACCACTTTGATCTTCAGTGCCGTGTTCGTGTTCATTTGCCGCATGGCTCGTATTTACATTCTCTCTCTGATGTGTTAATGCCTCGAATGAAATTTGCTGTTTTTTATTAAAGAGCCATGATTACGGAATTTTTCTGAGCCTACTTAGGTCATGACAAAGGCACAGATGCTAATCTTATGATAGCATCTCTAGATGGGCCACAAACCACCAAAGGGAACCTATGGCATGTTTACAGGTGCCAGTTAACTTAAACTATACACCACTGATATATGGAAAGAAAGGGAGACATGCAAACCTCAAAGAGTGCTAAGTTGTGTTTCCTGGAGCTGTGCGACTGCTGCACTAATCACTCCGCCAGCATGCTGTTTGTCTTTTCAGTTTCTGAACTCACTTAATTCTGTTTTGCTCTGCTAATTCTAACAGTGCTTGGTACAAAGAAAGAACCATTACTGGACAGGACACCAGTGTACCGTAGGGCATACTTACACACAGTCATACCTACTTCAACAAGAACATTTTAGAGTTGTCAATCACTCTAGCAGGACAGCATAGTGGCACAGTGGTTAGTGCTGAAGCCTCACAACATGGCAATTTTGCTTCATTTGATTCCTAGCTCAGTCACTATCTGTGTGGAGTTAGTATGTTCTCCATGCATCTTTGGGTTTTTCAATTGATTTCTTGCTTGTTTGTTTTTTTTCATTTTCATCCAAAAGAAATTCATATTCAGTTGATTTGTGACTCTGAACTGACTACTTGTGTTTGAGTGTATGTGAATGAGACCTGTGATAGATTGGCACAGCAGGTATGCCAAGATAGACACTCACTTTCTTTGACCCTGAAACAGCAGGGTACGAAATGGATGGAAGGAATTCACTTAACATGAATATATTAGGTTTACACTCTTTTATGTAATTCATACACTATATACATGTGGCTACCCATATCCTTGAATTGGATTGAGTGTGTTAGAAGATGAGTACATGTATGTAATCATATTTAAATGTGCATTGTTACGTCAGTATTTAATCTGTTGTAGTCTTCCGAGGCAATGACAGGCTCGTAAGAAAGAGAATTCAACCCAGCCGTCCCCATTTACTTCTAAGTCCAAACCAAAAAAAACTCTAATGGCATAAAATGAAACAAAACTATCACTAGAAGAAGA
This sequence comes from Polypterus senegalus, assembly GCF_016835505.1. Classification (NCBI taxonomy): domain Eukaryota; kingdom Metazoa; phylum Chordata; class Cladistia; order Polypteriformes; family Polypteridae; genus Polypterus; species Polypterus senegalus. The sequence continues at coordinate 69,524,582 of NC_053162.1, read as the reverse complement.
CAGTGGCCAGAATCAATCAGACTTTTTTGACTGCCTTTGGAAAGTCATGGAACTTCTTAGCTCTGGCCGTTCTGGGTAGAAGTGATGCCTACTTCTGGGCGGTCATGTTCTTATAGGAGAGCGACTGGAAGGGGCGGGGTCAGTTGCCCTCACTAGGCTGTTTCTCTGTACTGTGGAGGAAGAAAAGAGCAAGACAGTTGGTGACAGCACCCCCTATTGGCCCAGAGTGATATCACATACCTGGGAAGAACTTGATGGATGGTCCTCTGATACATATATTAAATATACATATATATCCATCCATCCATTATCCAACCCACTATATCCTAATTACAGGGTCACGGGGATCTGCTGGAGCCAATCCCAGCCAACATAGGACACAAGGTAGGAAACAAACCCTGGGCAGGGCACACACCACAATTCAGGTGCCAATGGGAGGAAACCAGAGTACCCCGAGGAAACCCACACAGACACGGGGAGAACATGCAAACTCCACGCAGGGAGGACCTGGAAAGAGAACCCGGGTCTCCTAACTGCGAGGCAGCAGCACTACTCACTGTGCCACCATACATGGCCTGAACACCAATTCTCAATACCACATTTTACCACATCAGCCACACTGGTTATATTTATTTTAACTTCCCAATTAGCAGAGTTATATCAAAGTGATGAAGACTGGCTAACTGCCTTTGCTCTGCTTCATACTGTTCTTGTGCTCCCATGTGGGTACGTGACCGGAAGAAGTAGGCCTGTCAAGTTCTTCCAGACTTTCCAGGGCTGTGCTGCCTCCCACCACTAGTTTGGTCTCTATGCAGGGGCTTGCCTATAGAGATGCTCTGCTGGTCCCCACATGGAAAGAGAAAAGAACAGGCTATATGGAATCTTTAGTTCTCAATGCAGTTTTTAACATACTGGAAAAACTGTGACAGTACACGCATATTATGAATGTGTGTGTGTGTGTTAAATTGTCTATGTGCATAATATATACTGTGTATGTATACATATGTATAAATTAATATGCGTATACAGAGTGTATATAGATATGGTTATTATTAAGCTGACATAGCTGGAAGGCCAGTATGTGATTAGTCTGAAATAACTAGAATGCCATACCTTGTTACTTAGTGCAATCTATTTTTAAAATAATATGTGGATCCTGGCCAGCAACATTTTATGCTTTTCAAGGCCAGCTTCCTAATTGCTGTTAATCCATTTGCATGTCTGTTGAATTTTTTCTTCACTTTGTAAGCACTTCTCTTTGCTCATTCTCAGCAAGCGGAAAATGCAATATCTGAACAATTCTGCTGCTGACACAATGATAAATACTGCCAAAGCCCAGACATTTCTAAAATGAGAAAAGGTTTTAAATTCTAGGCTGATCATATTTTGCCACACTATGCCCTTCATCTAGCCAGGCAGGATCTATGATTTTTTTAAATTTTAAGTAGCTATTTGACCCTGGGGGTGGCACAGTGGTAGTGCTGCTGTCTCACAGTAAGGAGACCAGGGGTCACATCCTGGATCCTCCCTCCGTGGAGTTTGCATGTTTTCCCTGTGTCTGTGTTGGTTTCCTCCATGTGGTCCAGTCCCTTCCTCGTGTCTAAATACACAGTAAATTGGCCCTATTGTATTTTGGGGGTGTGTTTGTGTGGAATAGTGCCCTGCCCAGAGTTTAATTCTGCCTTGTGCCCCATGCTGGCTCAGAGGGTGTCTAGCAACCTCGACACTGCAATCCTGGTCTTGATTTAGCAAACTGCAAAAATTGCATATTTTATATTTAGCAAAAATTAATCTGTCATCAGGGTAAGCAAAATCTACTTGACAAGATTTCTTAAACTAAACTAAAATTCTTAAATAATTTTTTACATCAATAATTCTTACAATAAGGAAAGCAAGATTTAATGTCATGATATAAATACTTTATCTTGCTTAGATTTCATTTTTAACAGTGGAGATTACAAAATGACATTATATTTCACCATGATTCTTTATTTGTACTGCAGGATGCAGTTTTATAATTAAATTCCATAGGTAAGCACTGCTGCCTCGCAGTTAGGAGACCCGGGTTCGCTTGCAGTTTGCATGTTCTCCCCGTGTCTGCGTGGGTTTCCTCCGGGTGCTCCGGTTTCCTCCCACAGTCCACAGATATGCAGGTTAGGTGCATTGGCAATCCTAAGTTGTCCCTAGGGTGTGCTTGGTGGGTGTGTGTGCCCTGTGGTGGGCTGGCACTCTGCCTGGGATTTGTTCCTGTCTTGTGGCCTGTGTTGGGTTGGATAATGGATAGATTATTATTGTCTTCTCTAATGCTAAATGAATCATGCAGCACTGTATTTTGATCATATGACGTTCACAAGCTCTGCACTAAACATCTAGAGCTACATTCAGCAGTGAGGTATCCATGACTGATTTATCAGAGCTGCTATTACATTATAGCCATCCACATTATCTCTGTTCAATTAGTTAACTCAACAAACCAATATAGGCCTACACCTTTCACCAGGCCTGCATAAAACAGAAATATAGCTAGAGAAAGGAGACCAATACCCTTACCATCTGGGTTCATATTCTAAGATTCAGTTGATTGAATTTCCATGAGGGCTTGACTGTTGGGCCCATAGGCTTGAGGTGACAGGGTCATTTTGGGGTCCATATGTGGTCTTTCCTGTTCCTGGCCCACCAATGCACCCGTGTTAATTGCCAATGTAGCAAGCATCATGTTATTTAATTACCAAGAACAGCTGCTGGCCTAAGAAAGGAGAGAGACTCATCGTGTTCTCCATAAGAAATGTCTAAAATAAAAAGTTTCAGATTTTCCACTCTGCTGGATCCCAACTGTGTTTTGACCTAAAAGATCATCCAATTGTTTTGACCTCTGTCTTGTTAACATTTACAATTAGTGATTCGAAGCCTTTGCTTGACCAGTGGAAACAAGAGCATATATGCTTTGGCCAAATTATGATGGTATCTTTTTGCAGCTCAAGTTTAAGGCATCCATTTTAGTGCCTTTTGTGTTAAGTATTTATTTTTTCTTTATTTCTGGTTTCATATTATTTGGCTGACATTCTTATTTTCTTCTAGGCATACATAAGGCTGACACACGTCGTGCAAAAATAGAGGATGTGATCACATGATGCACCTGGTATGGTCCTGGCAACCTTTTTGTCTCTGCTAAAATTTTACAATTGTCAACCCTTCTGGGGCCTCATGTATAAACGGTGCGTACGCACAAAAATGTTGCCTAAGCCCGTTTTCACACTCAAAAAGTGATGTATAAAACCTAAACTTGGTGTAAAGCCGCGCACATTTTCACGCTAGCTCAAACCCTAGCGTACGCAAGTTCTCCGCTCGGTTTTGTAAACTGGCGTTACCCAGCGTCAAAGTAGTGCTTTTGTTCCAGTGTGGTTTCCTTTTCTTATTTAGATACACATCCCTGACGCGGCTGAAATTAAATTAAATACACTGAGATTAACCACGTATTGTTTATTAGTTTAAGGCATCTGATTGTAATTAACCTGTAACAATATAATGGTACACAGAATGGCCAAACTATTCCAAATACCATAGCTGCTTTAGCGTTGTTACTCTCACTGCACCTTCTTATTCTTTCAGCTGCTCCAGTTAGGGGTTGCCACAGTGAATCATCTTTTTTTATATTACTCTCACTGCACCACTCTGAGTATTTATATCACTACATCTGAGTGAGGAATCACAGCTCTACAGCAGCTGATTGGAAAGAGAATTATCGGGATGCAGCATCTAGCACATGCTGCCTCAGTCAAGCTGCCTATTTCAACTGCTCTTATACGGCAAACGCTTCAGAGCCTTTCCTGTAGGGACATCACGGTTCAGAAACAATTTCATCCCAAGAACTATAAACGCAATCGATCAGTCCATCAAGTGCTCCTTGTAGAACTGTTTGTACTTATAAGTACAATTACCTCACTGTAAACTTGCGATACAGTTATAATATTGCACAACCTGAGCCACTTTATAAAGCACGTATTTACATATGATGATAATATCATTTTTAAGATGAAATGCAGCAAAATATGTTTATTGCATTATACAGATAAAATGTTAACATCATTTAAATAATCGATATTGTTAATAATTAAACATGTGAGGACACAATGGCACAGCGCTAGCTAGTTATTGGATTGTTCCTGCCTCGCACTGTATTCTTGCTGGTGCTAACGCGACACTGGAAGAATAGATGAATGGAATAATTAAACATGTACTACAAAGATATTTCAATGTTCCTTAAAAGTTTTGAAGAATCTGCATTTTAAGCTTACAGATGGCTTAACATCTATTACAGAGTTGATTGTGTGGCGATTAATTACTTGAAGAAAGAAAAGGAAGAACAGGAATTGGAGGTTAGTATGTTTGAAAGAGACAATACTGCTGCAATAAATTATTTCATCGAAGGTTGCGCATGGCGCAACAAGCATCTTACGAAGGGCAGGAAAAATATTTTGACAGGGCGCCAGCTTGTCACTATCACTGCGCCACCGTGTTCCCATGTTTAAAACATGCTTTAATTCCTATTATCATGAAAATGTTATCAAGTATACATCTCAGTATTTTAATTATTCAGAGGTCTGTAATATCACGAATGTAATGGATTCTGTGTCCTGTCAGAGGAAGAGAAAGCCCATTTAAGGAGCAGGTAGTGATTCACACATAGAGCACATAGAAGAACACATACAAAACAAAGCATTTAACGTGCTACTTTAGTTACGATGGAATTTGAGAAACAAGTAAATTAAATGATTTAAAGATGAAGTTTATGATGTTCTACTTTAAAGTGGAAATTTCTAGATTAAAGTTGACATTTCGAGTTTTTTCTCACTGTGTTTTTTTTTCTTCTTTTCTCTGTACCCTAATAGGCTTTCATATGACACTCAGACGGTGGGCTACAACTCACCTTTTCAAGGCAACTTTGATATCTGACAACTTCTTTTTTCTCTTTATTTTATTCTTTATCTATAGAAAGCAATTGATGTTTAACATGAGAAAGTTAAGATTGTATTGAAACAGAGAAAAAACATTTTTTTGCCTTTTGCCCATTATTCTGAGTGTGTAATAAATTTTTTCTGAATGTTTGTGATGTGTTCTATTTTAAATCTTCGCTAAACTTTTAAAATGAACTTTTTGGACTGACTGAGAGATTTCTTTGTCATGCGTTTGACTCATGCTGGATCCTACCTTGCCAACACAGTAGTTGATTGATTTCGGAAACCTGGAAAAGATGCAGCTAAGCTCCGACTTGATAGACAAAGAGAAAAATATTCTTTATAAATTGTGCAAAAAAGAGAAGAAGAACAGCAAATGAACAGAAACATAGGGCAAAAAATGAAGACAAAAAAAGTTTACCTAAAAAGACAAACTAAGACCAAAAAAGTCAACCCATTACCAGAAATCCCACTCCAAAGCCATGGAAAAAATAAGTAAAAATAAGAAATTCCTAACGGTATTTACACAAGATTCCATTAATACTAAAACAATCAACAAAGCACTGAAGGACTGACTCCCCAGACTCGCATACTGTATAAAGACTGAGGGTTGTCCCTTATTAGTGACGATAGGGTATCAAATAACATAAAAATGCTACAAATTAAACGATTAAGCAAAACTAAAAAAGGCTCGGTAAAGGTAAACCAAAAACAGAATCAACAAAATATGGACATTTTTGAAAAAACAAAAATATCAAACAAGTCAGGGCAGAAACCTGGATGAATCATAACAGAGCCAGAACCAGGATTTTTATGATTTTGTGCTTGTTAGGTTACTATTTTTGCTTTTTGTTCATGCTATTTTTTTCACGTGAAGCTCAAAAACCATTTTGACAAATTTAGATCATTTATGTTAGGCCTTGGAACCCCTGCAGATTTTGTTTGTTTTTTTCTCCAGACCTTTGGAGTTTTTTTTTTTTGTCCTGATGGCCATCAGACCTTTCTTTATTCTTTGTTATTTAGTACTAGATGTGTAAGCCCGTGCTGTAAAAAACACAGGGTCCTAGAAGCTATTGAAATCATCATAAAAAATTAATTTAGAGATGTCAGGTAATTTAAAGGAACTACTCTGGGCATCTCTCTCCTAGGAGGTTTCGTTTTTGCTGACATGCTTACATTGTTTGTACATTAGCGGCTAGGAGACTGTCTTTCTTTGGAGGTTTTGTTTCGCTGACGTGCTCCCCTCACTTCTGTATTAACAGCGGAAGGAAAACAAAAAGGCATATTGTTTTGTTGACGTGACCACCTAACTTCTGTATTAGCTGCTAAGCGAGTGACTCTTTCTTCCAAGGTTTTGTGGTGCCGACGCGCTGGCCTTGTGTGCGTATTATCAGAGGTGGAGCGCTTACCCCGACTCGACCTCTCACTTCCGGGACGGACAGACACACACACTTCCACATGTAGACGTTTATATATAAGAATACCTAATGTTATTTTTGTAAACCTTCCTTTCTTCATCTTGTAAAGCTCTTTGAGACACACCACTTGTATGAAAATGTTTTATATAAATAATATTGTTGTTGTCTGCTGGCCATAGATTCAATCAAACCACTTTGCTTCCTTTCTGTTGAAAGACATCTGTATCTTTGTGTGTACTCATTATGTACTTAGTGGATTTGTAAAGTTTGTATTTAAAGCTACTTGCGAACGTGTCACAATACTCAAAACAAATTGAATTAAATGAAATATTGTTTTGCCAATGCTATGGTTCATTGTCAGTTACTTGACATGGGAGATCAAGTACCATATTTCATCAGCAGCTGCCTTTAAAAGATGGAAGCTCCATATTGCATGCATCCTAGTATGGAAATAAATATAAAGACCACAACTTTCATACTTTCTTTGTTGCTTTTCTATTTTTTGTTATTTTGATCTTTAGCTTTTTTCATTTTAACTTTGATTTTTCCATCTCATTTTTTTCATTTTGAATGATTAACCAACTAGTTCTTCATCTCTTGTTACAGTCCAAGCAAGCTTTTTTTTAGCTTAGGCACAACAAGGTTGTGATGGGGACATCACAATATTAGCAAGCAGATGAACCGCAATGATCTTTATTTGAATGCTGAACCCTTGAAACAATTATTCACAAAATAGGCAAGAGGTGAAAATACAGAAGAGAGGGGTAAATATGTAAGTTTCCAAAAAGCTTAGGCAAAGTGAAAGAACAGAAAAATCAAATAAGGGTCAAAACATACAATTCACAGGCAATGAAACACAAGACAAAAGGTTTTCGCAGAGGCAGGATACACAGTGGTAGAGTGAAGAGCCAGAGACAGACTCTTTCTTTTATATCTCTCTCCCCATATTGTATCACTGCCACTTGATTAATGTTACGTAGCATCAGTCACTTAAAGGAGGGGCCAAGTAATAATAGTAAGTATAAGGTGGGGCTATTGTGATTGAACTAGCACATAAATGGCAAGAAAGTGTGACCTTCAGAAATACCCTCAAAAAAGGCTAGAATCCTAATTGGCCTGCCCCAAACAAGGTCTCACTCCTGTGGAGCCTGACCCTAAGAAACTGGGGCCTGTCATGGCCTCAAAATAAAGAAATGGCTTTTAAATTTCAAAATTTACAAAACAGTCTAAAAATATCTAAAAATATGTCTCACAAGATTGAAAACTGTGAAACGTTAGCTTGTGTATGGACAGGTCACAATATAATCTGTTTAACAGGAGGATTTATTAACAAAGTAGCAAAAATATGACAATACAATACTCAAGAACTATCAATTTGCCTAAAAGGCAATCGAAAGACTTTGAGGAAACTCCATATCCACAAAGTCCAGATCCACAAAACCAGTAAGCATAACCCAAAGACAGACAAAAATACCCAAGAAACCAAGAAAACAAAAACAAAGATAATACTCACAAAGACAAAAGTTTACTCCGCCAAAGTGCAATCAAATGAACCCCAATGGACTGCATTTCCCATAAGCCTTTATAGGTCTGGGGGCAGTCCTACAACAGAGATGGATAGGTGGTCTCACCTGTTGGAGAACCAATTACAAAATACAAGGAAGAAAACAGCAAGACACACCTTAAAACTAAAAAAACAATCAAAGAGAATAAACTTAACAAATAATAAAATACAATGGAAAGCAATAAATGATAATGAAAATAGAACTAAGAGGACTAAACACCAGCCACGGGAGGAATCCTGACTTAACCATAACAGTGGCTGGGTTATTGCTACAGTCAAAATCCTGACATGTATGTAGCATTCAAATTTGAACACGCAACAGAGGATACCACAAAGCTAGTCAGCATAGGCCTTAAAAACTCAATGAAGGACTGACTCTATCTGGACCCACAACCTTTCCTTTGCGTAGCCTTCTTATTTGTCACTTTACTTGGTTACCAGCTATGAATAGCCTATACTGATGGTCAGATATGGACCTATCACTGGCCAAACCAGTAAGGCAGTAAAGATGGTGTCGGGGGACTGGCAATTAGAAAAAAAAAGTGGTGGTGGAAAGTGCTTGGGTAGTTATAAAATCTTTACAAATATTTGTTCAGGGTATCAGCTTAATCTACGTTTACTCCCAGTAACTGATCACTGGATTGCTTATCTCCAGTAATTATGCCCAGTCCACTCCAAACATCCTTCATTTTATTCTGATTGAGTTTGTTTTCTATTTTAGCTCTATAAGTTTCTTTCTCTTCATTCTGTTTATTTTATTTTTTCAAATCTTTCTTCATATCCTCTTTATCACCAAATTTGAAGGCACTCTTATCATTCAGGAAACATTATAGTCCCTTAGCAATCCAGGGTTTGTTGTTTGAAAAGCCACTTATTGTTTTGAAGGGTACAATGCAGGGTGGTCCAGATCTAATTATGCAGATCTAGATTGTCTGGATGACTTTGATTTATATGGGGACAATTCCATTTCGGTGCGAAGATGATTCTTCATGTCGTCAGTTCGCACACTTCTCGATGGTCCGGGATTTTCCAGGTGCTTTTCTATATAAGAAAATTAATAAGTTATAGCGTAATGAAAACTGCATAATTAGATCTGGACCACACTATAGTGTTGTCACAGAAGGTATGATAGTTTGTGATGCAGTGGTTGAGTCCTTCAATATCACCCACATGCTGTTATTTGGAAATAGTCATTCAGAGCCATTTCAGCCACCAGTTTCCACTTTCTCATTATACTGGTGGTAATGGGTTGTTGTCTTAAAACAGGCCTGTAGGTGAGAGTAAGATGGATCAGATTGTGGTCAGATCTGCCAACTGGTGCCAGAGTTTTACATTTAAAGGCATTTTTAACATTTGAATAAAGCATGTCCAGCTTGTTACAGCATTGTGGGAAATTTGAGGATTTTTTAATGTAGGAAATGGTGTATGGTTGTAAGAAAAATAATTGATATTAATCAATATGTTAAGTATGTGTTTTGTCTTTTGCAATGTCAGTAGTTAATTAAATAATTTGCAAAGCTCCCACTTTATTTTCTTTAACGTCCTCTGTAGGAGGTGCTTCCAGCTGTTAAGACTTATATCAAGGTAACTAAAGCACACTTGTTTTAAAAAAACAGAATAATACAATTTATTGATAAACACAAGAAATATAAACATGATAACTGCATATATATTGACATCGAAGATGAGATGCAAAAACAATGAAATTAGACAAATATATAACACAGAAGAGTCTAGTTGTTTAATAGTTATTTATAGCTCTAATTCATCCTGGCACAAATGAACAGTTTTATCATACCAAGTCTTTAAGGATGATGTCCGATGCTGTGTGGAGTTGAGTCTTGTTGTTCCATGTTCGAATGGAGGACTCTTCTTGTGTTGGAGTGAATTCTTATTCTTTGCTATAAAATCCTTTGTTTGCAGTGTGGTGTGGCTGCTGCCTTTCTCAGCTTGCTGTTACGCTGTTCACCTGGCACTGGAGAGTGTAGGTGCTGAAGTTCCCTTCTTGAAGTAATGGCTGCTTTTCAGTCATCTCAGGCTGGGCTTGGTCACTGGCACAGAGCTTGGTTTGGCAGAGTGGATCTTAGAGGTACTTCAGGGCATCCAACACCAAGGCTTGATGGAGGGTAGCTTCAAGGCTAAAGAAAGCTTGTGAGATGTTTACTTCACAGACAATAGGTGGTCCCAAAGAGAGCAGCTTCTCAGATTTAAGCTCACAAAAACTTCAAATCATCAACTTTCAGCTTCACCAAAAGGAGAAAGTACAGAAGAATGCAGCTTGTTTTAAAGGAAGGTGTAACATCTGGTGATTAGATCCAGGGTGCTTGCAGTTACAGATCCAGTACTTGCTTATAGGTGCTTTATTTTGTTCATTGCATCCAGATAGGGTTCAGTTCATGGTTACAATCCTGAATGAATGTCCATCTGGGAACCTTCTTGTCTAAAGAACTGCAGAGGTGTCAGCTTAACTCTGATTTACACCTTTGTTATAAGGTGAAGTACAAGGAGGCCTGTGTTGGTATGAGTGGCAACTCAGCTGTTTGCTCTAAAACGCAGGTGAGGGTGCAGCTGAATTTCTGCATTATTGGCCTTGTGTGCCACTAAAAGCCTAACAGAATGGACAATGCTGATTTTGTCTGACAGTTTCCACTAGCAGGTTATGACACAAACAGTTGGAAGTTTGTTCTTGCTCGTTTCAAAGTCACCATAAATTTTAACTGCAGGGTGGAATGATTCATCATTAGAGTATTGGCAACAGAGTCCACGTTTTCAGACTGAATTGTAGTTTAGGTGAATTGGCTTTTTAAAATTTTTCTGTGTGTGTTTGTGTGCGTGTTCATCCTGTATTGGACTGGCCCCTAGTCGAGGTGTTGTTCTTTCCTTGTTCCCAGTGACTACAGCTGCTGACAGTGGATCACTTGCACCATGTGTAGTCTACACCAACTTTAGTTTTATGATGAGAAGTGAAAAGGTTCAGGGTTTATAGCAATAACAAGCAGATTTTCCCTCATTATATGGAGTTGTATAATCAAAGGCTTTTAATCAATATGACCCTTAGCTGTCCAGTGTCTGCAGATAATGCTGGGCTGCTTTGCATTAAATACATTTAATTGAAACAAATTCAATAAAAAAGAAAAAGAAAAAAAACACTGACATATGATAGGAGAAAGAAGTGGATGCAGCTGTTGGATTATTAAATTGATATTCTTTTTATTTTGTCTCTAGTGGGACTGACGCTACTGGAATGTCCCATGTGAGTCTGACAGCCTGATATAAAATGATGATTTTAGCAGGTCTAGTGGATGAGCCCATATTTTTGAGCCAGAAAACCAATTTCTGTGTAATAATGTGTTTTTACTTCATCATGATTTGAACAATGAAGAAAGGTTATTTTTTATTGTGTTTTGGTGGCGGATGATCAGAAAGAAAAGATTACTTCCACTCACTTAGAATCTGGAACCAATGTAGAAAGCATTTTAAGACGGAGAAGCTTCTTTCTGTGGCACCCCTGCAAAAGAACCACCTCTTTCAACCCTCACAAACATATGCAGTTTTTAATATCTGGAAAAAATTTGGAATTAACTTGCTTAGAGACCTTTATATAGACAACGTCTTTGCATCCTATGAACAATTACGTTCCAAATTTAACATTCCAGCTACAAATTTCTTTCACTATCTTCAAATCAGGAACTTTGTTAAACAGAACCTTCCAGATTTTCCTCATCTTGCACCCTCATCCACGCTGGAAAAATTATTGCTCAATTTCAAGGAGTTAGACTCCATCTCTACAATATATAAAATCCTTTTACAATCCCTTCCTTTCAAAGATCCAAGAGGACACTGGGAAAATGACCTCTCAATTAATATATCAGAAAAGGAGTGGAAAGTAGCAATGCAGAGAATTCACTCAAGCTCCATATGCGCAAAGCATACAATTATACAACTCAAAATTATATATCGAGCACATCTGTCTCGACTAAAACTCTCCAAAATGTTTCCAGGGCATGATCCAACCTGCGAACGTTGCAACCAAGCCCCAGCCTCACTAGGTCACATGTTCTGGGCCTGCTCCAAATTAACATTATTCTGGACAAAATTTTTAATTACCTCTCAGACAGTCTTGGACTCACAATCCCTCCTAACCCATTAACAGCTGTGTTTGGGGTTCTTCCAGAGGGTCTTAAAGTGGAGAAAGACAAACAAACTGTGATTGCATTCACTACACTGTTGGCACGCAGACTTATTCTGATAAACTGGAAGAACCCAAACTCTCCTCTTTTAAGTCAGTGGGAAACTGATGTGTTATATTATTTAAAATTGGAAAAAATCAAATACTCAGTTAGAGGATCTGTGCAGACTTTTTCAAAACATGGCAGGATCTAATCAGTAATATTTTGAAATGATTTTATAAAGCACAGAGAATTTGTTGATTTAGGTATTTTTAAAAGCCTTAAATTTTACACGTTTGGCTTGCTCTCTCTCTCAAGGGTGGGGATCGATCTGTTCTTAGCATAATTCTTTTTTTTTAAAACTTGATTGCTATGTATTGATTGTAATAAAATTAATAAATAAATAAATAAAAAAAAAAAAAAAGAAAAGATTACTTCTCTAAAGTTAAATTGAACCTAAAAGCCATCAGACTAAGGTTGCGGAAGATATACTACAGCGTGTAAGTGTTTCAAATGCAGGAAACACCTGGTAATCCAATAAAAGTGGAAATCAGCTGTTTGTAAATGAAAAGGCTCTTAAGAACTGCACACTTCGGCTGTCAAGGAAATGAGGGCAGACTGTGAGAATAAAACTGATGTTTTTAGCCAGCTCTGTTTTTTCAACATCCATCCACCCATTTTCTAAGCCCACTTTTTCCTTAACAAACGGATGTGGAAGTGCAGTCAGTAGCAATCCCTGCAAGTCAGGAACTAAAACCAGGATGTGATGCCAAACTATCAGAGAGAACTGGGCACACACCCACAGTTGGGATGTGGGGAAAAAATGCAGAAAACCTCTTAGCACAAACAGGCTGGAAAATGAAACTGTAGGGTAGGAGGATTAACACCTGTACCACCACAGTGCACTGTTGATAACCTTTTGATTTCTGCAGGACATTAAATTTATCGATCAATAGTTTGGATGACATATTGATTAAGGCCCTCAGCACTTCCATGTAGGCATTTTATAAATTGATTTTCCAAATCCATGTATATAAAATTTAAGGTCATAGGAAGCCAGAGCTGAACTCTAACAGCACTGGTCACAAGCCAATAAGCTACACTGGGCATAATACAAGTCCACTGCATTCAGATTCACACAGGGGTCTGTTTTCAGTCACACTTTAATCTAACCTTCTCTTCTCTAGCAAGCAACATCTGCGCCAATGTTAACTAAGCTGATTTCTGACACTGCATTAGATTATTGGCTCCAATTATTTAGTATTGTTTCATTCTTTATTTCAGTTGAATAAAGGCTGTAGATTTAAAAACTGAACCGTGTGAGTCAAACTCTAACAAAACTGGAACTGTTTTATAGAGCTGTACCACAATTTAAAAGAGCCATTGTCAAAGATAAGGAGGATAGATAGATAGATAGATAGATAGATAGATTTAAGCACTTTGAGCTATTGTTTGTATGAAAATGTGCTATATAAATAAATGTTGTTGTTGTAGATAGATAGATAGATAGATAGATAGATAGATAGATAGATAGATAGATAGATAGTACCAAGTGGAATCTTTTTCTTCTTACAGAAGCACAAGAAATATTATAATAAACACAAATAACAACAATGCCCTCACATCACTAAAGGCCGAGGATGGCATTGATCACCACTAGAGGAGAATACTTCTAAAAACCTCCATTATAGGATCCCTCCCTTAGCGCAATGATTGGGGCAGTCGGTGAAGAATGACAGTGATCCTACTATTTGTTGTGAGTATGTTAAAGGAATACTCCAGCCAAAAATTATATTTTTTCATACGTTCCTTTCCCCCATGTAGTTTGTAGCATTTGTCACAGATAGCTGGGGGTGCTACCCGGACGGGACACCCCAGAGGAGGGCTTGCGCCTCCCCCAGACCACGTGGAGGCAACCACCCTGGTGCCTATGGGGACCACGGGTGCAGAGCTTTGAAGCTCAACCCTGTAGGGGCCATGGTCACCGCCAGGGGGCGCCCCAGTGCCTTTGGAGCCCTGGCCCTCAGCACTTCCGCTACACCCGGAAGTGCTGGTGGGAAGAGGAGCGGGGACACTCAGAGTGCTTCAGGGTGTGCACCCAGCACTTCCGCCACACTGGGGAGCGCCGGCGAAAGATTGCCTGAATGCACCTGGAGCACATCCGGGTGATTATAAAAGGGGCCGCCTTTCTCCATATGATGGCTTGAGTCGGGAGTGGAGAAGGATGGAGCTCGGGAGGAGAGGCAAGGAGGCGGCCTGTAGGACGAAGGCATTATTGAGGGGCCTGGACTTTTGGGGACTTTGGGGGTTTGTGCACTTGTGAAGAATGTTTAATAAACATGTTGTGGGTGACTTGAGCGTGTCTGCCTGTCTGTGTCCAGGCTGGCTACCACACATTGAACAGGAAAAAGAATTAATCTCATTTTGTAGTGGTGTACTTTTGCAAAATTTAAAAATTTATATTTTATTTAAATCTTTTTGCTCACAGAAACAAAAATCAACTTAATCTTACAAGGAGTGTTAACATCAAAGTGCCTTCTCTTCCTGAATTGTATCACCATAAAACAAATATTTTGCTCAAGATGGAAAGGGTGAACTTAACACTTACAAGGAGGTAATTAGCATCAATGCATCTCTTCTTCCCGAATTATACGTCACTTTTTAAACATCTCTGCAAACAAAACAAGTAGAAGACCAAGATGATGCCTCAGGCTGCATCGATTATCTTATAACCTGTAAACAGGACGAATTGCCAAATTGGTGTACAGCTTAGGAAAAGAATAAGCGCTGGACATACTTAAAAGATCAAAGACTGAAAGCAAAGTCACTTATCATATGGACAGCCAGCCAATCAAATTTGTGCAATATCATATGTTCCGGAATACTGCATACAATTTTAAAATAAGTATGCATTGTCTTAGAGCAACATCAGAAAACGAAACAGCGATGGCCAGAGAGCAACATCAGGAGATGTTTTTATCTGATAGTCAGCTAAAGCATCCCATGAACAATATTAAATGCTAGATCAAAAACTGCCCAAGGACATTCATATTTGACACTTTTTGTAAGCTTTTACTAAAGACTATATATGTCCAGACTTTGCTATCTACATTTTCTTTTATACTATCCTCCACTGGTATTATTGTTCTTTATTGAATACTGTACTACAGTCAGGTCCACAAATATTTGAGACAACTTTTTTCTAGTTTTGGTTCTGTACATTACCACAATGAATTTTAAATGAAACAACTCAGATGCAGTTGAAGTGCAGACTTTCGGCTTTAATTCAGTGGGGTGAACAAAAGGATTGCATAAAAATGTGAGGCAACTAAAGCATTTTTTAACACAATCCCTTCATTTCAGGGGCTCAAAAGTAATTGGACAATTGACTCAAAGGCTATTTCATGGGCAGGTGTGGGCAAGTCCGTCGTTATGAAATTATCAATTAACCAGATAAAAGGCCTGGAGTTGATTTGAGGTATGGTGCTTGCATGAAGAAGATTTTGCTGTGAACAGACAACATGCAGTCAAAGGAGCTCTCCATGCAGGTGAAAGAAGCCATCCTTAAGCTGCAAAAACAGAAAAAACCCATCCGAGAAAATTGCTACAATATTACGAGTTGCAAAATTTACAGTTTGGTACATCCTGAGAAAGAAAGCAAGCACAAGCAACGCAAAAAGACCTGGACATCCATGGAAGACAACAGTGGTGGATGATCGCAGAATCATTTCCATGGTGAAGAGAAACCCCTTCACAACAGCCAACCAAGTGAGCAACACTCTCCAGGGGTTAGGCGTGTCGATATCCAAGTCTACCATAAAGAGAAGACTGCATGAAAGTAAATACAGAGGGTGCACTGCAAGGTGCAAGTCACTCATAAGCCTCAAGAATAGAAAGGCTAGATTGGACTTTACTAAAGAACATCTAAAAAAGTCAGCACAGTTCTGTAAAAACATTTTTGGACAAATGAAACCAAGATCAACCTCTACCAGAATGATGGCAAGAAAGAAGTATGGAGAAGGCGTGGAACAGCTCATTATCCAAAGCATACCACATCATCTGTAAAACACAGTGGAGGCAGTGTGATGGCTTGGGCGTGCATGGCTTCCAGTGGCACTGGGACACTAGTGTTTATTGATGTTTTGACACAGGACAGAAGTAGGCAAATGAATTCTGAGGTGTTCAGAGACATACTGTCTGCTCAAATCCAACTAAATGCAGTCAAATTGATTGGGTGGCATTTCATGATACAGATGGACAATGACCCAAAACATACAGCCAAAGCAAACCCAGGAGTTTATTAAAGCAAAGAAGTGGAAAATTATTGAATGGCCAAGTCAGTCACCTGATCTTAACCCAATTGAGCATGCATTTCACTTGCTGAAGACTAAACTTCAGACAGAAAGGCCCACAAATAAACAGCAACTGAAAGCCGCTGCAGTAAAGGCCTGGCTGAGCATTAAAAAGGAGGAAACCCAGCATCTGGTGATGTCCATGAGTTCAAGACTTCAGCCTGTCATTGCCAGCAAAGGGTTTTCAACCAGGTATTAGAAATGAATATTCTATTTCCAGTTATTTAATTTGTCCAATTACTTTTGAGCCCCTGAAATAAAGGGATTGTGTTAAAAATGCTTTAAGAAAACTCCAGAAAACTCACTGTAAAAGATAAACAAGAAACACCAAGGAAGTTAATTTTCTTCGTATCCTTATCTATGACAAGGTTTTATTTTGACTTTTGTTTTGGTTTGATGAAAGATTGAATTTATGGTGTAAGAATTTAGCATGTTTCCTGACTTATGCTTCAACTTCTGTTTCTCTCTTTAAACCATTTTTGATATTTTTAGCAGTTCAAGCACAAAAGTAAAGCTGTCTTGGTAGGGATGATGGCCAGTTTATAAGGTGACTCAAGGGAAGTGATGTAATTGGGGCAGGACAGGAAGAATTTCCCGTGTCTGGTCTGTCAAGAGAAAAAAGAGAGATTCGGCACAGAATGTGTTTATCAAACCATCCTGCCTTGTGCCCTGTGTTGGCTGGGATTGGCTCCAGCAGACTCCCATGACCCTGTGTTTGGATTCGGCGGGTTGGAAAATGGATGGATGTTTATCAAACCATCTTTAAAGCCTCTTAAATCTTATAGAGTTCTAGCTGACCACTATATGTGTGACCTATAGCTTATATACTGAGTGTTGAAATATGAAGTTCTATACAGCTGTAACATTTACTGTGGGTGTGTGGACAGATACAGAATGTTATTTTCTATTGGTTGTAATGTTACAACCAGAATAGCATGTGCCATCCCTGTCCTTTGCCTCATCATTGGTGTGTGGAGTTTACATGTTCTGCCCATGACTGCATGGGTTTTCTTCGCACTTCAATACACAGACCTATTAGATTAATTGACAGCTCTAAACTGTGCCCATGTGAGTTAGTGTATGCTATTAAAGCCTTGGACCTTCCCCAGGGAAAAGATTTGAAAATGAATAGAAGGATACAGGATTGGCCACCTTAACTGTGCACCAAGTCCGGTCTCCCAGTTTTTGGATTATTTAAACCAAACAGTTAAGCATAATAATAATCAACTACTGCTAACACCCACTTGGGCTTGTTCTAATATTATAAATGGTCTTCATTTTGCATAAACAATCTAAATTTACTTAGCTGCCAACTGGTCCAATAGAACATACGCTTACCTCAGATGTACTCCAAAATATAGTCAGCCAAATTTGAGGCTGTGGGAACGGAAACAGCCTACAAGGGCCTTACAAGCTGGTCCTGAGGCTTGTCTCTCCCCTTCTCTCTGTCGACATTCCTAATTGTTTCCAGAAATTTTTGCTTCCCAGACCTTGTTGATTAGACTAATCCACATTTAAAAATCTCCAACCAGCTGAGAAGGGAGCAGAGGAGTTGCAAATTTGTTGGGTTCCCACTGTGGAAGTTCAGGGGTACATACTGTTTCAAATAGCCTGACTGTTTAGGATTTGGCTTAAGACAGTATGACTTTGATCATCATCGGCGCATATCAGTTTCTTTCATGAAGAATCTGTAAGCTCCCAAGTTTCTGAGCGCATGTTTCCTTCCGTTATGTTTTCAGATGATGTGCTCAAGACTGATGGCTGTTAGATATGTGGTTATCCATTTCATCACATCTTTGTCTCTTCAAATTTGCTTGATTGATGTGATACACAGAAGCTTTGCTGAGATTATTTTTGCACAGGATTGCCATAAAGACCCTACCATCCATTCTTAGTAGTCACTTTAACTGTTTGATGGTCACAAGGAACTGGACACAGTGATGGTCCATTGGGGGGCACACTCACACTGGCCTAAGCTAGAGTCAACTCTTAAATGAATATGCATGTATTAAAGGGGTAAATACCTGGATAAATCTCTTGCAAATGTGACAAGAATGCACTCTTTAAACTCCTCACAAACTACAAGATCAAGGTGCTTGTTAACTATTATGCCAGCAAAAGTTCCTGAGTATGTTCATGAAGGTGGCATCCAAACTTAGAAGGGTGTCAAGCACTTACTCACTCAACCACACTCACATGGCTAATTCAGAGCCACTTAACCTCCTCCATGTGTCTTGGGGTCACATTATTTGAACCATCTCCCATGATCCCTGTGAAGTTAAACAAGGTCACCACCAGAATTGCAGCATGGTGTTTGCTGTTCTGGATGGTAAGCCTTTTGGCAAACATTCTGGCAGGGATGGTAGGTGTGGAAATGTTGAAAGTTCCCTGGAAATAGCCATTCTGAGATTATGCAATAATAGAGGGCGACTGAGGAATGATTCACAATAACCTAATATTGCATAAATGTGATTGCTTCTACACCTCCCATGTATTTTTGTCTCTTATAAAGGATGTCTGGTACTTATGATATAAGTTGATGTTCAGGATTGCAGGCCATTGGGGCAAACTCTTCATGGCCCCGGAATTTCAAAGGAAATTCCTACCCTCTGAAGCACCCATCCTTATTATTCATGAGCTCTTCCTATCCATACTCATCTGTCCTCTCTGACTCTCATTTATATGTCATGTTTTTTACTGTGACAGTAATGGCCGCACCATCCTGCACACCATACTGAACACCATCAGTAATGCATTGTTTTTCTTTTACTTCTGTCTATTTATTTACTTTATATTTAATTTCTACTAAAACCCAAAGATGTGATGGTATCTTAATTACATTAGAATGTTAAAAGAATTGTGATTGTGATAAGAACAGATCATTGAGCTTACAAACTTGTCTGTCCTATTCAATTAAATTAATGGTTCTTTGCAACCCAGTCTTGCTCTTCTTAGTGTCTTTGAGACCCAATCCATAATGACCATCAAGTGAGGGAGAAGGGGCTGCCCCCCTTCAAAAATTATCAAACCCTTCCCCCTCGGCCAATACTCTATCCCACTCCCCATGGAAGAATCGCCGCCAACAATCCTAACAGAGCCATGCTGAGTTTTTAAACTGTCCACGGCCACCCATCGCGAGAAACCTAGCAAACTGTGTGTAGGCCTTTCACATTGAATACCCTGGTGATTCAAGAATCTATGCAACCCAAAAACTGGTAACCAATGACCCATAATTTAAGATACAATGATTTACATTGATAGTTGATATTTGAATGTCCCTAATGCTCTGCTTTCCACCACACTACTTGGCAATGTATTGCATGTGTCTATGGTACTTTGCGTGAAGTGTGGGCTTTGGTGTTTACAGTGGCCTTGCATCCCTTTTAAGGTTGGTTCCTGTTTTGCAGTCCAGTGCTGCCAGGATAGGTTCCTGTATCCAACTGGGGTGTTTGATCCCTTGTTGGAATGAGTTCTTTTGTAATTGTGGCGTGTTACATACCCCGAAAACTATATAGATACAATATAAAAAGGCAATATCCCTCCCTTAGTGATATGGCAGTAAGAAATCACATAGGAGAAATAACTTAGCTTTCTTTAATGATGGCTTACACTGCATAACAAATGAAGGAAGCCAATGGCAAGAACCCAGTTCGGGAGTGGGGGCCCAGTGTGTAGAGTCTGCTATTTTCACTGCTGCGTAGGAAGGATTTTCAGGATCAGATGACATAATCTCCCATCGGTCCGTTGGCTTCAAAGGTGTGCCAGGCAATGTTCCAAGGCTTTATACTGTTTCTTCATGTGCAGGCCCCCACTTAGGTGAATCATGCCATTCCAAACAAGGCAAAGAGGATACAGTTTCATGCTGAGTTTGACACACAGAAATAGTGTACAATATCCATTTCGCAGTTGTCCCTAACTGTTTTGTCTTATAATGCTTGCCTAGCAGTTCTTATATTGTGAACCCCTGTGCTAAATCTGGCTCTGTGTCAACTGTGATTGTGAGTAGAAAGAAAAGTAGATTTATAAAATATATTTGTACAGAGTACAGTGACATATTAAACTAATACACTTATTACAGTACCCTACAATCTGAACTAGATAAGTGGATAGGAAAATGGGTGGATGGATGAATAATTTCATAGCATTTTGTATTCTTGTTTGTTGTAACAGTTACTCTGTAAAATAAAAGTTGCTTTATCTTGGAGATGCACATCTTTTCGAGATGGAATGTGCACACGACTCAAACTGAACACACCCTTTCAGTGGTCAAAGCACTAATCTTCCCAAATGCAGCCATATGTGACAAATTTACTTAGCATTAGATCTCAAAGTCCAGATGTTACTGCTGCCTTTCATTTACACTGATCCAGCCGAGAGAGTAAAGCCCATGAGAGTTAGGGTTTGATGTAAAAGTGAGAGCTGAAGACATGGCTATATGTGTGACTCCCAGTCTAACAGTCCACATGATGGGTTTCATAACTGCCATTCTTAAACACTTTTCTGGTATCTCTCTCTTCCTGACTGCTGCAACTTTGGATGTGGTACTTACTTCCTCAGTCATAAAGATTGTAACCTTGTTGCTGGGAGGGCAGGTCACTTAAAAAATCTCAACAGTGGTGTATCTTAGGCTGAGTTTATACTTCACACGTTGCGACACGTGCACCTGCAGATGCTAATGTTATGCAAGCTATGTACTGTTTATACTTGCACACGTACTTTAAATAAATCTGGAAGATTCCACCAGGTGGCAGTGCAAAATACCATCACGGTGAGAAAACAACATTCAGCTTCGCTGTGTTTAGAATTGTCGGGAACATCCATTAAATTCCCAGGACACCTTGCCACAAAATCTCTGAAAAGGATGGATGTTTAATGATTACATCCATCAATCCAGGGATGCACCCTTTCCAGCATGCATCAGGCATGAGACAGAAATGATCCCTGGATGGGGCATCAGCTCATTGCAGGGTAATTACAAGCACACACATATACTTGTGTCATGTAAGCATCACCATATCCCCAAACCCCAAACCGAAGCACACAGTAGAAAACCAACAGGAAAACATACAAACTCCAGGCAGGGAACCCCAGGAACATAACTCCCTTTAAGACAGCAGCACTACCGCTTCGCCACTATGCCACCCCTACATGTGTAATTATTAACAATATTCATTATTTAAATGAATTAACAATTTTATCTGTAAAATGTAACATACTGTACATGCTTTAATACCTTTTATCATGATGGTGATATCATGTATAAAGGATTCTAAATGTGCAGAGAGTTGGAATATCACAAATTTAATGTGTTCTGTGTGGCAATCGCTGCCTGCCACTGCTCTGGGTTGCGAGAATCACGTAGGGATTAATAACTGGGTTGGTTTTAAGATGATGTTTATGACATTCTACTTTAATGACAAAATAAACTATGAGATTAAAGTTGAGATTTCCAATTTAATCACGAAATAGACCTTTTTTTTATCACTGCATCCCTAATTTTTTTTTCTGTGCAGTTCAAATGGACTTCCCTACATTCTGATGCTGTTTCAAAGGTGCAAAAATCGCTACCGAATCAAGTACAGAAGATGGTATGTGAGACTTTTCAAATGTATCACGTCATTACAATGGGGAATATGTAACACTTTTATTGCCTATACAAGAAAAGCACCACAAATGCATTTGTAGGTCAGCATTTAAGTTTGATGATTGCTTCACCACATCAAATCATTCATCAAACATCGACGCACGCACATTGATTCATCTGCAAACTAGCTTGCTGTCACATGTTGATAGTAAACAGGGACTTTGACATCACATTCCAACTTGAACACGCTGCACCCCTCTTCCGCCCTACCCCCTTTGATTTTTTGCTGGTACTGCAACTTTCCAAGGACATTCTAAGAGTACGCCTCAAATGGACAATGGGAATGTTTGGCAGCCATGATGCGTGTGCATACGTGTTCTGAGCGTGAAGTATAAACTTACTTGGTTTACATAGCAAGCAGTAAGCCATCAGTCATGCTCATATGGGTGTTCTGAGGTGACATGCCACATAAGCAAGACTTCCTACTCTCCTGATTATTCATATTCTGAAAGTTGGGTCATAAATTGATTTGGTGTTGTGATTTTGGGCAGTGCATGGCACTGTAGCACATTGTATTTTGATAATGCTGCACAGCTCCAGCAGAATAACTTCATATCTCTGCTTTGTCAGTGTTTTTGTTGTCTCCATGTTCTCTAGCATCATAAATACCTGCAGGTTGCATTAATTCTGTGGTGGAGTGAAAATGTCTGATGATAAACTAGTGCCCTGTTTAAGGTTTGTCCCTGCCTTATAGCTGATGCTGTTGGGGCAGGCTGTGGTCCACCTTAACCTTGGATTATAAAGTTTAGAAAACAGATTTTAAGTGGTCTTTATTTTAATGGTATAATTACGTGTATGACTATCATGAACATCACAGGGTCAGAGTCCTCTCCAGAATATGCGAAGGGTATCGCCTATCAATGAATAAACTTCATTACAGGAGTGAATCTCATCACTGCAGAGGTGGTGAACTGTGAAAGATGTTATTTTATGTTATGACAGTTCTGCAACCACTGAGAAAAGGAAACAACTAACAAGTGTCATGATCTGTTACCTGCATGAAGCTATTGTCCTCACTTCTGGAGCATCACATATATTTAATCAAAGAGTAAAAACTGAATTGAAGTTTTTACTCTTCTGCTTTCTGTGACTTGCAGAAACCTCCCACTAAGGCCTGCCATTTGTTAAATTGCTCCAGTTGGCTGGCCCTCTGGATTACATTAATGGTAATGTTTAAAGCAGACATATGCAGACTAATAAAGGCAAAGTCATTAAAAGAGACTTAAACACCAAGGGCAGCTCGAGCTTTAGTAATAATGCAATTTTAATGCTGACATGCACTGTCCTCAGTTGTCCTACTGAGAAGGTACTGGGTGGTGAGAAGTGATGTACACAGACATGTTATGCACTCCTGTTTTCAACAGACGACCTCCAATCTGATGGTACTCCAATCTGGGCTGCTTTTCATTCCTGGAAAATAGAATTTAAGTGGTATGTACAGTAAAAAGGAAGTTTAAGACCCTAACCTAAATGTGCCCAAGTGTCTGCCTGAGCGTGCCCTGCAAGGTACAGGTGCCCTGTCCAGGGTTACTTCCTATGTTCATTGACCCAATTACTTGAATTAGGCCAGTTTAGACAATGGCTAACTAAAGGAGAGGCAGTTATGCTACAGTATATCTGAATAAAATGTTAGGCTATATTGTAAAAACTATTGAGTTGACGTCAAGTAAAGTTCCAGTGTGTATAAAAAGTATTCACTCCTCTTGGAAGTTTTCACATTTTACTATTATAAAACATTGAACTACAGTTGATTTAATTTGGCTTTCTTGAGCTTGATCAATAAAAAAAGAGTCTTTAATGTAAATTATTACAAATATAAACCACAAAATAATGCATTGTATAAATATTCAGTTAGTATTTAACAGCCATTAAAACCTTGATTCTATGTGTGCAGGTCTCTATCAGCTTTGCACATCTGGACACTGCCATTTTTTCCTCAACCTTCTATGCCCATCTAACACCTGGCTGCAGCCAATAGATGGTCATTTCTGGAGGGTGGGAATGGACCACATGTCTGCCTGAGGGACTGCCAACCAGGATCCCAAGATGTTTCATCATGTGGTGGATGCTGCAATGCAATGCAGCAGAACCTGACCTGACCTGCATGGATTGACCAACCTTTTTCAAGTCCAGCCACAATTTCTCAGTTGGACTGAGGTCTGGACTCTGACTCAGCCACTCTGGGACATTAACATTGCTGTTTTTAAGCCACTCCTGTGTAGCTTTAGCTTTGTATTTGGTGTCATTGTCTCGCTAGAAAACAAATCTTCTCCTTAGGTACAGATTTACTGCAGGCTGCATTGTTTTCCCTTTTATTTTTGCTGCATTTATTTTACAGTCACAAGTCTTGTCACAAGAGACGCATTGACACAGCGCAGTACGAGACTGGCACCACTATGTGTCACAGTGGGGAGGGCGCGTTTTTGATGATGTGCGGTGTTTGGTTTATGCCAAACATGATCTTCAGTTTGATGGCCAAAAAGGTCATCTTTAGTCTAGGCAGACTATATAAACCTTTTTCCAAAATCTCCCTTGTGCCTTCTGATATACACTGTGTGTTCTTTTTTTAATTGCAGCTTTCTCTAAGCCTGTCTAACTGTAAAGCAATGACTTTTGAAGCAGCCAGACAACAGTTATTGTATGCATGGTCTCTCCAATCTGAGCACTGCAGCTTGTAACTCCTTCAGAAATTTCATAGGTCTCTTGGCAGCATCCTTCGCTGGTCCTGTTCTTGCACAATTAATTTTTGTGGGTGGCCTGCTCAAGGGAGATTTACAGCTGTGTCATAGTCTTTCCATTTATGGGCTTGTGCAGGCCGTAAGCCTTCCTTTTCAGTATGAGGATGTTATGAGGATGGTGTAATGATAATAAAAATAGGTACTTATAAATACTTTAGAAACAAATTGTTGTAGTTTCTGCAGATTAGAGCAAGTATAGATAAAAATCACAGAAGCTAGCTGGCCAGCTAGCCTGGAGGTATATAGGAGGGCTGAGAAGAAAGGCCATTAACAGGCTGTTAATAAGTTTAGTCTGGACTGGAAGTGATAGGATGAGTTTATGAGCCCGTGGCTTTTAGAAATATATACACAGAGACTAGAATGGGGACTCAATATGCCTGAGCTGATTCATTGGAAAGTATACACATTTCTGTTTGTGCAACAGGGTGTGTCAAAGACCATTAGGATTGGATACATGAGGCTTGCAAAAGCATGTTCCCTCTCTTTCTTTCAGCCATTTTCTGTCCTAAAGGAAAAGTGGAGAGGCCATGCTGCCTATTTCTGCCACTCCTTTCAAAAGTAATGCCAGAGCAAAGACCAAGCTGAACCAGCGACTAAGAAGACAGACAGCCACCTGGCTGTAAGCATATGGACATAACATGAGCTGCTGCTTTGGTTATGATGGTATTTTTGTTACTGTCATTTTACTTTGTTTATTATTTTAGGCATATTATCTGCAGTACATGAACACATTTGAAAGTTTTTCTCCCACCTGTTCAGGTGGACTAGCTTGTTGCATAAAATGTATATGAGGGCTATAGCAGGGATTTGAATATATTTTGATCAGGTTTACATAATAAAGAGCATAAAGCAGAGAATAGGGTCACACTAGAAACCTACCATGAAAAAACAGGTGCAAGGTCGCCTGAAATTTGAGCCCTGGGGCCTCATGTATAAACGGTGCGTACGCACAGAAATGTTGCGTAAGAACTTTTCCACGTTCAAATCGCGATGTATAAAACCTACACTTGGCGTAAAGCCAATTTTTTTACCACGGTACCTCATACCTTGACGTACGCAAGTTCTCCGCTCGGTTTTGCAAACTGGCGGCACCCAGCGTCAAAGCAATGGTACTGTTCTTGTGTGATTACTCATTATTTTCATGACGCGGCTTTATAAATACACAGAAACTAACCGCATATTGTTTATTAGTGTAATGCATCTGATTGTAATTAACTCGTAACAATATAATGGTCCAGGGAACAGCCATAGTATTCCAAATACCATAGCTGTTCTCACTTCTCCTTCTTCTTCTTCGTCTTCTTTCAGCTCCTCCCGTTAGGAGTTGCCACAGCGGATCATCTTTTTCCATATTACTCTCACTGCACGACTCGGAGTATTTATATCACTGTATCTGAGTGTGAATCACAGCAGCAGCTGATCGGAAAGAGAATTATCGGTATACGGCATTAAGCACACGCTGTCTCTGCCACTGCAAAACGCTTTCAAAGCCTTTCCTGTACGGACCTCGCGGTTCAGAAACAGTTTAATCCCAAGAACTTTAAATGCACTCAATCAATTGCACCTTGTAGAATTGTTAGGACTTATAAGTACAATCACCCCACTGTAAACTTGCACTACAGTTATAATATCTCACAACCTGAGCCACTTTATAAAGCGCGTATTTACATATGATGACGATATCATTTTTAAGGTGAAATGCAGCAAAATATGTTTGTTAAATTATACACATAAAACTTTAACTTCATTTAAATAATCTATATTCTTCACTGGGAGTGTCGTGAAGGATAGAATAATTAAACATGTACTACGAAGATATTTCAATGTTCTTAAAGCGTTTTGAAGAATCGGCGCTAAGCTTACAGATGGCTTAACGTCTATTACAGAGCTGATTGTATGGCGATCGGTTACTTGGGGAAAGAAAAGCAAGGACTCTTGGGGCTACGCCAATATATATTGAATATAAAACAGAAAGAGAAAATAACAACACAGCTAAAAACGCAGCGACAAATTTCGACAAAAGATAAATGCTTGTCA
This sequence comes from Polypterus senegalus, assembly GCF_016835505.1. Taxonomy (NCBI): domain Eukaryota; kingdom Metazoa; phylum Chordata; class Cladistia; order Polypteriformes; family Polypteridae; genus Polypterus; species Polypterus senegalus. The sequence goes on along the minus strand of NC_053162.1, from coordinate 69,497,705 downwards.
TGAGCACGAGGCTCATGAAACACATGTTTAATAATGTGCTTTAGCTCCTATCATCATGAAAATGACATCACGTATACATCTCAGTATTTTAGTTATTCAGAGAGCTGTAATATCACAAATGTAATGGACTCTGTGTCCAGTTGGAGGAAGAGAGCCAGTTTAAGAAGCAAGTAGTGATTCACACACATAGATCACATACGAGTAGAAGATCAAATACAAAACAAAGCATTTAACGTGCTACTTTAATTACGATGTGATTTTAGAAACTGGTTAATTAGACGATTTTAAGATGAAGTTTATGATGTTCTACTAAATGACAAAATAAACTACGTGATTAAAGTGGAAATGTCGAGATTAAAGTTGACATTTCGTGCTTTTTCCCCACCGTGTGCCTTTTTCTCTGTACCCTAATAAGCTTTCATATGACACTCAGACAGTGGGCTTACAACTCGGCTTTCCACGGTGACTTTGATATGTGACTTCTTTTTTATTTCCGGCACTGTGCGATTTTGTGAATGTGAGCTTTCAAGTTTCTCCAACACGCTATGCCACTCGATCAACTTCCTTTTGTTGATTATACCACGGTTTATTTGAACAAATAGTATGTTTTTCCTTTGCCTCCACTTGGTATTCGCTGAAATTCTTATATTTTCCCCGTGCTTTTCCCATAGTCTTTTCACAGAAGGCTGCGCTTAAGGGCGATTTATATTGATTTGCATTTTCAAATAGGCGTAATTCTGGGAGGATTTGGGGCGTAACATAATGCGCGTGCACGAGCGTTAGTTTTCGCGCTGGTCGGGATTTATGTAGCAGAAGAACGTGGAAGTTGGAGTACGCACAGATTCCTGCATCTGGATTTTTCTGTGCGTAAGCACATTTCGGCTTTTGTGCTTACGCCATATTATAGTGAGAGTTCTACGCACGGCGTTATACATGAGGCCCCTGTTGTTTTGGTTATGGGTCTCATCACTTTTTGCACCAGTCACCTAGACGTGGCCATCATCGTTAAGGACCTCTCCCTGGAAGTCATGTAATTATCGTGTCAGCAATATTTAAGCCAGTGTCATGAGTCAATCAAAGTCCAATGTTATCACTTTTAAAAGATGTTTTCTGTGTGCTTATTTAATAGATTTTGACTTATGTAAAATTTCTTCAGACTTTGCTTTTGGTTAACGCTTTTGGTTTTGATGCACGATCGCCTGACTTCTGGTTTCGACCCCTGCTTTTATCCTGAAAAATTGTATCTCTTGGTCCTTTTTATTGCCATACAGTAGTTTCAGGTGCAACTACTTTTGTAGGTCAATCTCTAACTTAGTGTTTTGAACACTCTTGGAAGTAACCTTAACATCTTCTCGACTATACAAATTTGATGAAGCTCTCAGCTGAATATTGCCTGCATATTTTAGGGGTTCAGTCCTTGAACTTTAGCTGAACCCCAGTGCAGTGAAAAGTGATTGAAACACCTCTGCAGTGTTGAACCCGGAGAATAGTACCCTGTGTACAATAAAAATGGTGAGGTGAATTATAATTAGATTTTTTCAAAAACATTGAAATTAAGGAAGCTGATGTCTTGATGTTTTCTGCTATGTGCCTGAGGTTATTAAAGATAAACTCAGCTGTGGTTAGGATGAAATACTTATAATAAAGGAACTATAGTGCAATGATTGTTCTGATGAATTATTATTTAATGTGACTATTTTATAATATTAGCTATTGCACTATAATATTGTGTAATCCATTTTCTATCCTACTTAAGTATGCAGTGAGGCCTAATGGCTAAGGCTAATCAACAGGACCGATGAATTAGCTGTCACCTCTGACTCACCATGTGACCCTGAGTCAATATGAAAAATATATATATATACATTATTTGAGGGTCATACAAAAGGTAATGAGCATAATGGAATTACAGAAGATTGCCATTTTGAAACACATGGGAACTATTGTACTTCCATTTGTGGTTTCACACTAGCATGAAAAAATGACATCATCTGCCACAGTCATGTGTTCACAGTTTAATGACAGGAGTGGTTAACAGGAACTATTCACTTTGACACTGGGCAGTGATTGAATTTCTTGTGAAGACAGATAGATAGATAGATAGATAGATAGATAGATAGATAGATAGATAGATAGATAGATAGATAGATAGATAGATAGATAGATACTTTATTAATCCCCAAGGGGAAATTCACATAATCCAGCAGCAGTATACTGATACAAAAAACGATATTAAGTTAAAGAGTAATAAAAATGCAGGTAAAAACAGACAATAACTTTGAATAATGTTAACGTTTACCCTCCCGGGTGGAATTGAAGAGTCGCATAGTGTGGGGGAGGAACGATCTCCTCAGTCTGTCAGTGGAGCAGGACAGTGACAGCAGTCTGTCGCTGAAGCTACTTCTCTGCCTGGAGATGATACTGTTCAGCAGATGCAGTGAATTTTCCATGATTAACTGGAGCCTGCTCAGCGTCCGTCGCTCTACCACGGATGTTAAACTGTCCAGCTTCATTCCTACAATAGATTCTGCCTTCCTCACAAGTTTGTCCAGGCATGAGCCGTCCTTCTTCTTTATTCTGCCTCTCCAGCACACCACCACGTAGAAGAGGGCACTCGCCACAACTGTCCAGTAGAACATCTGCAGTATCTTATTGCAGATGTCAAAGGACGTCAGCCTTCTAAGGAAGTATAGTCGGCTCTGATCTTTCTTACACAAGGCATTAGTATTGGCAGTCCAGTCCAATTTATTATCCTGCTGCACTCCCAGGTATATATAGGTCTGTACCCTCTGCACACAGTCTCCTCTGATGATCACGGAGTCCATGAGGGGCCTGGGCCTCCTAAAAATCCACCATCAGTTCCTTGGTCTTGTTGTTGTTCTGGTGTAAGTGGTTTGAGTCGCACCATTTAACAAAGTCCTTGATTAGCTTCCAATACTCCTCCTCCTGCCCACCTCTGATGCAGCCCACGATAGCAGTGTCATCAGCGAACTTTTGCACGTGACAGGACTCCGAGTTGTATTGGAAGTCTGATGTATATAGGCTGAACAGGACCAGAGAAAGTAGAGTCTCCTGCGGCGCTCCTGTGTTGCTGACCACAATGCCAGACCTGCAGTTCCCGAGACACACATACTGAGGTCTGTCTGTAAGATAGCCCACAATCCATGCTACCAGGAATTAATCTACTCCCATCTCTGTCAGCTTGTCACTAAGGAGCAGAGGTTCAGCACTTGAAGTTGACTACTTGAATAGACGAGTCTCGGTCTGTAAAAATCCATCTCCAAGTAAAGTATAAAGTGACAAGGGAATGAGTGCACATAAAAGAAAGTGGTAGGAGTTAACAGTGAAATAAAGAAAAATAGAGAAAAAGGTGGAAAGATAAAGATAAAGACTTAAAGATAATGTCATACACAGGGCTGCTGGAAAGGCTGTCACTCGGGTCTGCGCCAGTTCATGCGCATGAATAAAGAAATCTAAATAGTTGCCATTCATACATAACTAAAACAAATAAATAGAGATGCCTGCATTGGGCGCTGGACACATCAGAAGATAGATGAAGCCCTGTAAAGTCAGGAACACAGACATTGCCAATCCATTCCCATGTGGTTGTCCTTGAACAGTGATGAGCAAAACATTTTTTTAAATGAATTTGAAGTGAAAGTTACAGTTTTGCTTGAAAATGTTTTCCAGAAGCAAAATTCAAGCCATTAGCCAATAAATTTTAATTTCATCTGTAACCTTTTTGTCAATGTGCAAAAACATGACAACATTTATTCTAGTGCAGAATATGGAAAGCAGGGTGCAGCTAAAGAGCACTCAACTGAAAGAGCTTCAAGGTCACTTCTGTGCTGCTAAAATTCATTGACCTGGGTGAGCCTCTAGAAGTACCTTGGATTGGATCAGCTTACAGAGCACAATTGATGTCACTTCTGATCCAAAATGAGCAGAGCAAGAGAGAACTGGTGGCATGAATGTGCAAGCAGGTAGGGCACAATACAGATGACAGCATGCGGAGTTACATGGAATGAGCCAGGGAAGATGAGGGCAGTGTTGGAGGAAAGCTGAAGAAGGAGACATCAGTTTTGGCTGCAAAATAAACCTTTGAGAGCAAAATCCCTTGCCTTCCACTCCACAAAATATTGAAAAAGGAAATTTGAGTGAGTTTCACACTTTGAAATTGTAAAACAGCAAGCAAAATAAATTTTAGAAACAATTTTGCAAAAGTCTATATGAACTATTTGTCTGTTTTGTGCATTACTACATGTGAACTGAAATTATTGAGACCACCAAGAATAAAATACAAATAAAAATGCTCATATCAGAGAAATGCATGACAGTTAGAGAAATGAGACTGTCCAGGCAGAAGCATAACAGTCTTTACTGACAGTTAGAAGAAAGCAAAACTGCAAAGGGATCTGCACATTTGTAGAACAGTGGAAAAATGCCTTGATTGGATGGGTATTTTGTAGAGAAGTAAACAAAAATATGTTTGATTTATTTATACCATAAGGATGTCTTATTCATATCTTTATTGACTTTTAACATTATAACCCTTGTAGTTCCATACTTACAAAGCACCGATGTAGTATTTTCTATTGAAGGGAACTTTTTTAAATATTCTTTCTTGGTGATACTTTGTTAAACTATTAAGGAACCACCATTCCAGTATACCAAATCATAGGGAATTTGCCAATGCACTTTAATTCAAAGTAATTTACAAGAACAGGAGGCAAAAGTGATCCATAAGAAGAACAAAATGTAACAAAGCAGGAATTAGATTATTCATCCCAAAAAGCAGTGGAGTTGAGCTAGATGGCCAACTTGACCTGGGGAGTCAAAGCTAAAGGAGCTTCATGAATCTGTTAACAGGCAGTTACAGATAGGAGTGCTTTTGGCATTGTTGGAAAGACAGTTATAGCGTGCTTTGGTTTTAGTTTAGGTTTAGTTTTAGTTGAGATATACCACAATTACAACAGAATTGGGGCACTGTGTTTTAAAATGAAAGTCAAGAAGCCTGGAACAGTAAATCATCTCTACAGAATGATATGATTTCTGCAGAGTTCTCTGAATCCAAAACTGCTTTCAAACTGACTGGAGACACAACAGTGAGAAATCTTAGTATCTCAATAAGTCAACCAATAGCAATGGAGACTCAACTCTCAAGAATCTCAGTCAGCTCAGTATCTTCAACTTTGACAATGGGAGCACACCTTTCAGGAATGTGAAATATCTCACTGAATCAGGAATCTGCAATACCCCACCAGCTTCACCAATGACTATGGGGGCACAACTAAAGAATGCTAAAGATCTCACTGACTGCACCAGTAATGATTAAAGTTCATGTTTCAGGATCCAAATCTGTCCAATGACTCCACCTGTGAGGATGGAAGCCCAGCTCTTGGGAATCCGAATTATTCCATCGACTTCACCGATTATGATTGGGCCATAGTCTGAGAAACCTCAATAACCCACAGTCTCCACAAATTAAAAAATGAGGCATAACTATCAGGAATATGAAATATCTCATCAAATCAGTAAGTTGAAGTATACTACTGACTGTTCCGATGATAGTGGGGACATAACTGAAAAAATCCAAACTAGCCCACCAACTCCACTAATGTTGATAGAGGCTCAGCTCTCATGAATAAAAATCTGTTTAATGACTCTAATATCAAATAAACATGTACATGTTGTAAATTTAATGATTTTTTTTTACTTTTTTTTTTTATATTCTTGAACTAGCAAAATACCCGCAGTTCGCAGCGGCAAAGTACTGCCTTCAAATTCTTATTAAGAAGAAAATTAGACCTTTTTAAACTGAGGGAAAATATACCAATAATTATTTGTTAAGGATCTCTTTCTATACCACATTGTCAGTTCGCCCTCCGGTTGTAATATGACCAAGCTGTGCTCTGAGCTTACTCTTGAGCATGCAACGTGCAGTTGGCCATGTGAAAAGTAATCTTGTTGCAAATCTCACAGCTTGGATTGCTGCTGTCATAATCAGTGTGAGTTTCATGGTTTGTTTCAATTACGACAGTATTTGCAGGACTTGTGTTGAAGTGACATTCGGCATCTGTCAAGCATTGTAAGCATACAACCGGTTTCATCGATAACTTCACATCCAGCTTTTGAGAGTTTAAACATTCATAAACATCAAAGTGCCCACTACTGAAATCATCACCTGTGAATCTAAGATGTTTAAGAGGCATTGGCGGTAGTCCAAAGGTGTAAAATATTTGGCCATTTCGGTACACTTGACAGCGACAACCGATCAATTCAGCGGCAGCCATCAACTCGCATGCACAACCATAGGTAAAGGGCTTAAGCATTTCACTCTTATAGTGCTCCTGTGTAGTATAATTATCTCCTGTACCGTCATCAGTCCACACCTTGAACCTGTCCCAGTCATTCAATACATAAGACCCAATGTTCCTCCGGATATCAAGAGTGAGCCTGCAATATGCAACAAAGAGAATGGAAAAGGCAGGTGCCATCTCCGGGCATGGAAACCAGTCGGTAAGTGACAGTTCTTTGATCGATAGCGATCACCTCGATAGACATGTTAATGGGGGTACGGTTGGAATGATAAAGGAAATGGGTACCTGAGCAATGTAAAGTAAGTCTAAAATACCTACACAATAACTATAATCGTAATAAACAAACAATAAAACAGTGGAGAAGCCATGGATTAAATAAAAGACTGTAGTTATCAGCAGGGAGACGTGAATCCCGTGGCGAAGCAAGGAAGGGAATGTAGAGACCGGAGTGACAGACGGCCTTATATAGGCAGGCAGCCAACAACTTGGGAGGCATTGGGATGGGGGACCCAACGCCGCCTCACACGGTGACTGAGCTGCAGGCTATGGACGTATATATATACATAAGTAGGATTCAGTAAGCGTTGGGAACCCGCGTACCAAATTTCTTAAAGATGGGCCCATAAGACTGTTGAAAAGTTCAATATGGAGGATGACAGTGGCAGCTTACCACCGAAATAAGTATACATTGGTTTCGGTTAGCGCAGAGAAGCCACCTACCAAATTTCGTGAAGATGGGGCCATAAATAAGAAAGTTCAACATGGAAGACGTTGTCGACCGTTATGCGTAGAATTTCGAAATGAAACCTGCTTAACTGTTGTAAGTAAGCTGTAAGGAACGAGCCTGCCAAATTTCAGCCTTCTATCTACACGGGAAGTTGGAGAATTAGGGACGTTGGAAAGTTCAATATGGCGGACGACAGTGGCATCATACCACCGAAATAAGTACGTACATCGGTTTCGGTTAGCGCAGGGAAGTCGCCTACCAAATTTCGTGAAGATGGGGTCAGCCTTCTACCCACACGGGAAGTTGGAGAATTAGTGACGTTGGAAAGTTCAATGTTGCGGTTGACAGTGGCTTCATATCACCGAAATAAGTGCATACATCGGTTTCGGTTAGTACAGGGAAGCCGCCTACCAAATTTCGTGAAGATGGGCCATAAATAAGAAAGTTCAACATGGCGGACGTTGTCGACCGTTATGACTGTTACGTGTAGAACTTCGAAATGAAACCTGCTTTTGTAAGTAAGATGTAAGGAATAAGCCTGTCAAATTTCAGCCTTCTACCTACACGGGAAGTTGGAGAATTAGTGATGAGTGAGTCAGTGAGTGAGTGAGTGAGTGAGTCAGTCAGTCAGTCAGTCAGTCAGTCAGTCAGTGAGAGCTTTGCCTTTTATTAGTATAGATAAAAGCTCACGTGTTTATTTGCTATTTGGACTGAAGTGTTCACACATTATATACTTCACGTCATTATTAGTATAACATGGAAAAAGTTTCTGCTTTAGGTATGTGTTGCCTCGCATTTCCTTTCATCGTGCAATTACCCAGAACTTTGTAGACACAGAAGACACATTAAATGCATGTATTTCGAATAACAATATACTGTATTATTTACCCTGTACAACTCCAGGAAGGAACCTCACATGCAGACAAGAAGCCTTGGCTTGAACTAGGAAAACTCTTTACCTGAGCTGAGCTCTTTTACAAAACAAAAGACTCTGATGGAGAGGTGTGAAGGTATTTAAGGTTGGCCGGGATTACAAGTTTTTTGTAGGATTCAGGGATTCTAGGGTTAAAGCAAACCCCAGTTTAAATATTTAATTTAAATTTTTGCTTATTTTTAAATGCTTTTACTACATGACACTGTTGAGAAACATGAAGAGACCTCATCATCACATCTGTGACATCATGATCGTGACTCTCTATATGTGCACCACTTTTGGTATGCATTATCCCACAATGGATAAAAAAAATATTTAATTTTAGCATAGTCAGCTAATTTTCTAAGTAGGCCCTAGTGGTAGGCTTGTTTTTTGGTTTTGACTCATGACTTCATGTTTACATCTTGCCATTTGATTCCAGGTAGCTTGTTTTGACTCACGTTTGTCCTTGAATTCTACTAGAATACCATCTGTCCATCTTTTGATCATTCACAATACATTTTGGACACTGTATGTGTCTCATTACAGGGGCCACCAATCCCCAGTAACCACTAACCCATCAACTACATCAAAGATGATAGTGACATAGCCCTCAAGAATACAAAACAACCCACTGATTAAACCTTTGATAATGGGGCAACAAGTCACAGGAATTCTATGTAGGCCATTAGTAGGCCACATACTCCACCATTGCTAATCAGAAAGGGTTTTTCTCCTGGTGACCATTTAGTTCCCCTGTCTCATTTCTGCTCAGTATAGATAAGTGATGAAGGTTTACGAAGAGAAGAGCAGGAAGCCAGTGTTCTATAGCTATGTGAGGGGTTATGGCTTCCATATTATGAGTTGCTACTGCTAAGATTTTAGCGGTCTTATAAGTGACAGATTTGAGGGCCTTCCATGAAGCAAGCAGGCATTTCATTCCAAAGACGCACAACATCTGCTAACATAGATAACACCAATGCACCAACTGCTACCAGCTGCCACAATGTGAATTGACACCAACATTCATTTTAGTTTAGCTTGAGTGATCCTGAATTTCTCTCATACTGTTGCACTTCTTCTGCATGTATCACAAATTGTCTAGCTGAATCTGAGAAAGAATAAGTTGTACCATTTGTGAAATATTAGGAGCTTTCTTAGAAAAATCCACAAAAAAGACTGCTTTCTAACCAGGAAGTACCTTGCCGTGCCTATTCGTGTTGTTGCCAAACCTGTATTTTTTTGTGATTAGAGTTGTTTTCCCAGGCGATCAGATAGCCTGTCATAAAGTTACAGTCAGAGCTGCACTAATTGCAGATTCTTCGATGGATTTCTGCCAGATTGAGGTTCCGTTCCAGTGCTGTCAGTTGTACCAGAAAATGGGGCAAGTGAAGCTCAGCACGGCCAGGGTCTTGCTCAAGTGTGAAATTCAACACGAAAAACCCTTTTAATAACTCAGCAGGAAAGAAAGTCATAAACAGGTGTATTTTAATTGGAGTTTGAGCTGCAGCTGGCGTCCAAGTTCTCGAGGGAGATGGAGCTGACTTCATTTGTTTAGTAAAGCACAGGTGTTCTTTGCCTTAGGAGCACGAAAAAATGGAAAAGCTATGCTGTGCACCACAGGGCAGCAAGACGTCAAGTTTGAAATGACCCCCTTGGGCACAATGGGCAGACTTAGAGTGGTGAGCACTGGAAATTAACTTTCTTAATCAGGAATGAACACATCACTACAGGTGGCTCTGATTTTCTAGACATGGAAAGAATCAAAGCACCGTAGTGGTAACGGCTTGAGTATCTTTGAATAGCCTAGCGTCTCTCAGGTCTTAAAGTGAAACCGCAAATTCTGACTCAAGTGGTGAAGTGGTTGGAGTTCTGCCTCACAGCTCCAGAGACCTGGAATCAAATCGCAGCCTGTAATATTCACCCTAAGTGTTTTCATGAGCTTATTCTCTGGATTTTTCACACAAAAATGTGTGAGTTATGCTGCAAGGAGTGAGTGAGGGTATCTGTATGACAGTGGCAGCATATTTCAGAACATGGTGAGGCAATATTTTTGATAAGTATAAAGAATGTTATTGTTATTATTCTTAATTATACAATCTTTTAAAAAACATACAGTTTCCAAAATCCACTCGGATTGATTGCAATTTGGGGTGTCATTGTTTTTATTGTTGCATTCAGTTTGAATGATTGTTGTTCATTCTAATTTTAATTCATTTACCAATGGTTTCTTCATAAAAATAAACTGCGTAATCGACAGCATGCAAGGACTGGCATCCCAGCCAGGGTTGAATAGGGATCCTTACCTGGCTAGGAGGCCACTGCAATGGAAGGACTAGGTGAGATGAGGATTGCTGATTATTCTCTCCTCCAATTCACTAAGTGGCAGCCTTCCTGGTTTAGGATTCCCACACAGACACATGCAGGGCATGCTGGGACCTGTAGGCCCGCTGGTCAGCCCTGTTGGGACTTCCAATTGGCCCAGAAGTGCTTCCATCGGCCTATGCCCTGGCACCGGAAATACTTCGGACGAAGCTTGTCTGGAGGAGTGAAAGGAGAGAAGATATAAAGAATGATAAGATTTATATTTGGTTTATGTCACTATTGCAGCCTTTGTGTGTTAATAAATATTTTATTATGCTGGAAGTTATGTCTGGGGTATGAGGAGCTGCAACACCCCTGGTGGTCAAAACTGACTGTTTACCTTTTCATGAATTTCATGTGTGCTCTGTGCTTTCAGTTTCTAAATACTGTACATGAGTGAATCTGTTCTCAATAAACTTAAACCCCTAAATACTGTTGTAGCCCTTCCTAATATGGGTTGGTCATTTATTGGCGTTTGCTGTAATGAGAGTGAATTGCACATGTAAGTAAATTAAGAACTGCCATATTCTGACATGAATAAATAGGTTTTTTGTAATTTAATAAAGTTCACCGCAGATGACTAAAAACAACAAACAAATGGCTGAAATCAACAGTGTGAGAAATAGAAAGGCCACCTGCAAACAGGAGAATGCATGCTGCACATTTGAAACCACACTTCCTTAGAATAAAGCATCAACAGGCTATACTAGTATATTTTGCAAGAAAAAAGCATGTTTTTTGATATCTTGTATTCCATTCGCAGTATCAACATGCTGCAAAAGCTGTTCGGATTTACTCACTTTACTGGAAATGGAAAGCTTTGCCCTGCTGAGTTGCTGCCTCATCCATATTAGACAAATCCATGACATTTGAAGATCTGCGGACAGACTGTTCTTGACTCTTCAGCACACTTAGTAATAGGGTTGCTAACACTTGCTGTTAGGAAGCGCCTGAAAATGTCAATACTAAATTCAGACTCTAGAGGGCTTTGAAATTCAGTTTTTATTGTCTGCATTATGACTGTGTGGTGTTCCTCACTGATTAACTGCTTGCAGGAAAGGGAACCCAGGTGGATGACATGAAGTACGGTGTTCAGTAAAGTGGTTGAGAACACACAGAGGACTGCAATGAGGTATGTGCAAGATGACCTGTGTGTGGTGGAGGGTTTAGTGATTTGCCAGTTCTTTTTGTGAAGTAAAACAATTAATACACGGGGCTGTTTAAGGGCTCACATCAGTTAATCCCATGTCTTGGAAAATGCTGCAAAATTTTAATAGGGGAGATGCATATTAAAATCAATGTATGCAAAGAAGAAAAAAGCTAAGCTACAAAATAGGTAGGTCAATGAGTATAAAGCGTGGACCTAGGCCTGCTCAGGCCAAATTCTGGTTCCATGCCAGGTGGATGGTGCATAGACTATAGTTTAACATTTAACACAATACACCCCTCTAAGCTCATTACCAGCTCAGGGAGCTGCATCTGAGTGCTTCATTGGTTTTCTGCTTCCTGACAAGCAGATCCCAGGTGGTTCGAGTGGATGGCTTCACTTCATCATCCCTCACTCTCAATACAGGCTTTCCAAAAGGCTATATTCTGAGTCCACTGATGAGGTTTCTCTATACATATGACTGCATGGCTTTAAATGAGTCTGACATCATTGTCAAGTCTGCTAAAGACACATACATGATAGGCCTGCTCTCTAACAACTATGAACAGGCTTACTTGGATGAAGTGGAGAGTCTGTCACACTGGTGTCAGGACAACATTCTACTTCTAAATGCCAGAAAGACAAAGGAGTTGATTGTGAACTTTGGGAGAAAACAGCAAAGTGACTATCACCACCTTAGAGTTAACAGGACTCTGTTGGAGAGGTTGGACAGTTTTAGATACCTCGTTGTCCATATCATACAGAACTTGATCCAGTCCAAGCACATTGACACCTTCGTAAAGGAGACATATCAACAATTTTGCCACCTCAGGGATTTTAGGCAGCCGTCCCAGGTGCTAAAGACCTTCTAAGTATCCACCACCACCAGGAAGTATTACAGCCAGGTTTGGTAACAGCATGTAGCAAGGTTCTGCAGTGAGTGGAGCAGTCAGCTGAATGTATCACAGGATGTACACTCATTAACTTCAGGGACATTTATTCCAAATGATGTCAGACCAGGGCAAAGAAAACTGGCTGAGATACTAGCCATCCCACCAACAGCATCTTCTCTCTGCTGCATTCAGGTAAATGCTACCGCCTCTAGAAGACCATCTCAGAGAGACTGAGGTGGAACATCTGTCCACACTCCACTCACTTCCTAAATGAGGACAGTGTCTAGAGCTAAATGACTTTAGGTTTCTGAGATTAAGTCATTTGAGTTTGTTATTATTTTTGATTGTAATTCCCCACCACATCCTAATGACTTTTCTTTTCTTCCCTTTGCAAACTGGAAGACTGATGGCTATAACAACACTGATGTCACTTCTGGTGTCTGTTCACCTGGACCCACCTCTTCTTGCAGGGAGTACTTAAGACCAGAAATTCCGCCATCTTGAGACAGTTCAATTGAAATTGCGCGTCTGGAAAGATGTTTCTGCAGTTATTGCATGTTTTTTTTCTTTCACTTCAGTTATACAGGGTCACCCAACTCGTCATTGTGGTTCGTTCTTTTACAGTTTATTACATATTTTTTATAACTTTATTAATGTATACTATTGCGGATGATTTGTATTAATAAAGTTGTGTATTTTTGTTTATTGGCTTTTATATTCTAATTTATGTACGGCCAAGGAGTTTAGCAAGTAAGCGTTTCCTTGCATATTGTACTGTATGTATAATTGGATGTGACAAATGTGGTAGAAATTTAACATCTTATTAAAGAAAGAAACATCCTCTAACAGAACAAATCAGTTGTCAGGCAGGAGAAAAGCTATTCTTTGTATCTTTTAGCTACTCTTCAGCAAAATGCCTTGGAGGGAGCAATCTTCAGAAGCAGTCCGTTACAGCATGGTCAGAATGATCACAATGGTCTGAGAAATAAAAGATAGAGGTTCATTTTATAAACTACTGAATTTACATACAGTGTCAATCAATGCATACTCTGGTTGGTTCATTGGTTTACACCAAAATATTTATATAACATGAAAGTCTATTATATTATATTCTGGTTCTTTTTATACCTTTGAGTTGCGCCACCACCCTTGAAATTTCTCTGCATATAACAATTGTCCATTCTTGTTTATAGGACATCTGCTGATTTCTTACCATCTCTTAGTCATCCTTCTTTACATTTTGTATATTACATCAACCTTTCTTCTGGTACATTATTTACTTGACCATCTCAGTATTTTCCTAAACCAATTTTTATATTTCAGTGTACATTTTTTTGTTCACTTGACCTTTATCTGGTTTCCTGGTGTGCCTGAACAGGTTTCTGACATTTATTAGGCCTTTATGCTATTTCTTTAAAAATAATACAATGTTACCATAAAATTATTCTTCCACACAAACTAAATTTGATTTGATTTGATTTCGAGTATGAATAGTGATGACACCCATTAAAGACTGCTGAGATAGGCTTCCTGGGCCTCTGAAGTGGTCAATTCATCACTGGATGGACATTCTGACTTTGGTTGACAAAATGCAATGGGATTTTTATTTATGATTTGTCCAGTCTGATGAAAACCATACATGTAGCTTTTCATTCAAAGCAGATTTGAGTTCATGAAGAGGAACACATGCAGTGCTGTTAATGCACTGGCTGTCCCTTCCAACTCCTTGTGACAGCTGTTCCAGATGTGGTTATGTTCTTTATTTTTACTGCTTTGCCAAATATCAAACAACTAGTTAAGATCCATGCATGTGGTGCATGGCAACAGTTTTTCTTTATGTAAAATCATTTAAAAGTAACATAAAATAAAGTTAGCACCTCACAAAATGTGCATGTTATATTTTACAATTCTGCTAGGCACAGTGTGGAACTGATGTAAAACTGACCTAATCTATCTAACACACCTGGGCTCAAGAGCCACTCTAATGACTTTCTGGATGGAATCTTCATCTTCTCCCTTGTCTTCTTGGGAATTTTCTCCATGCAACATGGTCTCTTCCTGAAGATGTGGTGAAAAGGTAATTTGGGTACTCTATCCATAGGAATGCACTATGTTGGTCTGATAACACCTCCAAGGTCAGTAAGTGCTTTGTGTTCAGTTCTGACAGGGAAGGTAGGTTCAGAATGGATGATTAAATAAAAATGAAAACATTTTAATGTCTAAAAATACTTTAAACGTTTAATTATTTGGGATATTTCAAATTTCCATCTGCATTTTTCTATTTTCAATGGTCACCATCCCTGGACAGGGTCTGATTCCTTCTCAGGGCACATGAATTTGCATTGTGCTAATGCAGAATAAACAAACTAAGCACACAGTTAGGGAAAATCAGTGAAAACCCCACTCAGAGAGGGGAAACATGCAAACTCCACAAAAGGTAATGTCACTGCTAAGAGTGGGACACAGGAGCCCAGAACTCAGAAATAGCAGGGAGATCCACCATGCTATATTTTGTTTCTAATTTGACATCAATAATTCATTTCTGACTAGTTTTAATGTCAATATAATTGATAAATCAAAGACTGCGTTTTTTTCCTTTTGCTATACAAAGTACACAAGAAAATAATTTAAAGCAGCAAAATGCAAACAAGATAATTCAAAGGTCAATAAATATCAGAGAAATTAACAAAGGAGCGAACTGACAATAAGAATTGCTAAGTAGCACATTGGAGTCGGCTTTAGTGCACAGTCAGTCAGAGAAGAAAATTAACACACATAGCACAGCATAACATTAATGACAAAAAGGAACATTTGTGACTGGGAAGGGGCCCTCTGCCTACCAGCAAACATGTGCAAACAGTGTTCCATTTCTAAAAATAATTAAAGAGGCTTCATTTAATCCAATTCAATTCAGTTTATTTTTGCATAGATATCTTCACTGAGTGCAGGCCCAGAGCACTTCATTAAGTTCTCAGGCAACATGCAAGTATAAAATGTAAGTATACATTTTAAAAATTGCTAACATTAGTTAACCTAAAGACATTGATTGCTTAAAACACACAGAAAACAAAGTACGAAATGATGAGCATACATGGAAACCAATGAAATCTGCCCATTAATTAATTGTTGAACTATTTAACAGTATTCTCTGCATTGTGCTGGCTAATCATCTTTGTAAATATCAATATTTCCTGCTAAAACTCTAACTACCAGCACACACAATTAAATTTCTCCATAGACTGTATCCTAAGCCCCCAGAGACATCATCTAATGGGACTAGAATCAGATCCCCTATGCCATCGTTGCCCTCTTAAAGTCCTTGGCACCTATCTCCACATCTTCTGGGAATGTCCTCCAATTGTAGCTTTCTGGTGCTATGCGAGTGAATCCCTCTCCCTGATTCTTTCATTCTCCATTCCTTGGTCCCCTCAAGTTCTTCTCCTCCTAGACCTTTTTTTCATTTTTTTCACTTTCCCTTTCTCCCTCAATGGAGGCTTTTAATGACTACCACCATTGCAGCTACGTTTTACCCTCTCATTTGAAATCTCCAGCCTTTGTCTTTCCTGCAATCTGGAAGTCTTCATTTTATAATCTTACCTTTCTTGAACCTTCTGCATCTCAGGTCAATAACTCTTCCAGCTTTACTGTCCACAGCTGGCTTCATGCTGTTCAGTTAGTAAAGAGTTGGTTTGGCGTTGCTCCATGAGGCATTATCTCATATCCACCTTTCCTCAGTCTTATTTTTTCTTTCCTTTGCTGTGTGTTCCCGCATGGTGTGTGTGTGTGTGTGTGTGTCATTTTACCTGTTGATCTCCCTTTATCTTTTTCTTAATGTATTCCTATTTGAATAGCCATCTCAGGTGGGATGGGTGATGTTTTTGTTTCTGTTCTTAAATAGCCCAAAAATCAGTTATTATTGTTGGTTTCTTTTTACTGTATTCTTTTTTTTAATTTTATCAGTAAAGATTTGATCACAAAAACAACTTTTTAACAATATTCAAATGACATTTAGTTTTGTGGCAAATCCTTCCCATGACTTCAGGTTCCAGAATCTTTGTTAAGCCCTGCTCTATAAAATGCTTCTATGCTCTGTTAAATCCCCAGTTTTCACTAGGGGGTCTGCTCCTCTCAGTTCTTGTCCACTAGTCCATGTTAGGGGTTGGGGCTGGGGTTAGGTTCCCTAGTGCTAGGAGGGGTTTTTCTCACTAGTCTGATCTGAAGTGAACTGCCTTTTAGTGTTCCAGCTCCTCCATGATAACTCAGACTTTGATACACTTAACCAGATGTAATTGCAGCATTTGTGGTCTTTTAGAACATTAGAAATATTTTAGACGAGAACAAGCTATTCAACCCAACAAAGCCTTGCCAGATCTATCCACATAATTCAACCAAGATATGGTCTTGCTTGACTTCACTGGGTAGTCCCTCTGGTGTCTATCTGGGATATTCCCTTTCAGTGACATTCTGCAATCATTTCAGGGTCACGGAGAGTCAGATCCATGCTAGCAGCACTGCCCATGGTCCCAAATACTACCGCCCAGCTCCCAGCAGGCCTAACACTCTCCATCTGCTTCATAACTTCACCGAAACAACTAGAAGGTTATCATTTGGTACATTTCATTGTCCATTCTGTTTAAGAAATTCCAATCATGGAAAAAAGAAAAGCATTGACCTTTTAACATAGTAATATTGAGTCTTTAAAAGGTCACTGTACTTAATGCAGAATTCTTTAGATGTACAAAACTGATGGAAGGTTCAGCCTTGTCTTGCGGCCTTTCCCTTCTCATCACCAAGGCTCCCATTTTAGTACATAGTCACAGAAATGGAGGGTTTAGGTCTGTTAAAATGGGAAGAAAGAAAAATAAAGGAAGGAATAAAAAAAACTAAGGTAAGAGTAATGGAAGTAAAAGAAAGCCGGCAAGGGCAGGCATAAAGCCATCTATACATTTCAGCAAAACGCACGCCTTGGCTGGAAGCTTCGATGATTGGCATAAAATGTGTTTAGTCCTCTTGGCAGATGTCAGCAACACATTTTTCTTCCCATTGTGCTTTACAAGGCTCGGCGGTGATTATCTGTGGTGCTGAGATAGCATGATGTACTCCATAAAACAATGCAAAGTAAGCAGACAAAATGCTGTTTCACTCACTTTCTATGACTTTTAGTTATTTGCTGAGTTCATGGCTTTGAAAGTAATTGGAAAAAATAAAGTAAAAGGATAAAACAGCAAAGTATCTTTTATGAAAGACATCCACTTGAAATGTGAGAGGTTTATTAGAGTAGATTAAGAACCATGGGGTGTCTTCTTGATGGTGTCTGCATTATCTCTCTTTACTCTTTTTATTTACAAATATACCGTTGAGTTGACTGATGAGCCTAAATTGTGGCAATGTAAAGGTAGAAGATTGTGACCAGAGATGCAAAGGCAGTTATCTATGCGATCTATTCCTTCTGCTGCTGGAATGGGATCCCACTCTCTTGGAAACGCATAGATAAATAAGTTACTAACTTAATTTCAAATTAATTCTAGGGTTTAATGAGGAGAGGGAGCATCCTTACTGCAGGGGTGTTCAGATACTTTTCAGGGCCTTAAATTATGCCCTACTGGTCCTAAATAGTAAACTGTGCCCTGGTTCTGGACAACACAGTGGCACAATGTTAGCACTCCTGTCTTTCAGTTCTATGTCCTGGGTGCTTCCTCCGTGGAGTTTGTTCTCCCTGTGTTTATGTGAGTTTCCCACAGTCCAAAAAACACAGAGGGTATGAGATTTGGTGTTGCTAAAGTGGGCCATGTGTGTCAGTGTGTTCACCCTGTAATGAGTTGGTGCCCTTTCCAGGAGCTGTTCTTGCCTTGTACTTGAAAATCAGTTGAAGTAGCAATACTCACAAACTCCTTTCAGAAACTGAATGATCTCCAACTCCTGAGCCTTCTCTGATCTTATCCAAAATCCTGACTCATAAAGATTACTTGTTTGTCCTTCTGTTTACACACCAGGGGTTTATGATCATCCTCCCTGTTGTTGGCTTTTGATATATTTTAAGAAATGTATTATGATTTTGTCAGCTCTCCATGTTTAGGGTTCACATCAAAGCGATAATCTGGTTAGTAATGCTTTCAGATGCAGAGTCTCTTGAGATTATTTAAAAAAAAATGGATTGAAAGGTGGAAATGCAAGCCAAAAATTGTTGTATATGACAGGCAGGTGACATTACTGAGAAGAAACAAAGATCAAGCTACCAAAATAAAAATGCTAAACAAAAGTCAAAGTCCAAAATGTGTCAAAGAACCCAGGGCTAGAGCACAATTGAATTTGAATCTATTACTAAGAGCTATCAAAGAACAAAACTGTATACACTGTGATCATGTGATGTAAATGGCATGGTAGCATAGATGCCGCAAAATGATGCACGATGGCTCAGTAGAAATATTCTCCCAATGTAAATCAGGTATGAAACTGTGGTAAGCTCTTCTGATATTTTTGCAATTTTAAGACTCCTTTTAATTTACTGTAATATGAACTAAAGCAAAATGGCATCTTTTATTAGCTAACTGAGTAGATTACAGTATGCAAGCATTCGAGATGGCTCAGGCCCGTTCTTCATGCATGGTGTCATTTGAATTTGCTGAAACATTTTTCTCAGAATTTTTTATTGTGGCTGTACCATTTCTTTGTTCTACTTTTTTCTAGACTTTTTTGCAATTTTGTGCTTATTGTTGGTTACTCCTGAGGAGCTATAAGAATTGATGTTTAGGCAGGCACTCACATCTCTCTACATAAGTAAAGATGAATGAAGAAAATAGCTGCCCCAAGCATTGAAGGGTTCCAAGGCACGTAGACCCAAATACTTCCAAAAATGTCCAGTAGAGGGGGATATCCCAATCAAACCTCAGCTAATAATAAGGGCAACCACAGACGTTTTATAACAGAAAAAGTTTATTCACATCAAATGATCTTCAATAACAAAGAACCTCAAGAAACAAAGGAATTACCTAAAACTAAGAAGCAATCCAATGCAAACAAAGTCCCAATACAGTAATCCAGAAATGTGTTAAACAGATTATGAATGCCAAAATTCCAAAAACACACCAAGGCTCTAGCATAGCAAAAACATAATTAATATATAGACTCCAGAGCACATTCACAATTAACTGCCAGGAACTGTGGATAGATAGACCCTCTAGATTTATAGGGTCAGAGGGCAGATCCTGGCAGTGATTGGTAGGAGGCCCTGCCTCTTGGCGGACCACACATAAACCACATTTTACATAACAAAGACAGCTTATATACATAGACAAAACAACAAATAAGGAAAGATATAATTTTACATAGATCAAAGGTTGCAGGTTGAAAGTCTTTACAATTTAGTTCAGTTTAGTTTAGTGTAGCTTGAATAATAGTATTTTGTTTATCAAGCAATTTTTTATTGTTATGTCATTCTGATGGTGATTTCATAATTCTGAATCTTGTACTCAGTTTACATGAAGCTGTCATATGTTTATTGATTGCTATGCCTGTTGCTGATCGTGCAATACAGAACTGACATGGTTTATGATATAATCTTGATATACAGTAATCTTAATCATAAGTCCATCCGTGAGAACCCTAAATACAAAGAGGACTATTTCATTTATGTGAGGTAGAATGCCCAGATGGGACTAGGTGGTCTCGTAGCCTGGAACCCCTGCAGATTTTATTTTTTTTCCCAGCCGTCTGAAGTTTTTTGTTTTTTTTTTCTGTCCTCCCTGGCCATCGGACCTTATTCTTTTTCTATGTTAACTAATGTTGTCTTATTTTAATTTCTTATTTTGTCTTTTATTTTTCTTCATTATGTAAAGTACTTTGAGCTACTTTTTTGTATGAAAATGTGCTATATAAATAAATGTTGTTGTTGTTTTTGCCAACACCTATATAAGATGATGGCATAGCATGTCTAGTCTCCTGGTTTTTGGATCTGTAAACAAACTTGCCAAATGCTTAAGAATATTGTGTGGTGTTCTGAAAGCAACGGAAATATATTCTTTCAGACATTTGCCCTGCCCGATCACTTGACATGCTATGAAAGACAACAACTTTCAAGATCTGTATGCCACGGATTATTCTGGTTTCATATTTCCTTCATGACTGAGTGAAAGATTATCTGTAGAAATGACAATACAAATATTTCAAAAAGTCTAAATCTGCTGAAAATAATGCCTATAAAGAAAAGGCCTCTGTGGCATTCTATGTAGTGTAGCATAGTACAGAATATTCAAAGATTCTCTCAGACAGGGAGGTATGAGACAGACAAGTGGGTACTCACAGTTTTAGGCAGAGGATCATAAAGCAGATTTATTCAACAGACTAGGATTACAAACCGTAGTACCTATGAGGGCAGTCACATAATGTCACAAAACAGCCTCAATGTCAGTCACGAAACACCCAATGCTTTACACTATGGTTAAGATTAGGGTTGTGGGAGGGTAATCTGACTTGTGGGTATCTTGATTTATTAGCAAAAGCAGAGAATGCAAAATAACAGTACCCTTTGTTTACAGTCTAATTATTAAACAAAAAAGTAATCCTTGAAATATAGATAGATAGATAGATAAATAGATAGATAGATAGATATGAGGGTCAGTATGTTGTGGCAACCCCTAATAGATATTGCTGTAAAATTTCTTTAATTTCTTTAGTGTGAATTCTGTTTCTGACAGAGTGCTAATAAAAGCCAAAGGAGCAAATGACACAGAATGTTTACATTACTTCACAGAGCTTTGAGCATTGTGTGAGGCAGCCTAATCTGTAAAGGAAGAAACATCCTGGATGGAATATTATTACCTAGATGGGATGTCCCCGCAGTTCATTCTTGATGAGGGATTCATGATAAAAGAATGGAATACCCTCAGGTCATTAGTGGGCCGAAGCAGTGCCTCACTATGATGTCTCTACTACACACAATCTTTGGCTTACTCTTTGCATGAGTATGTTTGCGAACATGGCTAACTTGGAAATGCTTCCTGGAGGGCTTCATTGCCCCTGCGCCTTGGTAAGTAGCTTTATAAGGGCCTCTTGCCTCTGGTATGCTTAGAGTTGAGAGAGGAGCAGAGGCCAGTATATTGCGAAATAAGTAGGCTGGAAGGTAGGATGGAATTCAAAAGATACTCTAATTCATTAGTTTGTTGTGTTTAGGCAGATCCACCAGTGACATAGCCTTTGTTGTTCTGCTTGTTTACTTGCATTTGTTAGTTTGGAGTAATACGTTATCCTTCCAACATGGTATTGTACTATGCTGATTTCTTTTCAGGGTAGAGGATCTGCTCCAGAGTGCCCGTTCAGTCACAGTATGAGTAGGACTTCTTCAGAAAAGTATGTACATCAAAATAAATCATACTGTATACAAAGGCAAAGATCACATTAAAGTCAGCTTTGTGAAACATAAGAATGTCAGAACATAAGAAATTTCATAAATGGGAGGAGACTCAGTTCATCAAGCCGGTTCATTTGGGTAATAGCTAAGATGTCACAAAATCTCATTCAGATTTTTCTTAAAGATTGTCAAGGTTTCTGCTTCAAATACATGTCTTGGTAGTTATTCCAGAGTCCCACAACTCTTTAAGTAAAGAAGTGCTTCCTGGCTTCAGTTTCCTCTTAATTTCCACTGATGTCCTCAAGTATGTGATATATTCATCCTTAAGCTGAAAGAATGCTGCTGTATCTACATTATGCCTTTGAGGATTTTAAATACCTGGAAAGAGGTAACACCATTGAATTTCAACACAACACCACTTGTAGGACACTTGATTTTAACATGAAACTCACTCTGAAGGCACCATTATAAGTCTTCAACCTTTACTGTCACTGCAGTTACAAGAAAACACATTTAAAAAAAAAAAAGCTACAGAGTCAGTCAAGAAGTTTTCATCGATGATGTGCAGCACTGAAGCACTTTTTCTCTGACAGCATTTTTTGAAAAAATACAATGAAAATGAAATGTATGTTTATGGCTTATGATCATTTAAAAAATATTTGTGCAAATGAATCATCAGCTTCACACCACCCTGAAATGGCTTGAGAATGCTGTGTAATGTTAGGCCTCAGCTAAACACCTTAAAGAAAACTGATAGATTGATTGATTAATTTTTGTCCCCATAGAGAAATGTGCATTTTTACAGAAGTCCTTTAAATAAATAAACATAAAATCAGTGGGAAATAAGGAGCTTCTTTGAAAGGCTGGCACTTGCAAAGCACCCAGCAGTCATGATGCTGACAACTTCATAAAACTGACACTTGTGACATCTTCAACAAAGTCTGTTTAGACATCTGCACCCGTTATCAGTAATTAATTTGTTCAGTCATTTCTTCCAGAACTTTCTCAGTACAGTTCAGGGTAATGGGAGATGTGAGCCTGTGTCACCTGCATAAGGCATTAATCAAGAATCAGTGCTGGAGGAGGCATCAGTCCATCACATAACAATCACTTATTTAAGCCTTTGAACCCACAAGTTATCAGAGTAAAGGTTCTGACTGAGCCATTCACATGGAGCTGAAGTGATCATAAATATTGTAGCACATGTAGTGCAATGGATTCTTTGCTCTTTTTACATCTCTTATTTGGGTAGCTCACGATCATTAAAAGGACCACTTACTGTAACCGCACTAGATGAAATTAATTTGCAACTTTCTGTTTTTACAGGATCCCCTGCAGCTGACTCTGAAGCTGCTCATTCAGACTACTAGCATCATCCACATTACAATATTCTTTATGGTCTGTTTGACTGGTAAGTTTCACAGTACCTTCTATTAATTTACAAACATTGCTAAATGTTTCTATCCATTCATTTAGTGAATACACTTAAGCCAGTTTTAATATTGTGTGGAACTAGGCCTTACTTCAGGAGCACCATGTGCAAAGTAGGACCAACTTTTGATGGGGTATAAGTCCATCACAAGGCACAGGCACAATATCTGACACTTTGAATCATGAACAAACCTGACCCTCACATCTTTAAGAAACTTGAAACCATGAGCAGTTGGAAAATGGCATACTGGAAGCAACCAGAACAGGAATCAAACCAGGTCTCCTAGAGTTGTAAGACAGCAGCATGGTGCTACTCACTTGGTCAAATACTTATTTTCATTTTTAAGCATTTTTCCCCTTTAAAGATGTATTGACATTTGTACCCTTTCAAATTAATAGAATCTTACATGCCAATTCAGGTGCCGCAGTGGTAGCACCATCTTCTGAGTCTCTTCAAGATGACTTCTCCAGTGAACAGTTCAGCTGGTGGCATGTCTTACTGCATAATAATATCGTACCCAGTTAGTCATTTTCTTAAATTTAGGCTAAATAGATACTTCCTGTACACTTGCAAAAATATAATATGCAGCTTACCCACGGAGGGTGAAAGAGGCTGAGTCCCCATCCACAGTGAATGCAGATTTTCATTTCCTAATTGTTAGTTGACATGGCTAAGTTTTACAAGTAAAGTGTGGCTGTGCTATTTTTATATTTCATTAGACTTCTAAGAATATTGTTTTGAAATTACAAAAAATGATTCTTCATAACTGGTTCCGTCATTTCTGTCTAGAATGAAGTAAATGTTGGAGTTAGGAGTGTGATATGTCCCTCATAAACTGTGAGGTCCTGCCTCAAACATTTCCCAGCACTATCCTCAAAAGATTGTTGCTGGATGCCAATCTGCTCTTGCATCTGCTTTATTTTGGAAAAGATTAAAAAAGAAAAAAACAGCCAGTGTTTGCAAGGAAGTCACCTCCTGGAAAACTGGGTTGTGGGTGTCAAAGTCTGTCAGCAAAGCTCAGGAGACTCTCAGCGGCATGTGAAGAAGACAGAGAGAATTAAGTCTTAACTGAGTCTTTTCAAATGACTTTAGGTCATTAGGTTGGAATGTTTAAAAGCACAAGGACGCTCTTTGGTTATTTTCATGAAATGTCACTTGAATATCGGATGAAATGAGAACTTCAGAGATAGTATTGAAAAACCATCACACTTCCTGGGTCCAAACAGAGGAATTCTCTATAATTTCTAACAAGAAATATTATGGAACAGCACAATAAGGGAGCTCATGAAATTTGTGATGGATGACCAGGGTGCTCTCCTGGCCGGGAGGCCAGTATATGGGAAGGGCTAGATGGCAGTCCCCCAGGTGGCAAGGGCACCAACGGGAGTTCGAGTTTGGCACAGCTCTGTTGGGTTCTGTGGGGGCCGCCGGGGGAGCTGCAGAGCCCTACTTTGGGTTTCTACCACACCTGTGAGTAATTTGAGATGATGCTGATAGGCCTCCTAAAGTGCTTCCAGTTGCAGAATAAAAGGGCTGCCTCAGTTCACTTGAGGAGCCAGAGCCAGGAGGAGGATGAAGCATTCTGGAAGAGGAGGAGGAGGAAGAGCAGAAGGAGAAATTGGAGTGGAAGTGGAAGTGGAAGGAAAAAGAGACAAAGTGCAGCTTTATTGACTGTGCGTATGTTTTATATTGTGCTGTGCAGGTGGGAGACTTGGAAAACGTTTCCCACATCCAAAATAAATGTGTGTTTTGTCAGACTTGTGCCTTTCGTCTGTTATGTCGGATGTTTGGGGAGTTGGCGCGTCCCCTGGTGGTCACAAGTTTTAATTTGAGTTTAGATTAAGAATGGTCCAGTATAGAATCCACATTGCATTTATTTCACCAGAAGTTCTGAGTGGTCATTTATGGGGTAAATGGAAAATCAACAGCCAGACAAAATTTTGACTTTTTGGTGCAATTTGAATATTATGAGCCATGAAATCTTATGACCACAGAATGTGTGAATGTTTAAAAAAAATCATCTGAGAATTTGTGTAGGTGGCAAGTGCTGGTATTGTGCTAGAATTCTGTTGTGTAGAGGGTAAAGAGGAAGGGAGACAGGACGGTGATCCTTTATTACATACCAACATTTTTGGCACACAGTCCTTGAGCCTTACAAATTTCTGTCTGTTGGTGAGATATTCCATTAGCCAGGAGAATGTGGGGGCATCAAGACACATAGCTTTGAGCTTCTTCCTCAGTCAATCAGACAAAATTATGTCAAAGGTGCTGGAAAAATCAAAGAACAATATCCTAACTGTGTTGCTAGCTATGTCCAAGTGGGAATAGGCTCTGTGGAGCAAGTAGATGAGAGCACCATTCACACCTCTATGAGTCAGATGGGCAGAATTAGATTCTAAAAGGTCTTCATCACTTTCAGCACTCTCGTTATTTTATTTGACTCTCATTTTTGGAATTCCATCCTACCCTTTTTCAGGGAGCTTTAGCAATATTTAAAAAGAAGGAAATATGTTATACATTTAAAATTTGTGTAAAGAACAACCTATGTTATACATAAACAGTAAGAAGGCTTAATGAGCAGACCGAAATTATTCTCTGTGTTTCAGAACACTGTAGAATTTCTTTCAATTTAAATCCTGATTGGTTTCATGCCTTGTTATTTTAGTAAAATCTATTTAAAACAAGTTAAAGAATGTATACTTTTTGTAACATCTACAGTCAATGAAAAAGTTTGGGAACCCCTCTCAGCCTGCATAATAATTTACTCTGCTTTCAACAAAAAAGATAACAGTGGAATGTCTTTCATTTCCTAGGAACATCTGAGTACTGGGGTGTTTTCCGAACAAAGCTTTTTTAGTGAAGCAGTATTTAGTTCTATGAAATTAAATCAAATGTGAAAAACTGGCTGTGCAAAAAATGTGAGTCCCCTTGTAATTTTGCTGATTTGAAAGCATGTAACTGCTCAATACTGATTACTTGTAACACCAAATTGGTTGGATTAGCTCGTTAAGCCTTGAACTTCATAGACAGGTGTGTCCAATCATGAGAAAAGGTATTTAAGGTGGTCAGTTACAAGTTGTGCTTCCCTTTGACTCGCCTCTGAAGAGTCACAGCATGTGATCATCAAGTTTTTTGGACTGATGAAACAAAAATTGAGTTATCTGGTAATAACAAAAAGCACTTTGCATGGCAGAAGAAGAACACCACATTCCAAGAAAAACCTACCTACTATCAAATTTGGTGGAGGTTCCATCATGCTGTGGATCTGTGTGGCCAGTTCAGGGACTGGGGCCCTTGTTAAAGTCGAGGGTCAAATGAATTCAACCCAATATCTACAAATTCTTCAGGATGATGTTCATGCATCAGTCACAAAGTTGAAGTTACGCAGGGGTTAGATATTCCAACAAGACAATGACCCAAAACACAGTTCGAAATCTGTAAAGGCATTCATGCAGAGGCAGAAATACAATGTTTTGGAATGGCCGTCACAGTCTCCTGACTTGAATATCATTGCGAATCTATGGGATGATTTGAAGCAGACTGTCCATGCTCGGCAGCCATCAAATTTAACTGAACTGGAGAGATTTTGTATGGAAGAATGGTCAAAAATACCTCTATCCAGAATCCAGACACTCATCAAAGGCTATAGGAGGTGTCAAGAAGCTGTTATATTTGCAAAAGGAGACTCATCAAAGTATTGATGTAATGTCTCTGTTGGGGTGCCCAGATTTATGCACCTGTCTAATTTTGTTATGATGCATATTGCATATTTTCTGTTAATCCAATAAACTTAATGTCACTGCTGAAATACTACTGTTTCTATAAGGCATGTCATATATTAAAAGGAAGTTGCTACTTTGAAAGCTCAGCCAATGATAAACAAAAATCCAAAGAATTAAGAGGGCTTCCCAAACTTTTTCATATGACTGTATGTGCGTTTTGAGACTTAGTTAACCAATTTGAAAGCTGGAGCACTTTAAAATATTCTAATTATTTTTTCAATGAACCACTTTTCATTAATAAAATAGCTTTGGTAAAATGAAGGATATTCATTAATAACGGATAACTGAATACAGTTCTTTAAAAGAGTACAATAAATACATTACTTTTTTAACAGCACTGTCACTGCTGTATCATGTAGTTAAAAGCTGGCCCTAGGAGAATTTAGGCAGTTCCATAGCTTTCATGTACAGCAAAGTCCAACTCAAGAAATACAAAAATGCGATCGATTGATGTGCTATTGTTAGTTGATGGTGGAGGAGGGTCTAATAATAATAGTAATAACTAGACAAATTACACGGTGTATAAATATGTAATGGGAAAACTTTGATATAGAAACTCAGCATGGCTAAACACAACACAAAATTAACAAAAAAAAAATTGCATCCTAGGAATGAAGTTACCCAAACTATTCTATAACATTTCAATAATTATTTACCGCTCTGATGCTGATCTTCCTGATCAAAAAATAGGCCATTACAATAGCAATTGGCACGAATAATTCATAATTAATTGCAGAATTACAGTATTTGAGGGTTCCTCTAGAGTGTTTCTTTAACTTGCACGATTTGGTTCAAAAACTAATTAGCACACTGTCATCTGATTACAGGCTTACGTTTTTGAGTTAGGTATTTTTCCATCTATCTGTTTTAGCTCTAGACCATCCTCAAGAAACTGTGACACACAGACGCACACACACACAGACAGATGCACACCCATCATCGAGATATCGACGTTTTTGATATCAGAGGACCCTAAAATGTCAGGATCTGTTGAAAACGGATAGATAGCAATAATAAAAATCAAATCCTTGGGTACTGTTTAGAACAGTTGCTAAATTAACAAACGGGAATACAGATCTACAGTGCAAAATACAAATAAATATTAGCAGTACAGCCCTTATGAACTTCTTCAATGAGAAAATGAAAAATATAAGATCCCAGATCTCAGCACCACAGTACAACTCGCATACTAACTTAGCAGACCCTGCTTCACATTGCGTTCAGCACTTTAGTAATTTTAATCCTGTACCTGAGCAGGAAGTCTTAACTTTACTTTCTAAAATGAAACCCACTACTTGTTCCTTAGATCCAGAGCCAACAAAACTAGTAAAAAGTGCAATGAATGTTCTTGCAGTGCCTATTCTAAACAGTATCAATAATTCATTATTGCATGGCACAGTACCTGATGCACTAAAAGTGTCAGCCATTAAACCATTACTTAAAAAGTCAGACCTAGACCCACACATACTAAATAATTATAGGCCTATTTCAAATTTACCCTTTCTCTCTAAAATACTAGAAAAAGTAGTTGCCAATCAGCTTCAGTCACACCTTACGGATTACAATTTATTTGAGAAATTCCAGTCTGGTCATAGTACAGAAACGGTACCAACGCGGGTTGTAAATGACATTCTGATATCCTCTGATGAAAGAAACTCCACTTTAATTATGTTGTTAGACTTAAGTGCAGCATTTGACATCATTGACTAGTGTATTTTACTGCACAGGCTAAAAAAAGATTGTTGGCCTTACAGGCACTGTGCTCGCTTGGTTTAGTTCTTATTTATTAAATTGATTCCATTATGTACAGAAATGTGCTGACAGTACTCCATCATTATACACAGAAGTTCAATATGGTGTCCCGCAGGGCTCAGTACTGGGACCTTTACTGTTTTCACTTTACATGCTTCCATTGGGATCTATCATTAGGAAACATAATGTTAATTTTCACTTTTATGCAGATAACACCCAGTTATACCTTTCATTTAGATCAAATGAAGTTTCTTCGATGTTGTCTTTAATTAGTTACGTTAGTGGATTAAAGGAGTGAATAGATGAGAACTACTTGTCTTTAAATACAGATCAAACAGAGATGTTAATTGTTGGAGGGAATGATGCTGATCACAACAACATTTTGTCATTTAACTCAGTTGGAATCACCATTAATTTTACTGAATCAGCCTGCAATCAAAGAGTTATCTTTGACTTTAGCTTGTCATTTAAAGCACATATTACAAAGCTGTCCAAATCATGTTTCTTCCATCTTAAAAATGGTGGGAAATTAAGGCGCTTTCTAAATAAACAGGATTCTGAGAAATTAATTCATGCATTTATTTCTAGTAGGATTCACTAATGCAGTGTTAACTGGATGTTCAAACTGTTCTTTATACAGCCTCCAGTTAATCCAAAATGCTGCTGCAAGAATTATTACAAGAACAAGAAAATATGAACACATAACTTCAGTTCTTAAATCCTTAAACTGGCTCCCAGTTAAGTTTAGGGCAAATTTCAAAATCCTCCTTTTAACATATAAAGCATTAAATGGCCAAGGTCCAGCTTACTTGTCTGAAAGTATCATGACTTACAAACCAGAACACACATTAAGATCTCAAGATGCCAGTCTGCTTATGACTCCAAGGATTAATAAAATAACAGTGGGAGGTCAAGCCTTTAGTTACAGGGCCCCTAAACTGTGGAATGGTCTTCCTGCTACTATAAGAGATGCCCCTTCGGTCTCAGCTTTTAAATCCCGGCTGAAGACTCACTAATTCAGTTTAGCATATCCTGACTTGAGCTGCTGATTAACTGTACAGACTGCATCTCTGTTGTTAGTCTTTAGCGCTAAAACATA
Organism: Polypterus senegalus; assembly: GCF_016835505.1. Taxonomy (NCBI): domain Eukaryota; kingdom Metazoa; phylum Chordata; class Cladistia; order Polypteriformes; family Polypteridae; genus Polypterus; species Polypterus senegalus. Next base: position 69,467,930 of record NC_053162.1, on the reverse strand, counting down.
AGTAATATGATACTTATAACTTGTTACTAGCCCTCACCTATTCTGTTTCTCTTCTTGGTACTCAAATGTGGCACTTGGTGCCACGGCCCACCTGCCAAGTTGTTTTGTCTGCCTAAGGTAAAGTCATCCATGATGGAGGATCACAGGAATCGTGGGGTAGAGGGGTCCTTTCATCTGATTGGCTGGCTCAGCACTGTTTCAGCTGTGGAATGACCAAATGGGGGAGACAGCTTGATGGCTGAGGTCTCCAGGACTCTAAACAAATCCAAATAATATTATGTGATATCATCTACTGTTAAATTCTACTCTGTACTTGTAAAATTTTTATTTTTATATTGTGTTGAGGATTTGTTCTGTTCTGTGTATTGTATTGTATTGACCCCCTTCTTTTTGACACCCACTACATGTCCAACCTACCTGGAAAGGGGGCTCTATTTGAACTGCCTTTCCCAAGGTTTCTTCCATTTTTTCCCTACAAGAGTTTTTTTGAAAATTTTTCGTTGTCTTCTTAGAGAGTCAAGGCTGGGGGGCTGTCAAGAGGCAGGGCCTGTTAAAGCCCATTGAGGCTTTAAAAAATAAATTGTTTTATATTGTATTGTATTGTAAAACCGGTGATCTACATTTTTGACGAATCTAAAGCTTTCACTCCTCTGCCATAGACCATAGGTTATAGTGGACGAGGGTGCAAAGCAATATGTACTCTTAGACAAAAGCTGTAATACTGCAAAATAATAAAATTGTTATACAAATTAGTTGAGTAGAAAATACAGTACGTACCTGTGGCCTGATGATGACTATTGCCTTGCCACATCCTTAGCACACTCCTGCTGCCTGATAGGAATTGTAGTCCATGTGTCAACACTGGTTTTTGAGTTGACTCCCATCCCTTTACAATCCTTCTTCCCAATACGACATATACTCTACATTTTAAGTAGAAAGGCACATGCAAAATTTCATAAAAATTTGTTCAACATGTACACCTTTTCTGGTGTTTGACTAACTTTTATTGGGAATCTTTTTCAATTAATTCATTAATACAATTTATATGGTGCTAACCTGTCCAAAGTGCTTTACATAGACAGAGGGGAACTAGCAGGACAACCACCAATGTGTAGCATCCACCTGGTTGATGCAACGACAGGTATTTTTGCACCAGTATACTCACCACACATTATCTGTTAGGTGGGGAAGGGGTGAGAGATAATTATCTAATTAGGGACAGGGAAGGATTAAGGAGCAAGAAATACCAGGTTGTGGTGGGCAATTCAGCCAGGATATTGTGAAACACCCTACTCTTTTTGAAACATAACCAGAGATATTTTATGACCACAGAGACTCACTACCTTGATTTTATGTTTTATTGAAAGATGGCAGCAGTTTTTATAGCACAGTTTCCCCCGGTCACTGTTCTGGGGCATTTGGATCCACTCACAGCACTCCCTGCAGTGGTCTCACCAGCACATCTTCCAGCAGCACTCCAAGCTTTTCCTAGATGATCTCCCATCTAAGTCAGGCCCAAAACATGCTTTGCTTGAGGCAGATCACCTTTTCTGAAGTGTAGGTAGTTTGCTATCAGGAACAACTTTTGGGCAAATAAAAGATGAAAATATACTCAATATACAAACTGAAGTAACTGTTCTCAAGGAAAATTTGAAAGAGTAAACTAATCCATAGTTGAAGTTGCACAGAATGTTTCTCTTTTTTAAGATAAAGAAATGTGAGAATTTGCCAATGCTTTTCACTGGGGGATTTACAAATGTAATAATAATAATAATAATATATACTGCTCAAAAGAATTAAAGGAACACTTTTTAATCAGAGTATAGCATAAAGTCAATGAAACTTATGGGATATTAATCTGGTCAGTTAAGTAGCAGAGGGGGTTGTTAATCAGTTTCAGCTGCTGTGGTGTTAATGAAATTAACAACAGATGCACGAGAGGGGCAACAATGAGATGACCCCCAAAACAGGAATGGTTTAACAGGTGAAGGCCACTGACATTTTTCCCTCCTCATCTTTTCTGACTGTTTCTTCACTAGTTTTGCATTTGGCTACAGTCAGTGTCACTACTGGTAGCATGAGGTGATACCTGGACCCTACAGAGGTTGCACAGGTAGTCCAACTTCTCCAGGATGGCACATCAATACGTGTCATTGCCAGAAGGTTTGTGGTGTCTCCCTGCACAGTCTCAAGGGCATGGAGGAGATTCTAGGAGACAAGCAGTTACTCTAGGAGAGCTGGAGAGGGCCATAGAAGGTCCATAACCCATCAGCAGGACCAGTATCTGCTCCTTTGGGCAAGGAGGAACAGGATGAGCACTGCCAGAGCCCTACAAAATGACCTCCAGCAGGCCACTGGTGTGAATGTCTCTGACCAAACAACCAGAAAGACTTCATGAGGGTGACCCAAGGGCCCCATGTCCTGTAATGGGCCCTGAGCTCACTGCCCAGCAGCATGCAGCTCGATTGGCATTCGCCATAGAATACCAGAATTGGCAGATGCACCACTGGTGCCCTGTGCTTTTTACAGATGAGAGCAGGTTCACCCTGAGCACGTGACATAAGTGAAAAGGTCTGGAGAAGCCATGGAGAACATTATGCTGCCTGTAACATCATTCAGCATGAGCAGTTTGGTGGTGGGTTAATGATTGTCTGGGGAGGCATATCCATGGAGGGTCACACAGACCGCTACAGGCTTGACAAAGGCACCTTGGCTGCCATTAGGTATCAGGATGAAATCCTTGGACCCATTGTCAGACCCTATGCTGGTACAGTGGCTCCTGGTGCACGACAATTCCTGGCCTCATGTGATGAGAGTGTGCAGGCAGCTCCTGGAGGATGAAGGAATTGATACCATTGACTGGCCACCACACTTTCCTGACCTAAATCCAATAGAACACCTCTGGGACATTATGTTTTGGTCCATCCAATGCCACCAGGTTGCACCTCAGACTGTCCAGGAGCTCAGTGATGCCCTGGTCCAGATCTGGGAGGAGATCCCCCACAACACCATCTGTCATCTCATTAGAAGCAGGGGCCATACAAAGTGCTGCGTACAATTTTGAGTTGCTGCAATTAAATTTTGGCAAAATGGACTAGCCTGCCACATAATATTTTCACTCTGATTTTTGGGGTGTCTTTGAATTCAGGGCTCTGTAGGTTGATCATTTTCATTTCCATCAAACGATGTGGCATCCTTTCGTTCCTAACACATTACCCAGTCTATATCAGTATAGATATCCAGGAGGATTTCTTTTTCCCATTGAGATCTGATGTGTTTTCAAAGTGTTCCTTTAATTTTTTTGAGCAGTTTATTTTGTTTATATAGCATCTTTCCCTTGCTCAACATTTGTACAGCATGCTGTATTTTAGATATCTCAATGAAGATTGAATTTTCCCAACACATTTCCTTTTTAAAATAAATGAGCCAAATTTCCATACATGTCCACTGAAATCTAAGTAGTTTCATGCGATCAGATAGACAAATATGGCAGTTGCACTATATGCAAATAAAGCAAATATAAATATAGAAGAGGAGTCATTGCTTCTCCATTCTAATAATATGGATTAATAATGCTAATGTTGTTTTGTGTAAAAGAAATATATTTTAATGAGTATGGAATGATAACAGTACATGTTTTTAAGTTGATGATTAAACAAAATACACTGAACATCTGTGAAGCCTTGTCCTAAGTGACAGTACAGTCTGTATCACTTACATCAGAATGAAGTGAGTGAATGTTAAAGCTCAACTAATGCAGACCAGTGTCCCATAAATCAAGCTTCATGTTCTGAAAGCAATGGAAATATATTCTTTCAGACATCTGCCCTGCCCGATCACTTGACATGCTATGAAAGACAACAACTTTCAAGATCTGTAGGCCACGGATTATTCTGGTTTCATATTTCCTTCATGACTGAGTGAAAGATTATCTGTAGAAATGACAATACAAATATTTCAAAAAGTCTAAATCTGCTGAAAATAATGCCTATAAAGAAAAGGCCTCTGTGGCATTCTATGTAGTGTAGCATAGTACAGAATATTCAAAGATTCTCTCAGACAGGGAGGTATGAGACAGACAAGTGGGTACTCGCATTTTTAGGCAGAGGATCATAAAGCAGATTTATTTAACAGAGTAGGATTACAAACCGTAGCACCTATGAGGTCAGTCACATAATGTCACAAAATGGCCTCAATGTCAGTCACGAAACACCCAATGCTTTACACTATGGTTAAGATTAGGGTTGTGGGAGGGTAATCTGACTTGTGGGTATCTTGATTTATTAGCAAAAGCAGAGAATGCAAAATAACTACCCTTTGTTTACAGTCTAATGATTAAACAAAAAAGTAATCCTTGAAATATAGATAGATAGATAGATAGATAGATAGATAGATAGATACTTTATTAATCCCAAGGGGAAATTCACAATAGAAGTTATTATAATAAAAGTGAGACAAACACAAGAAATATTTATACAAAAATCTCACAGAAATAAAGCCTAAGACAAAATTAATGGCTTTAGCACAAGAGCTATATTGCACACAATTACACTATTCTTCTTTATGGAGGAGGGGACCCTCCTCCTCTATAAAATAATAAACTTACTCAACCAATGTCTGAATTCATTACAGTTTAGTATTCTATCGATAAATGTTAGTGGCATTTGCATTCTATGATATATTTAAACACATTGGAAAATCTGTCTGTTTTCTAACCTTCTTCATTCAGTACAAGTGGACAAAAAGATGTTTCTGTGCAGGAGTCCTATGGGCTTCGTCTCACAGATCGGATGAGAACACAGAATGACCTTGGAGCAGAACCACTGCTTCTGTTAAGCATCACAATCCAGTCAAGGGGGTGGGAGAGTGGTCCTCTGATTCCACTGGACATAGTCCACAGAGGACAAGAACAAAAGGCACATGGAGGATACTGGAGGGATTACATTTATATTTACAGTAGTACCTTGGTATACATCCTTTATCCATTCCAGATTCTTTGACTTATACCAAACAGGATGTATACCAAATGAATTTTTTTCCATAAGAAATAAAGGGAAAATGATTAATCCGTTCCCATGAAAAAAAATCCTATTGTTATTGGCATATTATACATTGAAAGGGTTGCATAAAATAATTTAAACACTGCTTAATACTAAAATACATAAATACAAAAGCAATTAGATGAAATTAATGAAGATTTAACCTCACTTTACTTTTTAATGATGTCTTTTCATAATTGTAGATACCGTCGTTCTCGGCATACGGTATGCAGCAGCCAAGTCCCGGATACAAATGTCACCTTCATACTTTTCAACAATCAATTCAAATTTACACGAAAAAACACAAAATCTTGTGAAAATTCACAGAGAGTTATAGCGCAGGTTGTTCACTGAATACTAGCAACTGGCGTACTGACACTCGTGGGCAGTCGTGGCTTTGCCTCGAGAGAGAGGTAAACAAGGGTAGTGCGCAGCGTTCTAGCATGTGAGTCATATTCCAAACAAAGGTCGTATACGAAGTTACATTTTTCACGTCCAAACAGGACGTATACCAAGTTGGACTTATTCCAAAGTGGATGTATAGCGAGGTACCACTGTACTTGCTTAGCAAATGCTGTTGTTCAAAGGGACTTACGAAAGAGATCAACATAATCAAGTAAACCTCTGTCTAGGGAATCACATGGAGACAGGACAGATTACAGGACAAGGTTACAAAATTGATCATCACAAGTGAAGAGCTCTAAATAAAATGCAAGCGAGTTACAACTCTTTTGTTACAAGAACCTGAGAAAGCATTTATCAATTAGACACAAATACATAGTACAAGAGAGTCTTCAAATGCTTCTTAAATACACAGAAGGAGTCAGCAGTCCAAATAGAGGTGGGCAGCTCGTTCTACAACTATGAGCTAAACATGAAAAGAGTCTGAACTGAGAGCTGATGCCACGCAGTTGTGGCATTACCAGACACCATTCATCAGCAATACACTTCTGCAAACTTCTCCTATTGTTTTTATTTTCTTCTTCTCCATTTCCAAATGAACATTTCATCATTCACAAAATTAAGAGCTTATAGTGTGAATATAGTCACACACACAGCATCATTGGGAATGTGACATGGGAGCTGGGATAACGATGGATGGGGGTAAGGTTAAGGATGATTCACAGCCACTTACCTTATGTCCATTGCCTTATTTAGAATGGAGGAGGAACCACTAGGAGACACATTTATGGTTACTTCAACCCCAACACTCCCAAGTCTGCCCCTTCCATTCTCTGCACTAGTTAATCTAATAGCCCACCAGAAGCCAGTATTCAGTCTGGACCCTGTTTGCAGACAGAATGGAGCTCCAGCCTGAAACAAGTAACCTTATTTGGCTTTATGACTGGCACACTATGCTTTTTTTTTTCTTGTTCTTTGGATAACCGGGACATTAAAATTGGAAATTACTATGGACTCTGTCAAGATGTGTCTATTAGTAAATTACAATGGTAATACTTGCATTTACTATCATGTATCCATTTCAGTATGATGCTTTTCATCGAAATGTACACACCTAGCAACAAAATACTACTTACACAACTAAGTACAGTGGATTCAGTAAGTATTCAGACCCCTTCACTTCTGCACAGTCATCGGTGCTGTAGGCTGAATTTCAGATGGACAAACCTGGCATTTCTGCCCATCAATCTATCCTTAGCAGCCCATAATGACAAAATGAAAACATATTTCCAGAAAGGCTTGCATATCTATTATAACTCTCAAGCAGCCGGGGATCATCAGGTATTTACTCAGAAGGAGAAGGAAAAGGTTGACAGAGTTATAGTGGTCTAGTCTGACTAGCCTGGCATGTTTGCACCATCACCCTCACTAGAACAATTAGCTCAGAAGGAGAAGGAAAAAGTTGGCACAGTTATGGTGGTCTAGTCTGACTAGCCTGGCATGTTTGCACCATCACCCTCACTAGAAAAAGTGGAAGGAAAACTAAACATTGAATGAAAATTGCAGTAATACACAGAACAACAAAAGTTTACTTTTTTTTATAGCATTTATTGTGTAATTGTTACACATGTCCAGCATGGATCATTAAACATTCAACTCAAAGTGAACACACAAAAATGTATAAAACGTTTTGTGTCTACATCTAAGGCAGAAACGGAATGTTATTCATTAAAAAAAATGAACCAAACAACAAAGATTTGGCTCTAGAAACACAGATATTTACACTTTAAACACAATGAACTCAAATATATTAAAAAAAGACATGACAAAACAAAAAAAAACAAAACAAAATGTTGCCAAGGAAGATGTTCTTGTAACATTCAAAGTGATATAATAATAAAGACTGAGAAAGTGTAAAGCATACTGCATAAAGGACACTGGTGGCCTGCCCTATGAACAAGTACGCAGATGAGACAGATTAGCTAAAATGGCGTTGGTTCAGGCTGAGAAGAGTAAGGTATAGTCAATAATGCGTGAATGTGGCAGGTCGACTTACTAATCACTGGGCGCACTCCCGATTAAGTGAGTAAGGTGCATGCTGCCCGTTTCCTGCCCGCTCTTTGGCAACCATGGACAGAAGGCATCTGCAGGGAGGTGTTTTGGAGAATTGCTGTGGACGGCAGTGTAAAGCAGGCTTAAGGCGCTTATCGGCAAAGAAAGCTGTGCTGCTGGCTGGCTTAATTAATCCTAGAGGACACTTTCCACTTTCTACCTAAGCTTCCAGGTAACAAGACTTATTAAAGCAGCAGGAGAAGTAGCTTTAATTTAATTTATAATCCCTATTCAAAAGTTACAGTATTTTATGTTAGTTAAGCTGCTATGGTGTGAAACTGTTTCTGTGTATCACATTCAGAGCTTCCAGTTCAGTTCACCAATGATAGTGCGGAGCCTGTAAGTACTGTTTAGAGCTTAATATATCTAAACAATCTAGCCACTTGCAATATTTCACATTTTAGGTAAATGAATCTGAATGATAACATCAAGCTTGTAAACATCCTGTTTAGATTTTGTTTTTTTAATGGAGGACAGATGGGTTGGTGTAAGCCTCTCATATCCTGGTTCAGGGCAGCTCTAGTCCAGGAAATTCTTGAGATCTACACAAGAGCTTTGATTTATTTACAGCTGTGAGTTTAGGAGCATCTCTTCACTTCGAGATGTAGTACCAAAAATGTGTTTAACAATCTAATTTCACTTCAGCCGTGCCTCAACTTGAGGAACAACTCAGAAAATGAAGTCCAGAAACATAGTCAAATCAAAAGCCCCCCACGTGTTATCTTGACCTTTGATTACAGGTGGGAGGTTTGGTGCAGAAATTAGTGGGAGAGACTTGGTGGTAATTAAATGCTGGTCATGTCTTTACTTGTGGAAGAACTACAAAAACTGCTCCCAACAAAAACAGTCTTGCTCTGGGGCCACTTCTGGTTATAGGACTAGGGAGAAGTTCTGGTTCAAAAGGGAGCGTGACAGTAACCTAACTAGATAATGACTATGATTTGAGCTGTGGGACAAGTTTAAAACTGTAGCTGAAAAAAAAACACTTCAAAAAGGAGGCTGGGACATTTTGACTTTGTTTAACAATCCTTGTCAGCAGATTCAGATTTATACTGGTGGCTGAACACAACTGAATTGGCAAGGATGGCCTGTCAATCTTTACATGAACGGTGATGACAGATAATTATTAATAAACAATTTTTTCCTTTTTCCAAAAACGTTATGCAGACATACTGTTTCAAAAATTCTGGGGACTTACAGTTATTTTGTGACTGTGTTTTGCTGCACAAGGCACACCACATGTTAGAGCCATTGGATGGGGCTTTAACATGTCTAGTTTCTAACTAAAATCAGTTGAAAATAATTGAATAATTTTAATTTTCAAGCTTATTATACTAGGAATTAAATTCTGAACAAATAATATATTTCTGTAGTGTTTCTATTAAATTGTTTCTCTACAAATGTCTTAAAATGGAAGCTATTTTAGGGATCTACAGCACTTGTAATTAATTTAGCAAGCACACTACTGCCTAACATTATTCTCATTCAAAGGACAAAATTCTTTATTAAGGAAGGGACCAGCCGAATAATGCACATTTATCAGCTGCTGTAAAAACATTCACTTGATGGCCGTTTATTATTCCATTACAGAGTCATGGGAAGCCTGAATCTACACTAACAGAACAGGTCACAAGGCAGAAACCAAATTTGGATGGAGCAGCAGTCCATCACGGTGCTCACTCAGAGCATACTTGCTTATAAAAGGCCAATTCAAAACTGGAACACCCACAAAACACCCTGACAAACATGTGACAACTCTGCCCGCCGACCATGCAAGGAGCAGAACACAAGATTCATGAAGGTTTGAATGGGCAGAGCTTCTCACAATGCCATAGTTTTCAGCACGGTTTTGATTTGATGACAGTTTAACTGATAACTCCTGAAGCTAAGAAGTAAAAAAAAAAAATACGTTTTGCAATTAGTTTCTTTCTAGATTGCTTTCTATGCTTCATGAGCATCCAGGTAAGAAAATCAGTTAACAGGATTTGTTTCTCCTGCCCTCGTGGCTAACTTTGGCCTAAAGAGAATGCAAATATTCAGCTTGTATGAAGATTTACGTTGTCCACTTAATTGGCTCCATTTACCAAATGTGAAAAAATGCAAACCAGAGAAAAGTGGCCTCAAGTCTGTTTTGACAACTCAGCTACAAGCTCTTGAGCTCAGGAGAGGCGTTAGAGTTAAGCACGCAACAGCTAAGGAGGCTCATGAAGCCCCTTCTCCAAAGATGAGATTAACCAGAAAAATGAGAAATGAGAGCTTTAAGCAACAAGGTAAGACAAAGACCTGTGTACTGCTCAAATGCCATCACTAGGTGGGAGCTCAGGGTCCTAGCCAGAGAGACCTGGAGTGATTCAAAAGCACAAGATGGGGATACAATTGTGCTGCTCTGATGCTGGAGATCTCTCCATGTCAACTTTTAATATGATGTAAGGGCTCTGTCAGTAAGCCCATTTATTATGGAAAACACAGGGAAAGAATTACACTTTTGTCTGTATTTAAGAGAACTGTTGAGAAAATAAAAGTCCAGCTCTCTTCTCCGTCTGTGATTTGTTTATGTCACGTTCCTGACTGCAAAATACCATGAATAGAAGTGTCCCACAGTGCATGGAAACTACTGCACACAAGGGATCATAAGAAGTGCTTTCCACCAGGGCATACATTTTCATCATTAAAGTAATACAAATGACAGAGGTGAAAATGGTAGAGTTATTGAAATGGAAGCGATAACAAAAGGTAAAATGAGAATGAGGATACTGCGGTGGGTTGGCACCCTGCCCGGGGTTTTTTTCCTGCCTTGCACCCTGTGTTGGCTGGGATTGCCTCCATCAGGCCCCCGTGACCCTGTTGTTAGGATATAGCAGGTTGGGTAATGGATGGATAGATGGATAATGGATGGATGGATGGAAAATAAGGATAGGGAACTGGGGTTTTCCATTCATAAAAATGGTTAGAATTCTTAACCTCTAGTTCTTCACACACAAAGTACCATATTAGGGGTTCAGCTTCATGCATCTGTATTGTACAAAGCACTCCAAAGCAGGTTTGAAGAAGCACACATCCTATATCCATAATCATTAAAAGTCTAGAGGCCACACCTTTGCTGTTATTTTCCTCTTTCCTCCAAAAAGGTTATTTTTCTTTATGGTCTTACATAAGCTAGGCTAGGCACTGCCTCCAGGCTGACTCTTAATTGTATTTGTTTTGAAAATGGATAGACATCTTCTTTCAGAGACAGATCCAGTAAACACAATGTACACTCATTGCCTCTGAAAACAGAGACAATAAAAACTACTTGAAGAAGATGTTTGCCTAAGACACTCACTCCCTTCTGAATCTTTCTGAGAAGAACTACTGTAAGCTCTAATTATCTTTAATGTGTATCTCTCTTGGGGGAAGAACAGAGAGGAAAAACACCTCACTTAGCAACTGGATTGAATGAAATCGATCCTCGGCAAAGAGCACAAGACTGACGGGCTTAGCTTCAATGAGCAGTCAATACTGAGAAAGCATCTGTCTTAAACCCCTTAAACCTTTCCATGGCTCAAAATATAATTATTAAAATGAAATGGCACATACACACTTCCTGAAAGCATTAACATTCAATTCTATTCGCCTCTTCAGAATGCCATCCCAAATAGGTTATTGGAGGCCAACATTTCATTAAATAAGAAGATTGAATTTCTTGACACTTAAAATTGGTCATGTGCTGAACATATGGATGTTGCGTTTAGTTTCAGTTTATGGACAAGTGCAAATAGAGCCAAAAGAACAGAGGGATAGAAGCAAAAGTCAGAGGAGTAATACAGTCTAAGCAGTATACACAGCCAGACACAGCCTGGACCTGGCAGCAGCCACCAGAGAGTGCAAAATCATGAGTCCACAGTCTGCAGATTGATTTCTGCTTCTCATTTTTGCCCCTTGGTACTGTTTGCTGTTGCAGGGATAACAATGAATATTAAGAAAAAGGCTTGGCAGGGTTTCCAGCTAGTGAAGGCAGGGTGGGGTGAGCACCGGGTTTTTGAAACTCGCATCCCACACAATATTGAGAGAGAGAGAAAGAGAGAGAGAGAGAAAGACATTTCTCACTGAACTAGCCAACAGCTTGTTTCCGTTCACTCTAAAATATAATAAAGTTCTGTTGTGATGAGTTGTGTGAAAAGTTCATGGGAAAGCACAGTAAGATCCAGTAATGCAAGAGCACAGTCTTTGAGGAAGCATAACCCAAAGGATTCCTCAGGAGAACTGAAAGATACAGGATGCTGTTTTTTCTTTAATGTATTTTCTGCTTGACCCTTGCCCTCTTTCTGTGACTGGTCTTCTGGAGAAGCCTTTCCCAGCACACACATATGCTTATACTTTCCATGTGCAGCCTCATAGAACCGCCAAGTACCTGAGAAGCGTTCCACTAGACAAAATTCACCTGGTTAAAGAACAGGGACATATTAAAGCCACTTCCATACAAGAAGGCATATGATGAGATGTCCATTTTCGCCCAGGCATGCCAGTGTGACTATCAGTCTAGGTTGGTACTTGGCCAGGGTCTGAGGTAAAGCTCTGTTTCTTCATCAGAAGGTCAAGCTTGGAAAGTTTGCAGTCCTTGTGTATCCCTAAGCATTTCAGGCAACACACCTCAGGGAAGCATTAATGAAAGAGCACGTACACTATATTTCAGCATTGATGGTCCATATTATTATTTGATCAGTTTGACCAACTGAATCCAGGTCAGAAATGGCAAACACCAATGCATGAAAGCAGGAAACACGCTGAAAATCATGAAGAAATGATGAATACAAAGAAAGCCAAAGCTTCCCTATTCAAAATGAATGTGCAAACTTTCTGATATAAATATACTAGTCAACAGAACCAATAGCACCAATGGTGAGGATATGATGAGTCAAACCGAAGACATCAAACCCATTCCTGCAGAGACCGCTTGCAGTGGACCAGCAGTCTGGGTGCCCCTTTCCTCTGCATCCGGATAATCACAAAAATCAATCCCAGAATGCACAACACCAGAATCAAAGGCACTATCACCATGATAATATTCATGGTACGAGTATAGTCGTCGATTTTCAGAAGGATGTCTACGTCATTATTTGTCGATTCTTCTTCGGTATCAACGTCATTTGTGCCTGCATTGGGATCAAAAGGAGTCCGGTCCACATCCGGCCATTTAGGTACTACATCTTTGTCCTTTTCCACAATGTCATGGCAGCCCATGAAATCTCGAAGGATGGACTTTGGATATCCAGGCTCATGTTTCATTCTCTGGTTATCAACCTTCCAGTATTTTGATCCTTTGTAGAAGAAGGTGTAGGCTACAAAAGAAAAACACAGAGGTCACTCATTCAGAACTAGGAGTGGACACTTCCAACTTATTAAAGGTTTTTTGAATAACAGACTCGAAGTATTAATTAAACCACAGATATAAGCAGAGAAAAAAGCCTTTTGGGTGATTCATAGGACTACTTACTCAATATTAACCCTAAATTATAAATTGGGGCACATGCAATGCAAGGAGAAATGTTAGCAATACAGACTTTAAGCTACTCTGAAGAGTTCTGTACTTAATCCCAAGTTCCATTACGTTCAAGGCTTTTGCCCACAATAACACAGATGAGAATGACCTTCTGTTGACAATTTTCTGGAGGCACCTGGCAACATCTAACAGGATGAGGTGGTCGGTTCTGTTTCTTACTGATTGTTGTGCTATGGCTTTATGAGTTTTTAAACATGAGTCTTTTCATTCTTAAGCAAATTTATACAAATAATTGATTGAGATTCATGGTTCGCGATGCACTTGAATACTTGATGTACTACAAAAGCAGACTTTACAGCCAAATGTATGCCTAATAATAAGCTTCTTCACCATTTCAGTAAGAACTGTAGGACTCTGAATTTAAAATATGATAATCCCTTTAATAAATATATAGATAAAAAATGAATGGCTACAAAGAAAGCAATTTACAGAAATACATATTATAACAATGACCAACCCTGGATAGCAGAACAATCCATTTCAGTCCACTCATACACATATTCACACTCAAATGGGGAAACATATGGAATCACCAGCTATATGAACCAGCACATCTTTGACAAGTGGGTTGGAAAACCTGGAGAAAAACCCATCGAGTTCTGCACACGGACAGTGACCAGCAGCAGGATTCAAGCACAGGGCAGTGAAATGCATCATCAAAACAACTTTGATTCATTTAATCAAAACAGTTTTCTTGCTGTGTGATCTGTTTTGAGGGAAACAAGCATGCATGTGTCTTTTATGAGGGTTATAATACAATATGATGTTGCAGTGCATTTATTGTTTATGATTAGTTTAGATTGAGTGGTTACCTGTGACTGACTTTAGTTGCTTGAGCAGGATACAAAATTGTGGTAGAAGCATGCATACCATACACAGATTATCTTCTGTTCTCATAATATTATGACTTTCTTTAGGTACATTTAAGTAGTGTCTTTTAGTCTTTGTGAAATTTGAACTCCCAGACACTCTATACAGTATAGATTTGAGGTATCTACTATACAATAAAACACTAAAGTCTGTGTGTCCAGCCCCTCAGAGCTACCTGATTCGTTGGCTTAGCTTTTTTGTGATTGGTCAGCTTGGCATTGGTGACAGAACAAAAGAGGAAGTGCAAGAGTTAGATGAACATGGAGGAGTAAACACATATGAGCCACACTGACAGAGTCGCCTTCAAAGACAGCAAGTATAAAACCGGACAGGAGGGGAGAAAGGTGCCTTGTAAATAATGAAAGAATCTGAAAAGGTTTTAAAGGAACATGCTCAAGTGTGAAGAAACATTCACACATATGCGGATATAGAGGAAAAGCCACTTAAAGTACACAAAGGGCAAGAGATTGCAAATATTTTAAAAAGTTTTCTATTACCTGTCTGCTAAAGGTACTATAGCTAATATTACAATAAAAAACATACACAGAAAGAGCCTTGATGTATATCATAAAATTAACCCTATTGTATGGGTTTATTCTTGTGCATTGTTAGAGGGCCATGTAGAATCCTGAACGCCAATGCCTCAAGGCCACACATTTGCTCAGAATGTAGTTGAAAACATTTAACCTATAGGATTAATAAAGGGTCGGCACGGTGGCGCAGTGGGTAGCGCTGCTGCCTTGCAGTTAGGAGACCTAGGTTCGCTTTCTGGGTCCTCCCTGCGTGGAGTTTGCATGTTCTCCCCGTGTCTGTATGGGTTTCCTCTGGGTACTCTGGTTTCCTCCCACAGTCCAAAGACATGCAGGTTATGTGCACTGGCAATTCTAAATTGTTCCGTGTGTGTGCATGCCCTACAATGGGCTGGCACCCTGCCCAGGGTTTGTTTCCTGCCTTGCGCCCTGTGTTGGCTGGGATTGGCTCCAGCAGACCCCCGTGACCCTGTAGTTAGGATATAGTGGGTTGGATAATGGATGGATGAGTTAATAAAGGTCTGTTGAAAAAATCGAGCCTTATTTAAATGTTGAACACACAATAGCTGCTTAACTCCATATGCTTTGTGAATGTCTACAGCAAGGTAATGAGCCTCAGCCACATTGAAACAATGTACGTTAAGTCACAGAAGAAGTTCTGACCTTTAGTTCAGGATAAAAATCTTCTTGACATACTTGAGCATGGCACATGCATTAGCTGGAAGAGTCCAAAATGTTTCCAGTGGGATACCATGGTGGATTGTGGATATCTCTATTCTGGGACTGTGTATTTATTTATATCTGCCATAAGCAAATACTGTGATACTTAACTTAAAGTGTGGTTCTGATAATGTGTAATTCCGTTCATACACATCATTTTGATTTTGAATCCTGACTGTCATGTATTGAGTTACTTCTTTAAAGGCCTAATTAAATACAAACACAAAAAAGGTAGATCCACAATGTAATTAAAGAATTCTGCATTAGGTGTGACTGCGGATTACATAGTCATACAGTTTAAGGAGCTGCTTGTATGTTTCCCTATTCAGCCCACTCTCTCAAAATGTTGGACATGTTCTACTCACTTAATACTCTGGTGGTCATGTAGGAAAACTGTTTTCTTTCAGCAATGTGCTGAATCCTTGAGCTATTGCACTTTTTGTCATAGCCCAGTAAAAACCCTTTACCCAGCCGTGGACATTTTCCCTTTAGGCCCACGTCAGGAAAACTAGTTGCAGCTTATCCTGCATAAAGCATACTGTAAAAGTACATGACAGCTTTGGCTTGAAGAACTCAAACACATGATGCCAAATTCACATCATACTCTACATTTCTTGGAGCGGAGCACATTTCTAGCTGAAGCTCTATTCATACCATGTAAGATTCTGAGGCTACAGTGACCTAAAGCCACAGAATGAAGTTAAAAACCATTACCAAGTAAGCAAACAAACCAGCAAGCATTATGCCAAAGGATCAAGACTCAATTTTACATGAAGTGCCAGCTGCAGCAGGCTGTGTAAATTAAGTAAGCTTGGAAGAACAACTTGGAACAGAATGGAAATCACAGTTTCGCATGATGTACAGTATAAATGATTAAATCATTTCTTTCCTTTCAATTTCGAATTTCCGTTGCATGCTTTTTTATTTTTTAGCTTTTTGGCACATTTTTCCCTTTATGCTCTCACCTGCATCGTCACTTAGGAATGCGCCTTTGGGAGATGGTGGGATGCTGCCCCACACGTTAATAGATCTTGGATAGTCCTTATCTGCTGCCCGGGATTCCTCATTAAAACGCCAGTACCTGAGGGAAAAGTTAAAATCAGCAAATTGTTAAACAGTGGATCGAGCTGTTTCTAAGACGAATGTTGGCTATGCTGCCTGACTTAGTTTTGCTGTGCATACTTTTATTTAAAAATTTGGTTCCGGTCTCCTAATTGCAAAAATCCCCATTATAGAATATTTTGGCTTGCAGTGCTCTGTCTACAGGTTTGCAGTACTGACTATTTCTATTCCGCACCATTGAGAAGTCCACATTCTCCACTTCACTTTGCATAAATAGGACCTGTGCGGGTCAGCAGCAGTCCCTCCACTACCAATCAAAGTCAGAAGTCTTCAATTCACTTTTTGAACAACTGAATCAAAGTGACTCATGTCAAATTTTCCTTTAGTCAACGAGCCAAACAGAATTTAAAAAGTGGCAGGACCAACCTGGCATTTCGATTGGAAAAATGGCTCATATAACCAGCCTTTTGCTAATGCAACAAATATAATAGTGGCAGACGTTTAGCCTCACACCAATGATGAAGAATTCTCAGAAACTTTACGACTGTTATGAAATAAATAATGATGGAGAAATCTCCTTGTTAGGGGTGCACTTGGGAATTATGAAGAAAATTAATTAGATGGACTCTGCCCTAAAGTAGAGACAATGATGTTTTAAGTAAACAACTTCTGTGATACGAAGATATTCTTCTTTATACACTGTATGTATATTAAGCTAACCATAAGACTCTATAAACTCAGACTACAAATTTAAAATGCCCTTTCAGCCCCCACATATAAACAAAGCATATTAAATATACGTACACCACATGATTTGTGAATGTGATGAGGCAGCTTAGATGCGTGAAAACGGACTGTAGAATATTCCAATCTATTGATCAAATGTCAGCTGGTCGCTGAGTGAATGGATACTAATAATCCATCGCCCCTTCAATTAGCATCAGGGAATCGATTGGTAGTAATGAAGAGTGGAGGAACTTCACCGTAAAATGGAAACAGTCCAAATTTGAATCAATAAATGCATAGAAGCTTCCAAGATTTAAAAAGTCACATGGCAAAATTATGCATACAGTATAAACTGGGACCAAACGTCATCACATTGGTATGTTAACACTATAGCACTATATTTAACTATTTCTAAAACTCTCTCAAGGAAAACAAAATGTCACTGTTTCAATTTCAGCTTATGAAATTTGCTTTTCAATGGTTCTGCAATGCCCCCACAGTGCTGTGTATCCATAACATGATTCCCTCTTCTTACCTGTCTCCGCTGAAGAAGTATGTGTACCCTGTTGGTTCCCACCAGATTGCTGTATCTATCTTGTCATAAGGGATGCCCTGTCCATAATCAACGAGATCTTGAGGATACCCTGGCTCCAGGTTTGCCTCTCGAAACAACCAGTATCTATTTCCTAGAAGATAACAAATTAGCTATTGTCACCTCTGATAGATTACACCTGAACAGAGGTGAACCTGGTAATGAGTGCACACTTTGATCCCACCCAGTATTTTTAATTAGAAACTAACTTAAAACTAATTCTGGTTAGTACCAGAATTGCTCTGCATTTTCCAAGTACTAAACTGCCAGGCTATACCAAGTGGCATTTCATTCTTTTTGTTCTCACTAATGGCCATTAGCTCTGCCTTCTGATAAGGCTTCCCTCTTGCTCCCCAGCCATCAAACACCACATATTGCCATATATATCTTGAGTAAACATAATAATAAATAATTTGTTGGCACACAGCATAAATTGCTTATATATGTTTTCAATCAAAAACAAAAACCTCCAGGGATGCACGGTCACGGGCCAGGAAACTGCTTAAGTATTTCTTTATAAAAAAGCAAAACAACACATTTTAATTAGCTGGGCACACAAAATAATATATGAAGTAGAAAATATTCATGGTGAGACTTTACAAAATTTTAGTTTTGTTTTATTGTGTGTGCATTCTCCAATTTCGCACTGCATCTGGGCACAGGAACTGAAGGGATGCTGTGACATGAATGGCTTTCTTCAATTCAGCATAAAATCAGTATTTATTGAAATTATTTTATTAAGTCATAGCAATATTTTTTACATACAGCAAATACTTTATAAAATTACAGCTTTACTTACATATTTCTTGGCTTATGTTGGTAAATGGCAGGCAGCATAACAAACTGAGTATAAGGCAGTGCACCTTACCAGCCCACTATCAGTTTTGAAATGTCCACTTTCACCACTGTGGAAAGTGATGCAAACATATTGTCCACAGAGGCTTTTCTCACATTTCTTGTGAAAGGCTGACCACATCACGAGCCGCACTGTCTTTCTCTGGTAATTGAGTGCAATCTTCCTCCAAAAAGGTAATAGTATCTAGTATATATATTTGTTACTTGCATCAGCAGTAAAAATTTGATTCCAGACATGGGTTTGTAATGCCCATGCCACAGTTGTGAAAGGGCACAAACATTTCAATAACTACTCATCAACATGTATGTCTGCAGTTCAGCATGAGGTCTGCCAAGCGTCAGATATGCCAGCAAAGCTGTTAGTATGCAAAACGCACAACCAGGTTCAGTTATATGTGAGTAAAGAAGAGCACACAAGATGGCATGTTGTGGACAGGGTGATCTAGGAATGGCTGCAGCTCATTTGCAATATTTTCACAAAAAAACAGTTCTCATGATGTACAAGCATGCAAATACAATAAGTTGTCAATTTTCATTGCATATGTACGCATCTCTCATCAAACACATGTACATAAATCAATACTGTGTGTCTATGTAACTCATTACATACATGCACTATCATCTTAATATAGCTGTACTGCAATCATCCTAAAAGTTTGCATAATTTACAGTCAAGTAACAGCTTACATTGGTTTACCAATTTTCAAAAAGAAATAGCACCATTAATTCTTGCATTTGCATTCATTGTCAGTCTGCAAGTTCTGAACATTTTGCAAGTGAGCCACCATCCTCCACAGCCCTCTTCACTTTTGCTTGCTTTGTCCACTATGTGCCACTTCGCATGTTCTCTCTTCTCCACATAGAATTCATGCTTGCTGTGTACTTAATTTTCAACGGTATATAAAAAACATTGCAATGCCATTTCAAATGTGTTTAATGCAATGTTTTACCTAACTGAAATAACTGGAGCACTGACAATTTTTTAGTTTGTTTTTTATTCCTTCATTGTGTATAGTGAAACCATGTAAAAGTGTGACGTTGATTATTTTCAGAATGCTAAAGACAGAGAGCAATTTACATCAGGGGAAACAATGTTCAGTAACAGCAGTAGGATTTTTGAGGTGAAAAGGACATGCAAATGCAGTCAAGTGTGAGCTGGAGGAGAGAGTCAGTGTTTCACATCATTGTACCAACAATCAGTGTGCATTACTTATCACAGTAATAAAGGGTCTTTCAAGTAAGAAAAATATCAGCAATCATGTTTTCTGAATAGGAATTCAGAGTCGCAATAACATAGGCATTTGAAGTCCAGCAAATTAGGAAAAATCAGGGAAGGACACTGATAAAATAATTAAAGATTTAAAAACACAATGTCAATTAGTGTACAAATTGTAAATGTGCAACTTCAATTGAGGTCTAGGGTAAGGAAATAAGAAACTGACGATAACAGCTTTCTAGGACCTGGGCTGATCAATCCTGTAGAATACCATATTCTTGAATTTGATAAAAAAAATTTATTAGGTTTTTAATTGCATCAGAAAACAGTTCAATTAGGATGCAATTTCTATGCTTCAGTCTTACTGCCACCCTCTTGCAAGATACTAAAGTAATGAATGCTCATGTTAAGCCACAATGAACGGTCTAACAGCAAGGGGGAGTCTAGACAACATCCATCATCCTAAATGGTTACATGTAACCCAGTTTGTTAAGGAACTTGTATTTCTCTACTCAGCATCCTTAAACTACCGGCTGATGCAACAGGCAAAATATGACTGCACCAGATGTTTCTTTCCAAAATTTCAGCTCCCTTTTTCCATGGCTGATTTCCAGCTTTGGGAATGCTTTTATAGTGACATCATTTACTCTTTCTAAAGGAACAGCTGCCTTAAAGATGCATGACTCCATTTCATAAATGCACTTGAGCTGTTTTTGGAACAAACAGAAAGCATTTTTAATGGAGTCTACATTGGACTGTCTGCTCAGCAGATCACATTGTGTTGGCTCATTTCTGAGGTCCAGTCTGTTTTGCATTAGAAATGGGGTATCAGGTGTCTTCTACTGCACCTTGGGAGAGTCAGCATTTAGTTTGGTGAGAACTTTAAGAAACTGGAGTGTCAAGAGAACATTAACCATTAAATAGGATGAATATGATCATATGTGTCACTCGTGGTGTGATACACATTGAAAGTTTCAGATGTTTCACAGCTAATGTGCAGAAATCTCCTTAAATACTTTTGTGAGTTTTTTCCTTTTGAAAGTTTCACTTCATCAGTGAACTTGAAAACTAAATATACTACATGTAATTGAACAAGACCACATGAGCAATTACCTTTGAAGAAAACAAATTTTCCATCATGCCTTTCATAGGCAGCATCCAGGTCTCCAGGGAGCCCTCTCCAAAAATGACCAATCGGCATTGGGTAATTGTCTAGTACACGATTATGCCGAACTCTCCAAAACCATCGTCCCTGAAAGAAATATTTTGGTATTATAAATTTGTAAAAAATACAGAATAAGAGTCTTGCAAAATTATTGAAGTGACACTCCCATTCAATATACAGAATGGCAATAAAGTTAAAATTTCATATTATATTTGTCATGACTGCACACTTGCATGACTTTTGGCAGAGAATCACTTCCATCATTAGCAATGACTGCATGTCTGCAACTTACATTTGTCTCTATATGAATGTCACATTTATTCTTTCTTGATACAAGCATTAATTCATTCATATAGTATTAAAACATCTAGCAAGTCCTCTAAGGGTGGTGACAGTGAGTTCCCATTTTGACAAAATATGTCTTGAGAATTGCCTTTACGTCTATTATGTGTGACTTTTAGCAAAGTTAGGTATTTACAGCATAATGCATTCATAATTGAATAATGTACTTCCCAATCTGATTACTTAACTATCAGGTACACCATAGCAGTTTGCATGGTAGAAATGTAAATCATAGGTTTAGAGCCAAATGTTAACTTTAAAAAAAAAAAAGAATAATAGTTTGCATATTTAGGATTATTTTCAAATTCTGAGCGATGTATTCAAGTCCTTCATGTAAAGTCAGAAAAAACAAGATTTGTAAAGCATGCATTTTTCAAAATAAAAGCACATTTTAACTTTAAAAATATCTAATGAATTAATATGTAAATGAGAGTAAAACCAAATAGGGAGGTTATTAAGAATTTTTCATATAATAAAAGGTGAGTATATTGTACATAATAGCAAATGAATTTCAGACTAAAGTAACTACAGTCCACCTCAGAAATGAAGCCTTTGATTCATCGTAAGAGGAAAGCACTGACAGGAAACGGGACACTCATGACGGGACAATGTTGCATTGTCAGCGGTTGTAATGGAGCTAACAATTGGGATGAGAACTTTAATTCATGACAATTATATCCAAACCACATTTAAACTTCAGAGCTAGCATACTAGTGGCACTGCTAATACATCTATGTGCCTTCATTATTTTAAAAGTGAATATTGACAGAATATTTATATTTGTAAAGGCATAAACATTACCTATCATATACCATGTGCAGTAAAGCAATTATAGAACATAAATTAAAAAGCAAATGTGCAATGATGACTGGATCTTTCTACTGCAATATTCAACATTTTAAAATTTGAAAATTAATTTGCTTTAGATAATATGTTAGTGTAAACATGTGTCTTTTAGATTTTCCATCAATGGCACATCTTTAATAAGGCAGCCTCTCTTTAGTGTCATTTGAGATGAACACGCCAGTCAAATACACAAAGTATGCAGAAATTAAAAATTTTTGGAAAAAAAAGAATCAGCTGCAAAATGGTAGTTTTGATTATGAACTCCTTTGCACTTATGCTGGTGTGAGGTGTATAAATGATTTGTTATACTCAAGTCAAACCAAAGCTTGGATTAAACAAGCTGATTCAACAGCCATATGATAAGCACTTCAGAAGAGGTCATCCACCTAAAGCTAAGTATTTTCAGACCCAGTCAGTAAGCTTGGGTTGCTACAGGAAGAGGTGTTGATGAGGCCAGCAGGGGGCGCTTACCCTGTGATCTGAATGTGGATCCCAACGCCCCAGTGCACTGATGGGGACACTGCTCTATAAAAATGGTTTTGTCCTTCGGATGAGACGTAAAACCGAGATCCTAACTCTCTGTGGTCATAAAAGATCCCAGGGCATCCTTTGAAAACAGTAGGGTGTGTCCCGATGTCTTGGCTAAATTGCTCACCATAGCTTTGTCTTTTGGGCCTCTTAATTGGCTATTTCTCACTCTCACCACATCACAACCTAACAGTTAATGTGTGGTGAGCGTACTGGCACAAAATGGATGCTATTGCATCATCCAGGTGAATGCCCCACATATTAACGGAAGCTGTTGAGGAAAAGAGAATGGTGGCAAAATTGGATGCTATCATGAAATATCCCCACCATCCCCTCCAGTACGTACTCTTTTGTAGCACTTTTAGCCACAGGCTCATTCCTCTAAAGTGTGTTAAGAAGCATCTCTGGGGGTCTTTTCTGCCCACAGCTATGAAGTATTTCCTCCTGACATATCAAACTAATTGCTTATACTCTTTAAGATAATTTTTAAATTTCTGCATACTATACATTATCTATCTATCTATCTATCTATCTATCTATCTATCTATCTATCTATCTATCTATCTATCTATCTATCTATCTATCTATCTATCTATCTATCTATCTACTGATTGTATTATTTGTCTGTTTCTTCTTCTGTATGCACCAAAATTTCCCCTTGGGACTTTTTTCTACAAACGTTTCCATGTTAGTCTACCCAATCAGCATCAGAATGCCAATCCTGCAAAAATGTTACTGGCAATAATTACCATCCCTGTTGTGTCATTATTTTTACCTCTTCTTAATTAGATAATAAGAATGCTGCTTTCATTTTCATTCTGTTGTTTACACAGTTAGTTCTTTAGGTGTTGCATTTCAATAAAATTATCTACTTCCATGTTGGTCAAAACCATTGTCAGAGAAGTATGCACTGTTAGAGGGCTCCTGTGCACACACACACACACACACATTTGTGAATGACATTATGTTGGCCTTTGTATTAATGTGAAGGCCCCTCATTTGGAATTCATCTTAGTTTTATTTAAAGGTCAGGCTAAAATTCAAAAATGAACAAAGAACTTTCTAGCAATTACAATTTTCAAAATGTTAACAGAATACTACAAGTGATGTATGGTCTGTTAACTTTGTTTATAGAATTTGTCTCTATTATAGTTTGCCTAGTATTTCTATTTGTTGTATTGTATGGCCAGACCTATATGGTCACTATAAAAAAGGTCAGTCCCTTTCTCATATTCCCACTAATGCATTTTAGGCCAACTTCCAAAGTTGGAGTCTCCAGGCATTATTAGAACAAACATAAGATGGATATGCACCCACAATTTACACTTGGCAAAAACACCAGGCAAATAATTATGAGATGCAAATCAGTGATGTCTTGTGAGTCAGAGGAAGCTGCGTTAACCTTCTAGAGACATAATTACCAGAAGAAGGTGACCAACTAAAGAGTCAAAGCTGCACTGGGCCATGGCTAAAACCAAAAGGGCAAATGTCAAGAACGGCCAATCGAAGTCCATCCTCTCTGTTCAAGTGAGAAGACGTTGCAGAAGCTCACACACAGCGATATACTGTCTCCTAAAAGATTTCTGAACTCCAATCACATCTAGTATCCTCCTCAAATACTGACTTAAAGGATCAACTACTGTACTTATGGAATCAGCTACACGCACTTATGTTATTTTTAATTATTATTTTTTTTAATTAATACAGTATCTACTTAATATCTGCCGAATATGGCCTGCTTTGGGGAGTTTTTATATTGATGGCAACTAACATTAATGAAATTCAAATAAATAAACATGACCCTATTTCAAAGGAATATAATGTGAAAAAAATCTAAAAATACTGAATAGAGTCACTGGACATAAAAATACATAAGGTATCCATAATTGCCTTTCCAATGAAAATTTTAAGATTGTGCAGTAATTTTACTCAATGATTATGTTTATTTGTCGTTCTGCTCAAAGTTACAAAATTTATTTAGTAAAAAACATGTCTGTCAGCACCTACAATCTCTATATTTGTTTATTAGTCACTGATAAAAGACCCCAAACCATGAGGAATGGTAGACTGTTTATATTTCCATCTGAGATTGGCACTCTTTTCATTCCCTGTCTGGTGGGACTGCTCATGTGAAAAATCAATACATTGTGTCTCCGGATCATTCGAAGCCTCGGGTACCTGCATTAAATTTGCCTGGCCAGTGTACAGACAAGACAAGCTTCCCAAGACATAATCCAGTATCTTTTTTTGCAATATCACCTTAAAACTGTACTAAAAAGCAAAAACTGTTTTCTATTAAAAAAAAAAAAAATTGAGAACAGATTTTGCTCAGCAATTTATAGCTCTACTTCTGGTTGTTAAAACCATTTCTGGATTGTGCTGTTGGCTAAAAAATCACAGTGTCTGAATTATTTTCCACTCTGTGGATTGCAAAGTAAGGACATTCCTCAATGATGTTTTCTTTTGTTTCAGAAGTTGTATTACAATAAAAGTGAAGAAATGTAGAAATTATATCCATGGAATAAATATATTGAATGGAAAAGCACTCATATTTGTTTAAGTAATTCATCTGTAGATTACAAGGTCACAACCTTCGAGTTACACCAAGAGAAGACTTGTCATTTATTGAAATTAAGCAGATGCATCTGCTTATCCAGTTTGTGCGCTCACATTATTTATTACAAGGTCACATGTAGCTTCAACCTTCTCCAGAAGCATGTGGTGCAGGGCAGAATCAGGGCCAATACTTTTATCCATCCATCCAACCTGCCTGGAAAATCCATTGAGAATCACCAGCTATACTAATCGATATGAGTATTGGATGTACAAAAAAAAGCTTGAGCTCTCAAAAAAATCCACAGACATACAGAGAACATGCCAGTTAGACGCAGACATTGGGCAGGCTGGAATCTGACTGAGCCTCCCGGGAGCAGAGAGACAGCATTGTTATCCACTGGACCACAGTGTTGCCAGGTCACTAATATAACATGTGACAGTTTTCAAAAAGCTTCTGAGAAAATATTTCAGTATTTTTAATAACAAAACAAAACATAGATTCTACTTAAGGAGCTCATAAGTGACTCTTCTTTTAGTTATGGACAACTGTTTGGCTGAAGCTGGAAAGAAAGAACTGATATGATAGGAAACAAATAATGCTGTCAGAACTGCTGTATAAACATGGGGCTATAAATAAAATAAATCTTAAAATGGTTACCATGTGAGAAGTCAGATGATATTCCATATAACACCCAAAAACTATCATATGATTTACCACACTTTTGGGAAAAGAGAGCTACAAGAGTAACAGACCTTATGATTGCCCGAAACCTAACATTTTACACCCCAAAGCCTTGTCTTGAATCATCGGAATTACTATATCAACATCAAACTATCTCAATTTATTAAAAACAAAACACTCAAATGCCAAACTTGCTATAGGATTCTTCAAAAAGTCTGTGCAGACATTCATTTTGAATGGCAATTAAACTTATAAAATCATTTTTGGCTTCAAAAAGTAAACAAGGCCTGTTGCATTTTTCTATACTATAAGCAGTTAAAGCCTTCCCAGTAACCTTTACTGGGTAAATATGTTGATGTCCACTAACATTGCTGTGCCTTCCTTCTTTACACCGATCAATGGACAGAAACTTTATGAGTTTCACATAATCATAACGTAACATAACACATTGTTTCAAACCTGCTTATTTCAGTTCAGGACTAAAGAAGGAGCCTGAAGAGGAAAGCTCAACAGACGACATAAAGAGGCAGTGGCAAGGAAACTCAGTATGTCAGTTAGACAAGAAGGGTACCTCCAGGTAGGCTGTAAGACAGTTCATTTCAGCTTGTTACCATTTATATGGTAGTTAAATGGTGCTGGATATACTTTATTTATTTCAATTGAATGTAACTGAACAGTTAACTAAATGAAACTTAAAGCTTAACCACATTAAGTCTCTGCCTCATCTTAGAGAAGCTACCAATGTAATTTTCCAAGGTTCGAATGAAGTAAATGAGGTAGAATGAGTAACAAATACCACTCCAGAAAGCAGGGATAAACCGATGGGAAAACCTATACACCCCTCCTGTGAAGTAGTACTGAGATCAATAGGACAATCAGCTAAACAGCCCTCTTAACAACGCTGTGTTCATAATAATGGGAGAATCGACATGAGTCATAAATTACTGGTGTCTTTATTAGATTGGAGGAGGTGATAAAGTTCTGTTAAGAGTCAGATGACGTGATGTATTAGATAAGGTGATGTAATTAGACAAAAGTTTCAAAGAAGATGAACTGTTTAATTCAGAGCTCCTCATTTTGTGAATAACTCTGTGCCAATAAAGAAATGTTCTGCATTCTTATCTGGACTCTGTAACTGCCTTCTTTAAAGAGATAGAAACGTTTTTTTCCTCAGAGTTAGCCTCACTGATAGCAAGAAGAAGCCCTGAGGTAGTAAATCCAATAGGTATGTTACATGCCCTAGAAGGGCAGTAGATGGGGGCATAATCATGAGAAACGGGGAAGGAATGCCTGATTCTGTCTTCGTGCAGACAGTCAAGTCAATGACAGTTCAGCAAGAACATCTCTTGGCTGTAAAAGGAGGTTTACGAGGATTATGGCGATGACGAATGAACTGGGAGATGATAAATGCTGGACTGTAAAGTCAGGCAAATTCTGAAATTGAGAAATCAAAACAAAACCAGACAAACAGCAATCAAAGGGCAGAGTACAGCATATGTGAATCAAAGATGAAGAGAAGTTACAAGTCAAAGAAACAGTCCTGCTGGTGGTAGGAAAACAGTCCAGAGTATGACAGAGAGAGAGCGAGAGCGAGACAAAAGAGCAAGATATATGAGAAGTGAGGAAAGGACAGATTATTTTGATACTTTTAAGTGGGAAAATACACTAGGGACTCTTACTGGTAGACAGCATTTCTAATTGTGTTTAGAAAAGCCCAGAGGGCCACTAGGTTCTTTATTTTTCTTGTCTATTTTGCACTGCCACTAGTCTGTGGGAAGAATTTCATTGTACTGTTTTCACATGATAATACATTTTACCTTCTTTAATTTTACTCCTTTACATATGCAGTTTATTTTATATTAAATATCACTTTTTTATTGCATTGACTTTTTGGCATTATCTTGTTGAGAGTGTCCCTGTTGTTCTCAATCTATAAAATCTAAAATGTTTCAGCAGGTGCGCCTCCTACTTCTTTTAATTATTTGTTTTTGTGAATATATTTAATTCTGAATTTTATTATATGTGTTATGCATTACAGTAAGAGACAAGGGCTGAAGCTTGTGCAGCCCTCATTGACCAAAATTCCAGAAATTCAAAACAGAATGAGGGAACTTGTGAAATTCACTGCATGCTTTTACCACAGCAGACATTCACATCCTGTCACAGGATATATAGGCAGACACAGGTTTTTTTTTTTTGTCATAAGACTAACCAAGATGTCATCTTGATATGATTTCATGAACCGATTGAACATGTCTCATTTGTCTTGCGGCATGAATAATGATTAATTCCCAAGCAGACGTCTATAATCTGTTAAAATTATGTTAAAGATGCAACCTGCAACATGACTCATTATTTTTGTGGCAAAAATGTTTAAGTTGAAAAGGAAAAAGTATGAAAATGTCATTATATGATTTAACTCTTTTAATTTCAGCAATTACTTTTCTTTAAAAAAAAAAAATCCTACCTTGAAGACAAACATTTCTCCACGCAGAACGGTGACAATGTCAAAGTCTCCATCGCAGATGTTGGGTCCATACTGGTCTGGGCGGTCTGTTGTGCGAGGCTTGTCTGGATCTGGCTTCCTTGGTGTGTCTGGCTTTCCACCTGGAGGGGTCTTTGGAGGTTGAGGTGGTCGAGGTTCAGGTTTAGCAGGTCGCCTTGGGGTTACAGTGGGGAGTAACTTAGTAGGCTTGGGGCTACTGTCAGGTGGTCCTATGAATAGAAGGATAAAGGATAAGACATGTAAGCATCCTAGTTCCATTACGTGGACTTCATTCAATCATCCAGCCTTTTGCTGCACTATCTGCTGTCTGTAAATGCTAAAGGAGTGCAATGAACAATTATGTGACTATTAATAGTTGACTTTTCAATCTAGGTCCATAAAAGAAGAAAGGCCCACAACAAATCAGTGTTATCTAATATAGAAAAAAGACTACATTTCTTGAAAAATAAAGAAAGAGGGTAATGCTCAGAATACCACAGTCTCTGTTAAGATGACATTTTTCTGTTCAATACTATCCCCAATGAAGTACAAATAAATAACAAACTGCAAGATAAATTCCAATATCTCAGATAATTGAATCAATTAATTTAGCTATCCAACAATCTCATATGATCATTTTTGTACCGCATGCTGCTCCATTCGTACCATAGATCTGCTGAATTCCCCTGAGATCATCCTCTGGAAGCTGGAAATTCTCGGTATCCATCCACTGGTAGAAGGGAGCCATGATGGCAGCGGGATTGTTGGAGTGTTCTAACCCGAGGGCATGTCCCAGTTCATGGACAGCAACAAGGAACAAATTATTGCCTTCAATAATAGAAGACATAGGACAAAGAGAAAAACAGAGACAGAGATAAAGATTTAATTTCTTCCTCATGGAATTAGTTCTTTATGGCAAAATACAAACCTCAAGTCTTGATTAACTTACAAAAAACAATTGCACTGCTCTAGAGATTAGAAAAGCAGCTGATCTTATTGGAGACTGACTCACCGCAAAATTATTGAATTTAGGAGATTGTATGCAGATGACAGATTGGCATATGTGATCCTTATAAGTTCTGCACCTAACATCCGTTAATAATATTAGAACAGAACTGGTCACTCAGCTCAACAAAAGCTCATCAGTTACATTCACTGAATTTCTGACAATCTGGAAAGTATTAGTATCGATCCTGCTATTTATTTATTCCATGTATATAAGAGTCTCTGTGTGAAGAAAAACCTTCTGAAGTTTGTGTGACCCTAAATCATTTTAATTCAATGCCTTGTTGCCTTCATAATTTTGAACACTTCAGTCATGTGTTGTTGTAAACTAAGTCCGAGTCCTCAAAGAGAGGTCTCAATGCAATTGATCTTTCTGCCCTTTCCCTTAAATAAATTTTAGCAATGTTCGAGTTATGTAATTAATGTCATTTTAATTCACTTCAAAACACTGGAATTCACAATGCTAACAGTTTCATATTCTTATGTTAAGAACTCAGAAGTTTCATGGTTTCTCTGCAGAAAGGTGATTCATTAAAAACCCATAACAACAGATCTTTCACCAATCAGAATAGCCTTCACATTATTTCAGTTCTTACTGCTAAGACTACCCACATAACTTTATGCATGCGTCTCTGGACTCTACAGCCAAACAACATGACAATTCTATGACTTCTTTAATCAAGAAGTTTCAATTGTAGTCTGAAAATCATGGATAATATCCTATCAGATGAGTAATGATTTAATTCAAGTAAATAAAAACCTAGAGATCATATTATAATATATTGAAATGTATTGCTCAGAAAAGCAACTTAATGCATATACTATGGCTTCCTGAGAACTTCCTTTTACAGCACTTTTGACTGAAAACTAGAGATCCAGCAACAGCTGTCTTTCATTAAGAAAGCAAGGAAACCAAGGTTTGAGAAGTAAGTGCTATTATTGTGACCAACGAAAATGAATCTCATTACAAAAACATTGTATTTTTTGCTTTATTTTTCAGGGTGGAATAAATTGTACTTGGAAATCAGAAACCAAAGCCTTAAGACTAGCAAGGGTCAATTAGCTAGTTGAACTTTTGAGAAAAAACAAGTATTACAATCATGAGAGTTCTTTACTTGGGAACTTGAAATTCCTTTAGAACATTAGAACAGACCAGATGGGAACAGGCCATTCAGCTCAACAAAGCTCACCAGTCCTATCCACTTAAATCTTCCAAAATAACATCAAGTCTAGTTTTGAAGGTCCCTAAAGTCCTACTGTCTACCATACTACCTGGCAATTTATTCCATGTGTCTATGGCTCTCTGTATGAATAAAAACCTCCTAATGTTTGTGCAAAATTTACCCTTAAGTTTCAGATTATCTGCCCATGTTCTTGTGCAACTCATTTTAAAATAATAGTCTCCATCCACTATACTAATTCCCGTCATAATTTTAAACACTTCAATCACATCTCCTTTTAATCTTCCTTTGTTTAAACTGAAAAGGCTCAGCTCTTTTGATCTTTCCTCATAATTCATCCCCTGTAACCTTTGAATCAGCCTAGTCGCTCTTCTCTGGACCTTTTATGTGCTGCTATGTCTTTTTTGTAGCCTGGAGACCAAAACTGCACACAGTACTCCAGATGTGGTCCCACCAGTGCATAACCTCCTTGGACTTGCACCTAACATTCTGTTAGCTTTCATAATGACTAGTGAACACTGTTTGGAAGTTGGTAGTGTCAAGTCCACTACAACTCCGAAATCCTTCTCACAAAGTATACTTTTGATTTTCAGACCTCCCATTGTGTATTAAAACCTAACATTTTTAACTCCTACATGTAAAACTTATATCTACTTACATGAAAATGATATTCTAGGATCTCATGTCTAGCTAGACACACTTACAATGACAAAGGGTTTCTAAGGCTAGCAAATGCTGAATAGTATTATCTCCCATTTTTTCTCCTAACAGGTTGCATCACAAGCATAAAATAGCAGAAATCCCCTTGAGTTTCGTTCTTTGGTTTCACACTCTATTTTCTGTATTGTCAGCAAAATAAATACATACAATAAAATGATTTTTATTTCCACAAACACAAAACAGAGAAGATTAGCTTCCCCAGGCCATCATGTGGTTTGCACTCTCAGATATTTTGCTGAAGGATTCGTTTTCTCAAATCTAATTTTCCCCATCACTGCTTGCCCTCAGACTTCACTTGTTTGGGTGACATCTGTAAAAACCCTTTGCAGAATCAGCCTGCTCACGCAAACCCAATTGGAGAGCCAGTTGTGTTCGGAGACCTCATTCAGTATAAATCAAGGTCTGCATGCACTCGGAAAACATTTCTAAAAATAGAGCTCTGGCAAAGTGTAACAAAGGATTTTCATAAATAACAGATAAACATATGGACTGCAGACTTGTGACATCTGCTTGATATTGTGTCACCACAGAAATGACAATGTACTGTATCAAAGAGGCCACTAAATTCAAACCAGAGCCTTCATCAGTAAATCTCTTTTATTGGCAAACAAATAAGCAAGAAAAGCATGCTGTCAACACATTTTTGGCTTTTTCTTTCTTAATTATTAACTTTATCTGAATAGGCGCTCATAGACAAAGTACATAGGCTACATTGCTGGTTTTCCAATTAACCAGCTAAATGAAGTTCATATTGTATTTGGCATATTATACCAAATGTTCAACATGTAAACTAAACCTGAAGTACAATGAATTTTAAAATGAATACAGAGCTGTTCAAATTTTCTAGATACTGTATGAGAAGTGGGAAGAAAATCCAAGGCCAAGCCAGGCTACCTCAGGGACAGGCATTAGGCATAAAGCGAAAGGTACAGTAGTTGCCTAGAAAACCTTAAGGGCAGATTTTCATTCTGAACTTGAAAACTTCCTCACTTTTAGACAGAATGCTTTGAACCTGCTGACACCATCAAGAGATGTAATGCAATGGCATCTGCCTGTATTGCCATATCAAAGATAATGCAAAAGTCATGTTTCTCCAGGATTCATCAGTTTTCACACATTTATATTAATTTTCATATAAACAGCCTAGGAACTCCAGAGCATGTGTTGGATGTGTTAAAGACCAAAACACTGACCTGAATATAAGCAACTCAAAACTGAATGACAAAATGTCTTTCACATATGTGCTTGTCATCTTTCTTATGGTGTATATCAACAGCACAGGCCTTTTGCTCTTGTAACATCCAAACCAGGTATTAGCCATCAAAGCATGCTTATAATATATATAAGGATTCATTCTAAAGTCACATAACCCAATTTAGGATTACAGGATGCATATAATATAAGATAGATAGATAGATAGATAGATAGATAGATAGATAGATAGATAGATAGATACTTTATTAATCCAGGGGAAATTCAAAAAGACAATACAATAATATAGTATAATATATAATGGCTCCATCTGAGGTTTGAATTTTCTTTTTGTGTTCAGGTGGGTTTTCTCCCTCATTTCAGAAATGTTCACTTCATTCTAAACTGGACCAATGTGTATGAGTGTGCCCGACTGGCACTTCATCCTTGACTGATTTCTGCCTTGCCCCCTCAGGCTCAATGCCACTATGAAATAGAAATAATAGATTTGAAAAAAATTTTTGTTTTACAGATCCAGAGTCATGGGTTCAGACATCAGCCTGGTCAAGGTCTGTATGAAGTTTTTATATTCTCTCTGTCTCTACAAGGGTCTTCTCCACATACTCTGATTTCTTCACATAGTTCACAGCTGCACAAATTATCAAAGCTGACCACCTGGCAGCTCTAAATTGGCAGAGTATGAGAGAGCATTAGCGTGTGCCCATTGCTACTGTGAAAGGTTCAGGTTCAGTAAGGATGGGTTTAAAAATTATTAATATATCATATACACTACTGATGCATGGTCTGGTATCTTTATATTTCTCCTTCTAAAATCAGTTTAATAAAATTAATATTGTGCTGGGTCTTGTGATCTTGTCAACACTATGAACTTAATTGTTCTTTAACTTCTTTTCTGCAAAACAGCAGTTCACAAGTTCAAGGTATTGTACAGCACACATAAAGCATAAGGATCACCAGAGAACTGTAGTCAGAGGTCATTATTTTGAGTAGGGTGATGTTTCATGGATAGCCAGTGACAAGCAGGATCATTGAATTTTAAATTAATATGTAACTTGAAGCTTTCACTATAATAAAAATGTAGGAAGCACAGAAGGTGTTCATTGTAACTTTATGTCCAATATAGTGTTATGGTCTTAACAGTGTTTACTGTGTAGATGCAGATACTCATTCTAATATGATCCTCCTTATGTCATTTCTGAAGCAAAATGCAACAGTCTCATTCAAGGCAGTGCATAACAGCTCCATTATTAAGTTAAATTCTGGCAGACTCTGTGACTCACAGGATGTGCAAGAAGTGGTAAGCAGATCATGATATTAGTGGGCCAGTGATCTGATTCTGCTTTTATTATTTCATTGTTACATACAGTAGAGCTAAATTGAAAAACATGACACAAGATATGTCTGAGATCCATTAAACATTTTTGCTTTTTCTTTAGATTGCAAATTATGGCAGACACATAAACATGACATGGGTAAGATGTCCTGCATGTCAAGTGAATAGTACACTTTATATTACTGTGCAAGACTGTGCACAGGTGGAAACTGGAAGTAGTGTCATCATTTGCAGCTAGGAGCCATCTTAGGAACTGTTGATTGCATTTGCTTTTAATCACAGATATAACTTAAGTACATCTAAGTATGGGTTTGGGTTTAGTAAAACGAAGCTTGGACCCCTGTTAAGCAAAACAAATTCCAGGAGTATGACTTTTGAGTTATTTATTTAATTAAATTATTTAATTTATTAATTACTCAAAAACGCATTCAGGTCCTCCCATCTAGTCATTCATTCACTTCCTGAAGTGTCACACTTAGTCAAACATCACAAGATGTAATTTTAATACCTAAATTTAAAGCTTTAAAATACAGTATAAGCTAAATCTATACTGAAGAATTGATTGCTGTCTCAGGTTATCTTGCCTACTATTTCTTATTATTAATAATAATGAAAATACAGTAGATGGATCAATTAATTTGTATTTAAATATACACAACAATAATAAAGAATGCCGGTTAAGATAATGTTCAGTTAGTTTTTTAAATTTCTGTACATGTCATTATCCTAGTAGTGTTTTGTTCAAAATATATTTCTTTGGTAACAAAACTTCACATTTTTGAACAGTTAGTGTTTGTATGGCTTCTCTTGCACTTTATTAACTTTAGTTTATTTTGGAGGATATTATTAAGGATTGTTTTGGTGTAGGCCGTTTCCCCTTTTGTGCCTGTGTAGGCTGAAGCCTATAGTTTGAGGACAAAGGCTTATTTGTATGTTAGGCCTCAGTTAAGCCTGGGGCTAGATTTGGGAGGCAAGGCCTCATTTGGGTATTTGGAGTTTGAAGCTTGCGGACTGAGAATCTGACATTCCATTTTTGTAGTTTAGACCTCATTTTCCATTTTATTTTTGAGACTTTCAGGTGTAACGATTCACAATACTATCTGAATGAAGATGTTTACGGTAAGACACCATTTTCATTAGGCTGCTCTTTCCATTGGGAAGGGACAACTCTGGCAGCAACAGAGGCAAGACAAAGAATCAGAACATCACAGGACACACACATGCTTAAAATTACTGCACTCACCTGCCCTAATTCACCAAATTAAAAATTAAGAAAGTGAACATTTAAAAATTACATTTAAACAAAACTGCGTAAATCAAATTCAATAAACTTTATGTGAATCTTACCAGTAACGTCAGTGCTACCAACAGTCCAGGGCTCATCGGAATCAAAATGAGTGTCACCACCCATTCCAGATCCAGGAAAGTAGGCATGGGCAAGGAAGCCTCCCTCTCCATCAAAAGGAGAGCTATCACCATGGAAACCCGAGGCAAAAAACACCATGATGTCAGGCTCCTTGCGCCGGCCATATTTAACTTCATGGAAGGGGATCTCTTCAAATCGCATTGGGGTCACCTTCTCCCATACTTTGAATGCCTGCTGAATGGCATAGTGGGACTCATATTCACCAACTTTTGGGGTGTAGTTCTGAATACTGCAGAAAAGGGAACAAAATACTGGTCAGAACACCAATCTACAGATGTCTGTTCAATTATTTAGAGACAATGGTGGCTGAGTTAAATAATAATTTCTGTAATATTAAAAAATACACAACCAAGAGTGGAAGTATTACCTGAACGTAAGGTTGTGTTTATTCCATTTGTGTCCTGTTAAAGCATAGCGTCTCCGACGTACATTTGTTTTGATTTGGGCACCAAACTTATCTGGCACACCACACCGAGGTCTTTTCATTGATCTAGGTAGACAAGTCAAATAAAAGAGAATATTTAGGGTGATGTTCAGAAGTATTACTAGATACTGTGTAACTTGGGGATCTTGTATTTCTGTATTATTTCATCTACTTAAAGTCTTTCAATATGCAAAATAATCAAAATTCAATGGTACAGCCCAGAACAAGCAGTCATTTTTTACAAAAAAGGTTGTGAGAGAGGTAGAATATATCATTAGTAATGAAATATAATTTGCCCAGTGCAAGAATATTTTTAGTCTGAGAAAAATTGCCTAAATGAAAATAAATGTATATTTAGATTAAGGGCAATAACATGAAACCAAGTAAACACTTCTCAGTGGTGGCTTTGAGTTGACACTCAAATGTACTGAATGTAATCCACCTAAACGCAGGAACAAGCTAATGACTGAGCGATTGTGCTGTACAAATATAACTCTGTCATCTTTTGGCATTCATAAACAAAGCCAAAAAGGTTTGCTGTCTGATCTGTTCATGCCTAAGCTTTATCATATCCATAATGAAAAAACATCCAAAAAGTTGGCTTATGATCGGAAGATTGTATGTCTTCATTCATTTATGTAAGGAGAGGTGGAAGACAATAAAAGTAATGGAGCAAAGAACAATTTTTTGACAAGGTCATTGAAAAGAAATTGCAGCAGTCTGAATAGAAAAAACAACAATTCAATGTCACAGGGAGAAGAATCCCTCGTCTCTCAAAACGCTTTCACTTTCAGTAACACAACAACATTAGCAGGACGATGTTTTGACAGTGTTCTCTTAGCTAACATTCCCAGCGTTCCAGTCATTGACTCCTTCACCTAACCGTGATTGATCAGTGGTTGATACACATTGGGAGGAAAAGCAGAGTCCATCTTGTAGCATTTCCTTCATCAATCCCAAGAGACAAAATGCTGACAAAAGGCACAATAAGGTCAATGGTAGACAAGAGAAAGCTGGCAGAAGTCTGATTAACTATCTTTGTTAGAATTGATTAGACTTTGGTGGGTCTTTCCTAATAATAGCTCAAGCCCAACAAACATCCAAAAATGAGAAGCATAATGTGAGCCTACTTGTAGGAATTTAGTGGTAAAGAAGAAGGAAAGAGAAAACAAAATGCAAAGAAATCAGTAGGCTCTCTAACACTGGCCTGGACTATTAGTGACGCTGTATTTATCTTGATGTGCATTGAAAATGATAAAAAAAAAAAACATATCGCAGTCAAACTGTGTACTAACTTGACCTGCTTGCTTTAAAATGTCTAACTGAAATGATTAACATATTAATCTTTCACAACTGTG
This sequence comes from Polypterus senegalus, assembly GCF_016835505.1. Taxonomy (NCBI): domain Eukaryota; kingdom Metazoa; phylum Chordata; class Cladistia; order Polypteriformes; family Polypteridae; genus Polypterus; species Polypterus senegalus. Next base: position 69,431,004 of record NC_053162.1, on the reverse strand, counting down.
ATGTGGCACATCCATGTAGTATTCTCCTTTAGCTGTGTTTAGCTTGTGTAGACCATATTGATGCTGAACACAATGTTTAAAAATATTGAATACAATTTCAGGCTGTTTACTGGTATCAGAAAGTGTTATCAGCAAAAATGAATTTTCATTATACATTATAAACATTACAAATGATAAAGTGCATGATAAAGCTGCAGTATAGCATTGCTTGGCTTTTCCATAATTTTTAATTTCTTCAGCTTGCATGGGCTAAGAAAAGAGAATGTTAACACAACCTCCACATCCTTTTCAGTGCTTGTTTCCTGTAAGTTAGCATTACTCATCTTTCATTAATAATTAATACACTTTTTACTTGCATGCATATATTTTGCAGGTCTGCTCACTTTTAAATATCGTCTAGCTCTTTGTGAATGCTTGTCATTCGTACAAAGGGATCATTTAGAAAACTGGGAATTGGAACAAAATGCATTTATACACAGTAAATTATTAAAGACAAATAGAGCATAACAATTTTTCACAATCTGAATAAATTTGTATAAACATAACTGAAAACATTTTAAAACCTTTTGCCTCTAGCCTACTCTCCTGTGGCTGTTAAGTCGTGTAGCTGTACTCATGTATCTTTCTGCCCCTTTAATGCTCACTTTCACCTGCACAGGAATTCCAGTGAGCCAGTTCAAGGCTCACATCAGACTTTGAGCTTACTGGTCTTAACTGGGATAGACGTTTAAAATTCCCAAAGACCTTGGCTTATCCATTCATCCATTTTGTATATCTGCTTTTCATATTCACAAGGGGCAAGCCCTCCCAGGAGCTTTGTGTGCCAGCCAAGAAATAAACCTGGATGTGGCACAAGCCCTGCTATAGTTTATATTCTTCTTATTAATATTTAAAATCTGGCAAATTCCTTTACCCAGGGCAACATGCAATACCTGTAGCACCAAGTTAAGGGGCTTTTTTGAGTCAGGGGTTCATATTGAACCAGCAACCCTGTGTTTTAAAATCCAATCTTGAAGCTGTTGCACAGCAAAGCCTGCACTACTATAAACAACAATGTATTGCATACTCTGAAATTCCCAATACACCTTATACACTAATATAAGAAAAGAAAACATGAAATTTTGGAAGAAAGAGAACACTCTTCGGTCTATCATGTGTATTTGATAAGTTCACACCTTATATCTTATTCTCTATTTTTTGAATTAATAAAAACAATTTTCATCTTCATTAAACTGTTTTCTCTGCTCTGTTCAGAAATTCACTTAATTCAATGATTTCAATTCCATCTATGCATCCATATTGCTGAATCAAAATCAGAGCTACAAAGACATCTTCATGTACAAAGCAGTCCATCACAGGGCACACTGACTTCCATACTCATTTAGACCAGCAGTCAGATTTATAAAACTTGCGTATGCACAAAAAGAAGTCCAAAATATATGTTCATAATTTTTCATGTAAATGTTGGAATTTAGAAAAAAAACTTGATGGGAAAATGTGTGTATGTTTGCGGCAACTCTGACAATTTGTCTACGCAACATTTTGGAGAAGTAGGGAAATGTATAACCATGCTGTTATTATAATGAGCTTTGACATGACAAATTTTAAGTCTCAAAAGTCATGAATATGATGTATAGACTCTATTTTTTAAGAGGGCCAATGCTGCGTATTTACTCTGAAGGCCTTTTTTGCTTTTTTTATCAGTTTATACCAGCTACTTGTTATCACTTCTCAGAGAACGGGTCAGGTATATCTTGGCCATGCTTTAGCTCCATCGAGCCCACTTGTGCTGGAAGGCATTAAGCAACTGATGAAATGCTGCCTTCAGTTTCTGTATGGTGTGGGTGTAAATACATGAAAAATAGTATGTTTTTGTCAACATAAAGGTGCAATTTGTGGCAGTGTCGGATTTTCCTAACGTAATCAGGGCAATTGACTGCATTCACATAATGACTGACTAATATTGCAATAAGGCCACCTAGCAAGAATGAAGCTGCTTTTGTTAACTGTTAGCAAAGATTCCATCAACATAGAAGTCATCTGCAATGCCGAGATTAGACTGACAAATGCCTTGGCTTGGTGTCCTATGTTAACCCATAATTCATTTATTTTGAGGCATTCACAGAGAAATTGCCAATGCTGCTGTATGTGATGACTGGCTTTTTGATGGTTGAACCCTCGGTTTTTCATATTTCCTGCACTACTTATTGTAACAGCAGTCATACAATTATATGTGTCAGGTATTAGCAGCTACCCATTCAGACACAAGTACCTTACACATTTCCCTGACCCCTAGAGCGCAGAGGAGAGGTGCTACAATAGAACTCCTCAAATGCAGGTGGTTGTATCTCGATGCATCAGGTGAGAGGATGCTCTACTAACCAATGAAGGTCTGCAGCATTGCTATGCATACAGTATGCATGGAGTTGATTAGCATGATCCATATATGATCGTTTCAGGGTGGCAACCAGGTGGTGTTCAAGGCGCATTCACATACACACATTTACAAGGTGACTGTGATTTATAAAGGTTAAATTGTGTAGAAGTGTGCTTATGCTTTAGATTGTTACTTGGTGTAAGCATTTTTTGTGTTTTTTGGTGTATGCTTACTTCCATGCTAACTTTTATAAACAAATTTATGTTGTATACACTGTGTGAATGAACCCCGGACACAGACAGGCAGACATGTTGCAATTCCACCACCACACGTTTATTTACAATATTTACAGTTGTTAAAGTGCACACAAACCCCTTCAATTCCCCCAAAGTCCAGGCCTCTCTCACTCTCTGCCTTTCTTCAGGCCGCCTCCACTCTCGCTCCTCCTGCTTCGTCCTACTTCCACCCGACTACAGCCTCAAATGAAGGGAGGCGGCCCCTTTTATTCACACCCGGATGTACTCCAGGTGCTTCCCGGCAATCTCCCACTGACACGCCCCCATGTGGCAGAAGTGCCGGCTGTATCCCCGGAAGCACTCCGGGTGTCCCTGCTCCTCTTCCCCTCAGCACTTCCTGGTGTGGCAGAAGTGCTGAGGTCCAGGGCTCCAAAGGCATGGGGGCGCCCCCTGGCGGCGACCATGGGCCCCTACAGGGTGGAGCTTCAAAGCTCTGTACCCGTGGCCCCCAAAGGAACAGGGCATTCGCCCCAGATGGTCTGGGGAAGACGCAAGCCCTCCTCCGGTCCTCCTGGGCGTCCCGGCCGGGTCGCCACCCCAGCCACCTCTGACAACTGCATCTCCATGCCATCTGCTTTGCTTCAGCACAATAAAATGGTCTTACTGTTATGAAATCTAGCATAAATACTCAATCTTACCTTATTGTTTCTTCATCCATTACACCGGTCACTGGAAGGCCATAAAAATTCTGCATTTCTGAAATTGCACTAGACAAGATTTGTGCTGATCTCATAGTGGACATCTGTTTGCTGGCCTGTGGGAGGTAGCCATACATCCGCAGCCATGACTGAACCCAAGAAAAGAAAGCAGAGAAGATCTTAGGGCTGAGTATCAAAATGACCTGAATTGCTCTTTGAGCAGAACTTAATAACACAGCAGCCTTTATTTTTTAAAACAATTAATAGTCTGTTTATTATAATGAATGCTTGGACGCTAAACACATTTTCTGAAACATAGGTGGCTTCGATGAATGATTCTCTTGGTTCAGTGTGGCTGACATGCAAAAATGTCTATGGCAGCTGCAGACCTATTTTACCTCCCTTATTATATAGAAAAGCATTGTAATTGCATTTTCTAACTGTGACATCATCTGCCAGCAGTATTTTACGCTTTTCCTGGATGTTATATCTTCATCATCACTTGCTTTAAATCCTCTGCCACCAGTGCTTGCCTGGCAATTTACTGCCTGCTCGAAAAGTAATTAGACGATAAAACAATAAAGCTGATCACATTCTGCTTTCGCCTTCCTGATTTTCCCCCTTAAAGCACTTTTTGCTTCCATTAAACTCTTTCAATCTGCACACTGCCCCGGCAATTTCATAGCTAACTGCTGATGACCTCAGTTTCTCATTTGAGCCCATCTATCACCATTCTATTATTTTTTTCACTCTGAGTTATAAGGAACAGAGTAGTGGTTTGGGATCTAATTAACTGTATGGACTTTGTTTTAACTGTTTTAATTGTCAAGATTGTTATGTTTCCTTTTAAGATGAACATTATGTGTAAGAACCATTTGCTAGTTATTTAAGTTATATAAATGTTTTCCTAAATATTAGTGCATAATCTATGGGATGTTCCTATAATCCCCATAAATTGAATTGAATTGGTATATTCTAAGTATTTCTAGGCTCTCTGACTAAACATTATTCTCAGTTAGTGATCAGCCGTGCCATGTGTAAGGTGTAGAGGGCACTTGGTTTTAAACCATGCCTTGTGTGTTTTGTGTGCCAGGTAACATAAATGACAAAGCACTTAATTGAAAGTGCCGCGCCGTACATTTAAAATGTACAGAAGAAGAAGTAAAAAATCTTTTAAGTATAGAAACAACTAAAGTTTTACAAGAAAAGCTCAGTTTAGAGAAGATAGCATTTTTTCACATTTTTTGCCTTTTATTCTACATGTATAATATAACCTTTTTTCTTTATTCTTGCATGGATTATTTGCTTTGAATTTTCACTAAATATTATAAAACAAACTTTTGGACTGAGATTTCTTTCGGCACGTGTCTTACATCCCTGTGGCTATACTATGCATACTGAGTTAGGTTCAAGACTACCTCAGTTCTTCACAAAGTATTGTTCAAAATATTACAATGTGTGCTAGCATAAATCGTAAGAAAAAGCCCAAATGAAAATAAAACACAAAGAAGATATGAATGAAAGTAGTCATTAAATTTAATGTAATAACAAAAATGATAAGGAAAACCATAAATCCCACATAATTTTGCCCTTAGTAATGTAATACCACATCTTGCCAGTAACAACAGCTCTCCCTCTCAGTGCTGTGCTAATGACGCTACATTCTCATGCTGCATTTAAACCACACTGGCAGGGAGCAGCTGTTTATACTTCATTATAAAGTTAACTTCACAGGCAGTCTACTAATCACTTCTGGGGAGAGGGAATCCCCTATAAAGCCCCAAGGTCACCAAGATGCAGTACCCCTCTGACAGTCACTACAAGTAACATCACATAACGTTCTCAAACCTGCTTAGCTCAATTTGGAGTCTTAGGTAGCCAGAGGACGTTCCAGAAGCTCTGGCCATAAGGCAGAAAATAGCCCTGGATGGGATGCCAGTCCATCACGGGGCCCACTTACACACACATCCTCACTAACATATGGCTAATCAACTTAGTTAACACCTTCTGGAACACCAACAGAAGTATTGCAAGAACATGCAAACTGCATATGGAAAATATCCAGACACAACTTTCAGACCTTTGATATTGAATGCTGAGGTAGCAGCACTAGCCATGGCGCCACAAGCATATGTGCTTATTGATTTGCCACAACAGGGAGGCAGGCAAGTAATATATATTTAGTGACTGAAGATAAACTTAAATAAAAGCAAAGGGAAAATACTAGTGCGTCTTTCACCTAAATTTGAAACACTAAATTAGAAATCAAAGTAAAAAATACTAGCCAAAACTAAAATAATCTTTTAAGACTTAACATAGCAAACAAAGTGAGTTTTTTTTTTTTTCGTTTATCTTTCTGTAATGTTGGATGCTTTCAGGATTGTGATCCCGTGTATTCAAAATGTCGCACCTCAGAATTTACATGTGATGCATTTCTGGCTACATGAACCAAGCAATGCTTCAACAAAAGAAACAAAATGTTGACATTCATACCCAAAACGAGACGGTGTCCTGTAAGACATGATGATAACTCTGAATTTAGCTATTGCACATGGAGCATTTTTATTAAGGCCCTACAATTTCCCATATTAAAAAACACATAGTGTAAATATATTAATGCTCAAAATAAATAAAAAAAAACAAAAAACATGATCACAACACAGCTTTCTTCAGAATTGAACTGTAAGAATAAAAGTAAAGCAACAGAAGAAAAGCTTCCTTTATATTTATGTACCTGCTTTTTTTTCAACTGAGCCTATCCCTATAATATTAGCACAAGGCAGGAACACACACATTCACACTAGAATTAACTTAAACAGTATGACGTTTTAAAGTAGCACTGGGAGAAAGAAATACACAACCAGAGGAAGCTCTACCATCAGGACATCCTGGGTGCGTGGCCAGGGGCCTTTCAAATCCACTCAAAATTATCCTATGGCTGCATGGCATAATAACCAAGGGGGGCCACACCACCCTTAACCACTCAAAGAAATGACTGAATGTCTGCATATGGAAAGTAAGAGTGGGAATTACCAAACAGCAGTAAATGACCAGGTGCCCTTGGGCTGCATTGTTAAAAGTATGATCAACTCTCTGTTGGGGTGCTCTATTTATTATGTCACCCAGGGATTTGTGAGGGTCTTAATCTGGTCTTGGCCATGGGAAGAATATTCATAGTCCACACAGACAGTGGCTGGATATGAACCCAGCACAACTGAGAGGATATGCTCCATCCCTCTGTAACCCTGAACTGGATTATGCAGATTCAAACATGGGTGGGTTGATGGAAGGATGGTTAGGACAGCCTATTCATAATTTAATTCCCAAGATTCCTTATCAGACCTGCACAAATTTAAATACATCTGAGCAGTACAGTAATACAGTCTCTAGTACAATATACAGTGCATATAGCTGACTCGCAAACTACAGAACACAGCTCAAGCCTTGGCTGTATGTCACCTGTGAGAAGATTTCTCCCCATATTCACTTTTCCCTTGGGACTCTAGGTTCTTCCCACAGTCCTAAGACATGCTATTAGAATAAACTGTCTCTCTGTGTGGCTGACTGTGAATGATCCCCGTCATAGACTAGTGTCTCTTCCAGTGATATTTCCTGTCCTTTTGGAGAAAAACAATGAACACAAAGTGAATGAGAATAAAAATGTACTTGTTAGCTGCAAGCAGTTTCAATAGAATAAACTCCTGAAAACAAGCCATACCTGTCTGTTGATCAACGTTCCTTTAACTCTAATAGATTACTAGTTAACGTGCCTCAACCACCCCAGTATTTTTTATGGAAATATTTTGTGGAGTTTAAAGCATAACATCATGACTGTGAAACTGAAGGCCCAGTAGCAAGTTTTGAGAAGGGCATCTCATTTTACATCTTGCAGCTTGCTTACAATCCCTTGGCACCACATCTCGATTTGCTGAAAGCTGCCCTTGTGACCTGTGACCTTTACATTAACTTTCAGCCTGTGGTTCCTTAGGGAAGGGTTCCTTTCCATTAGCTGTATGTGGGTAATTGGCCCCTCCATGATCTGTTAATCTGTCCGGCCCTCGAGGAGCGGAAGTTGGGGGGATGGTTGACAGCCGCCAGGCTGTTTGAGCACATTCTACCTCCCTTAACCTCAATCACACAAACTCATTTGTACAGTAAAATCCATTTCATTGCAGTGGCTCGGAGATAGTTTTAAACATATTGGTTTGAAAGAAGGTTTGTAACAGCAAAAAAGCAACTAGATGACTGCATGTCGTTCACTGCAGGCAACACCCAACTGTTTTATACCTCTGATCAACTTATTTCCCGCTGCCGCCCACTCATAAACCCACCACAACACAATCTTTGGTGTGCTAAAGTACAGTTTTCAAAACAAAATGGGAATGTTTACACGATTCATACCGGATGTGCAAACACGGCAGACACCTGCTGGCTGAAGCTCAGTGCTTTCATGGAAAGGTGCAAAGTCCATGTGACTGAGCTGACAAAGAAATAATGACTGATAATAAAATAATGAACTCCATGGCATTCCTAGTCTGACATCTGGTAACTGGGGGTTAGAGTGAACAAAGACTCCAAAGTCAGAAAGTTACATTTCTTAGGAGTAGAAGGAGAATAAATAATCTGTGCATTTTAAAAACTTCACAGATTTGCCAGCTAGTTCAAAAACTCATCCATTTTCTAAACCTGCTTCATCTATGTCAAGATTACAGGGATTTAAAAGCTATCTATTAAGTCAGGAAAGAACCAACCCAGGGAGGAACAGCAGATCATCACGCACACCCACACAGGGCCAATTTGGAGCCACCAATTAATCTAACACACATGTTTTTGGGATGTGGGAGGAAAGCAAGAGTACACCCCGAGAAAAACCTGCATGGACACAAGAAGAATGTGAAAACATCCTCAATTAAAGTGATGTATGTGACCAGCTGTGTGAATACTTTAATATACAATCCCTACCCTATAATTACCCAAATTATGGCACTCATCATTACTGTAAAGTTCACACTGCACAGATTAATTAGAGAGGCACATCATATCTAATCAGAAGGATGTTCCCAAAGGAATCTGGATAAAAGTCATTGATGTCTAGAAGTCTGGAAACAGTTACAAAACTGTTTCTAAGGTTTTGAAGCTCCACCAAACCACAGTTAGATATTTTGATTGGGCACTCATTGATGCTGCAAAAAGTTGAACAGCCTTTTAACACTAAGTCCAAATATTTAATCTCAACACCGATTATATACAATAGTGAAGTGCATGAAGTATTCCTGTTGGAGAAGAACTGCCAGCATGAAGGAGCTTGGATATACAGGCCTATTCCTGTACAACGAAAACATTTATGGACCTGCAAGCCTCAGTCACCTTAGCCAATCTCATTAATTATCAACACAAATATTTGCATAAGCAAAATTAAAGAGACAGCAACGAGGATACAACCACTGCTCACTAAGAAGAACATCAATAACACTTGCATCCAGTTTCAGAATAAGCTAATTGATGTTCCATTGAAGGAGAAGTCTGAAGTGAAACTTCTAAGGAATTCACGGCTTTCATTATGTCTGGCAAAAAAAACAAACAAACAATAAATTCCACAGTAAGAACTTTCAACCAGCTTGGGGTAGACTCTTGGTCTGAATATTAAACATAAGACATTTTACAAATAAGAAAATACTATTTAGATTATGAAGTGCTTAAGAGATGATCTGCTGCCTTGAAACCTGAATGATTTGCTACTGCTGAAAGAAACATGAATTTGGCAGTACATCCAGGAATTACAAGACCAACTGTCTGTCAGTTGAAGATCTAATTGTGCATGTTTCTAGCACATGGTTTTCTAAGTTGCTCTGAAAATGGACAGTGGGCGCACACAACAGAAATGCAGATAAGCTAGTAAATCAAAAATGAAGTGAAAAAGATGGCACCACAGCTGTTATGAGTTGCACAGTTTTTTAATTTTTCCTGGATTTAGGCTGCTGGGTAAAATTCAAAATCCTATCATTCTGGGGTTTCTTAATCCAAGGATTTCAATTTTGGTATATGTTTTTAACCAAAATGCTTCTATTAAAAGTTATGGATCTTTTACTGTCATTTTGTTTTCTTAGGGGCATAGTCATGTTGGGCATTGTAGCATGTTGTGTTACTGTGGCAATCTTTCCCATAATTCCATGTGAGTGCGCAATTATTTACATCATTATGTAAGATCACCACTTTCATTTTCAGCCACTTCCAAGATTTGAATAAATAAGCAGCGACAAAGTGCTGTGTTGATTTTAACTCTAATTGAATTCTGCTTGTTCTTTCCAGATCTGATTTTCAGTTTGCATTAATGGCCTTGACAATCTGTTTTTCTCTGATCTCCTGATGTTTGATGCAGCTTTAAAGTTTTGATCACATCTGTTTTCCACCTCTTAAAATTATACTGAATATTCCATCAGTAAAACTGTAAATATTTTCAGTTTTATAAAACAACTGTAAAAGCGTTTTTTTCCTTAAATGTGTTGCAAAGAGTTCAAATTGCAAATAAAAAATTGGGACAACTGCCCTTCATGGAGAAGTTCAGGTATCTCGGGACCTTGTTCAAGAGTGACTGAAGAAGAGAACGTGAGACAAGTGGATTGCAGCAGCAGCCACTATTCTATAGGAGTTGTACCGGTCCATGGGGGTGAAGCAGCAGTTGAGTTTAAAGACAATGCTTGCATTTTATTGGTCAATCTACATACCTCTCCTCTCCTCACCTAAAGTCATGAGTTGTACGTAATAACTGAAAGAATGAGATCACGAGTACAAGCGCAAAAATTAGGTTTCTTTGTAGAACTTCTGGGCTGAAAATTTGTGGTAGGATGAGAAGCTTGGCAGTTCAAGGGAGTCTCAGAGTAAAGTCTCTGCTCCTCTGGATCGAGAAGAGTCCATTGAGGTGATCCAATGGCACACTCAGAACACGCTGGAACGATTATATTGGGTGGCTTGAGAATATCTGGGAATTGAACAAGAAGAACTGGAATTGAGAGCAGAAAGATCTGGGCTGACCTGCTTGGCCTGCTGCTAACTCAGCCCTCAACTGGAAAAGCAGTTTGAAAAGATGAGAAGTGATGATGAAGATTGGATGTTAGTAAAGTTGCTGTAAGGCTTGAGTTTTTATACCTTGTGTGGAGGCCTATGTTTGTGACCTTTAATCCTAAAATTCTGAATTTAGGATGCTAAAACTATTAAAAGAGCTCTGTTTCACCAATGCTATGACTTAGATTCATCATAGTGTCCTTCTCAGCAGCGATGAAGTGTACTGGAAAAGAATGTAGTACATCTCGGGTGTATTTAGCCATTTTTAATATCAACACCTGCAGACAAATGTCCAAATGCTGGCTTAAAATTAAGCAGTTCCCATTAAACTTTACTAGTTGAGAGAGCTTCTTTTCTGTGGTGAAGTGAGCAGGACAGGAGTTTCCATCCGGAGCATGCTGACCAAAATACTGTATATATGCTTGCAGATCTGAGAGCTAATTATTTGAAGAGCAATATTACATCTCTCTGATATTATAATATTTTGTATAGTAATAAGGAAGACACAATTGAAAATGGCCTTTCCATTCATCACAATTCTACCTTTTTCTTGCTGTGTTTCTCTCCGAGAACCTAGGTAATATCAAGAAAAGAATTAACACACCTTACTAAATATCAAGATTACTGATGATTAATCCAAAATGATATTATCCACTGACCGGTGTGGTAGGCCTTAATTTAAGCTCAATGACATGAGCACAGATCATATATGTAACAGACAAGTCAAAACAGAAAAGTCATCTTTATCATAACGTCAACACTTTAGTAGAGAAAATGAAGGAATTCAAATGATTTTATCACTGGTTATGGCTTAATTAGTTTATGGCTCAAGAAGAAACTTGCCTTTATTACTCTGTTATTGCTGAATCCTTACTACAACACTTTTATGCTGAGCCACTACATATTTTACTGAAGCGTATGTACCTGACGTCCTCTATACCACACTGCTCACGGCAGATTTAGCACATCATGTGATACATTTGAGAATCAAAAACAAGTTCTGGTTCATTAGCAACAGATTATTTTCCATGAATTTATGTAAAATGACTGCTTCCTTGGTGTGGCCATTCTCATGGTTCTTCCCAGGATCCTGATGCTTCCTCCCTCATTCCAAAGACATGTATTGGTCTTTCTGTTGACTATAAATTGTTTGTGTGTGCATGCATGTGCTGTGTGAAGGTATGGCACTCTGTCCAGGGTTGGTTTCTACCTTACAAACAACGCAGCCAAGGCAGGATATGCCTGCTATAAAATGGATGGATTAGGGGAAAATGGTATAGATTGTATAGGCCCCCAATATGCTAGGTGGTTCTTGGGCTGGTACATCCATACAAGTATCCACAAGAATATGTTGAGAATTATAGTCCCGCTGGGCAACCTGGCTGAGTGCGATGTGTGCCACTAAGTGGTGCTGTATGGAAGAACCGTCGCTACTTTGAAGTGTTTCCACAGCGCAAAATGGTAGTAGATGTTGTGTTTGGGGTGCTGTTACACCCCCTAGTGGTCACAATATATACATAAGAGCAGTCTGATCATCCATCCATCCATTTTCCAACCTGCTGAATCCAAACACAGGGTCATGGGGGTCTGCTGGAGCCAATCCCAGCCAACACAGGACAGGAACCAACCCACTGCAGGACACACACCAGGGCCAATTTAGAATCACCAATCCACCATGTCTTTGGACAGTGGGAGGAAACCAGAGCGCCCGGAGGAAACCCACGCAGACACAGGGACAACATGCAAACTCCACGCAGGGAGGACCTCGGAAACGAACCCGGGTCTCTTAACTGCGAGGCAGCAGCGCTACCACTGCGCCACCGTGCTGCCCATGCAGTTTGATCACATAAACATATAACAGTCTTTAAAAAGCAAAAAGTCTGAAAAGCCAAATTAGAACTGTAAATTCATCCATGTCCATTTTCCTCCATTATTTTAATTTATTCTAAATAAGAATTTCCAAATTATTAAACATCATACTTGTAACAATAATTACTTGCTGTATAACATGAATGCTTGTTTCACAGATTATATGGCCACGGCATAGGGAACTTTGGAAAGGGGTGAACGAAAATTCTGTGAAAATGTAGGCACAAAGACCTAGAAACAAATTCTTCATCTCTAGCTGATGCTGCAAACATCTCCACTTAACAGCTGCACTTTCTCAAAGCCTTGTTCTCCAAATGATTAAGCAGAATTTAACTCTCCAGCACCCCCCCCCCCCCTTGCAATACCCCCATGCAGCCTTTTTCAAACAAGGTGGTTCATTGTTACTTGTCCCCTGCTTGTGAATTCTCCCCCACCATATTTATCTCTTACATGGAAAGCAGGACACCAGTGAGCTGAATATAAAACAGAGTACTTCAGAGTATGAAAGGGAAAAAGCTACAACACCAGAAATACATTATGTTCTTATTTACTGGGCGAAAATATTTATGAAGAATTTACAAATTAAAAGGCAGTACACATTTTCTGATGTAGCAGGGAATTTTAGAGCTTCCCACTTCTTTTCAGTGACTTGGTTAAGTAATGAATACGATCAGCTAAAACAGTAGCGTCAGAGTGGAGTGTCAGAGTACCACTGGTGGCACTTCAAATATACAGCAATTGTCACTTACTAGTTGATGAGCTCCAGACTAAAAGGCTCTTTTATTGCTCCAGAGAACTAAGCAGAGGAGTGTTATTCCACAAGTACAAGTATAGAGCTGGCAGGCGTCCACATACTGGGTGATCGGAGCTCTAGGTTCTGAATCACAAAACGTTGTACTGTCAAAGATGTTTAATGACAGCACATCAAGGACAACCCCACACACTAACAAATTAAAGTACATCATTAATAATAAATGAGTTTTCAGAACAGACAATTCACAGGATACATAAGGGGCAGGAAATGGAAGAGAAAAATTTATGTTCAACGAATGACTAAATGTGTGCATAGGAGACATAGCAAGTTGTGGACATTCAATATACGAGCATTGGAATCCTTTTATTTATTTCCCAGTAGATGGTCGCAGGAAGCACTGCTAGAGTTAATGCCAAGAGTATAAAACAGGAGGCAAGAAAGTATTCTATGCATGATTATGAACCATTTTAGAAACTGTGAAGCTGTTTTTCTAGAAGAGATGATGGGGATGAATTGACCAAGTGATGTGTAAACTCATAAAGCATTATTAGAGGCAAGGGGGAAATAATAGAAACAATAGTCTGAGCACCAAGGAGTCATGAGGTAACCGTAGTAGCATTATTCTTAAAAATGAAGGTGCCAGAGTGGTTCTTCAGAGCGATGCCATAGGGGAACCATTTGTGGTTCCAAAAAGATCCATCGCCATGAAGGTTTCATAAAGGACCTTTATTAATTTAGATCTGTAACAAGCTCTATACAGTAAATAACCATGAACAGAAGGTAACAAATTTGTAAAATGTCTGGGTCAGCGTCTTAAAAGGACTTTTGATGCATTCAATAACACACATCTCTTTTAGCATCCTGCTAGGTAATCTACGATGTATTAAAAGATTTCAGTATTTTTTTCCATACATTACAAAGATTTTCAAAGCACAAAGAACCAACTTCATATACAAAAAAACAGTCCCAGAATGAAATGGTGCTTTATCAAGCAAAGGTTCAACAAAGAACCACACAACTTAGTAAAGAACAATAGTGTTTGATATTCTTTCTCACTTTTCTTATCTCTCCCAAGTCCACAAAACTATGGTGATAGATTATATCCTTTGGGGCTGTTATTCTATCCTAATTCCACAACCAGTTGGAAGTGGTTTTCCTGGTCACTCTTGACTGGACATTGGGACTCGTAATGTTGAATCCAATAGGGACAGGCCTTCCTAGATAGTACCTTTAAAGAACTATAATTTTTAAGAGTGATTGTAGTGTGCGGCCGGGGCTCTTGCCCATCTGGGACGCCTCCATGCTGAGTAGACCGGGGGAGCAAGTGTAGCAGAGCTTTAGCTCCCCCGGGACACTAGATGGGGTTGCAGTAGTGCCTCAGACTCCCGTAGGGCTGCATGGGAGTTGGAGTGTGGCGCAGCCCTGTTGGAATCCGCAGGCCCAGCCAGGGGGAGCTGCAGCAGGAGCTGCTGAGCCCTTATGAGCAGTTCTTCCACCACACACAAAAGTGCTGCCGGAAACAAGTAATCAAGCACCTGGAGCACTTCTGGGTGCATTATAAAAGGAGCCAGCAGCCACTACTCGGGGAGCCAGAGTTGGGAGGAGGAGTGACGAAGCTTGACCCCGAGGAGTAAAGGTGGAGAAAGATAAAGAGAAGGAAGAAACGTATGGTATTGTGCTGTGCTTGTGCTGGGACTGTGTTATACTTGTGGGGAACGGGGAAGGCGTTTCCCACAAGGGAAAAAGAAAAAATAAAACCTGTGTGGTGTGAACTTGTGCCCTACGTGTGTCTATGTCAGGTTCAGCTGGTGGTGCCAGCTTGGTGGTCCATAGTGATGTTGTTATAATTTAAAGGATTTCTCCACCCAAAAAATTATATTTCTATATATTACTTACCCCATGTAGTTTGTAATGGTGACCAAGAAAAATGTTTAATCACAGGTTTTCAGGGAGAAAGGAGATAACAAAGTTTCTGATAGAACGGAACCCAATGGTGATCTACACTGGACAACAGCCAACAGTAGCAAAATCTCATATTTCTTGTGTTGCATGATTCACAAGTGAAGTCATCCAGTCATAGTTATATTGTTAAAAAATAACTGTGGAAAATTAAAGCAGTCCAGCAACAGGAAGACCCTTCACATGGGGACACACATTTAAATTGAAGACGACTAGGCACCATTCTACCAAAAAAATTTTCCCATAAAAACATGAGATTACATTTTTGGGGGGGCATCACTACCAATTACATAGGGTAAGTAACACATAAAAAAATCTTTTTTGGGTGGAGTATTCTTTTAAAATGCAGAATTCTTACTTTACTAACCATGTGAACTCCTTTAGGGAAAATAAGAGTCTATAACCTGAGAAAATACGTTACTGTCAGGAAGACACAGGAGACGCACAATCAAGCAAAAAGAAGATCATATTGAAGGAAAGACTCACATTAGTACAGTTCTTAAGCAATCAGGCAGAAAAGCCTCCCTGAAGTTTGTAGTTAGGCATGGCATAGCAGCAGCACTTTTATTTGTTTCCTAAGGAGTTGTGCATAGTGTGTCTATTTGCAAAACCTGACCTAACAGAATGTCAATAAGCTACACCTAAAATATATACTACAACAATGTATGACAAACATACAGAACATACACTGCTTCCCTCTCTACCAAATTTACACTCTAAACACAAATTCTTTTTCAAGTTAGTGAAAGCAAACTTGGGTGCCTTGAGGTCTAGGTGTTTTAAAACAAACTGTCTGATAGCTTAAAGTAAGGAATCTTAAATGAAACCCACAGGAGCAAAATCGATAGATAGATAGATAGATAGATAGATAGATAGATAGATAGATAGATAGATAGATAGATAGATAGATAGATAGATAGATAGATAGATAGATAGGGAAATTCCTCTTGCCCATTTGTATATACAGTAAAAAGAACTCTTCTGAATGACAAATTCAATCTATGAAGAAACATATTGTACTTTTACAAAAAATTAGTCTTGGTAAAGTTACGTCACTTTTGAAATCGGTGATCTCATGCTGTGTGTACAGAATTCAGGAGGAAGTTGGCAGCTTCACAGAAGATGAGCTGTGAAAGCTTCCGTTGTGGACGACTGGTCAGTCAAGCCTGCACGTACACATATACACATCCTGCCCCAGGAAATCCACAAATGATCTAATATCCCTTTTCCCAGTGTGCTTTCACACACTTTGCACACTGACAGGATACTGACACCAGTCTCCCCAGAGACCATCTCGTCACCCAAGTCCAACTCATTCTTCATGGCAGCATGGTTGGCTTTCTTCTATAGTTAGACCTGAAGCTGAATGCTCATGAATTGGTCAAATAACATGGACTAAAACATGGCAGTGCAGCAAGGATTGCAATAATGTAGGTCAGCAGGATGTGACATACCAGAGATGACACTAGCGGTAGCTATAAACAGTAGGTTGTAGGTAGCAGACAGATAAAAGAGTTTCTTGCAGTACCCGGAGGTTATATATATACTGCATTTATATAAATAAACGTCTGTGGCTAGCATATTTACAAAAAAGGAAAAAAATCTCACAAATATTTCCTTTCTTTGTATATTCCACTCAGAGGTGCCCAGAAGCCTACAATTTCCTCTTTTTTTATTTCTGCGTCAGGATGTGAATCATAAGACATGGAGAATGTGGGTGATATTGTAATTACTGTTGATGACTGTTAGTACACAAGGCATTTAAAACAAAATAATTAAAAACTAGACTTTTTAAACATCTTAAGCATTTGCTTTTAATCAAAACGAAGTAATTGAAATGAAACTAAAAGAGAGCCACTGTGTTAGCTTTTGACGTAGTTCTTAAATTAAATCTGATCAGCTCACAAGTTGCAGCTCTGATCTTGTCACCTATGCTGACACTCATGACAATCCCATCCTTCTTTCAGCTCAGGCTGGTACTATCGTATTTGTACTGACCACTGGCCATTTACAGTTTACTGGAGTCTAGAAGATAACCCATGGCTCGCCCTCTGTTAATACATAAACCACCTCTAAGAAACAAGCCTAACTAACGCACCACAGTTTCACATTTCAGCTTAGCTACTCTGTCAAACCTGAGCTTTCTAGAGAAAAATGTACTGAGTGCTTGTTATCAAAGGAAACAAAAAAGTTCTTCAGAGAACACTGCCTCCATCTCTATCATATTTACATTCTAAACAGAAATTCTTAATTTTATCTGGGGTTTTATTTATTTCATGATGGATGTAGTAACAAAAACAATATCCCCTGGTTTATTGCAAACAGGAAAACTGCAAAGACAGAGCTAAGTTTTCTGATTACAGCTGTCACTCTGGCCAGAGAAGCCATAATTAAAAAGCAGACAAAAACATGACCATGTGCCGAAAAAGTCAACAATCCCATCACACTCTTAATGTGATTGGTCAAGTCGGATGTACTGTAGGTCAAACTAGAAAGGTCTCTACTCCCAGATATATCTTTGACAGACCATTCAGTCTTCTTATATAATATCCTACCATGTCCATGTCTGTCCAGGATTTTAAATCACCTGTAGCTCGCAAACCGTTTGAACTATTGACCTGAAATTTGGTGCTCATATACTATGTGACATCTACTATCCGCTCTCGGGGTGATGATTAACCTCCAAGGTTATTCCACTTTTTATTTTTATTTTATTTTATTTTCGAAACAACTCTCAGAAGCGGCCAGCAGGGCGGCCATGTCACATGTGTACGGGCGGCGTTCTCATTCCATCCACCTTCACATCCCCTACCTCTTCAAATCTTAAGTCATTCTTGAGGCAGATTGAAGACTGCCAGCTTAAGTGAAAAATTAAGGAAAACGTACTTGCATTGTAAACACTAATTTAATCAGTTTTAATGTGCAAAGATGCCGACGAAAGAAGAGAAGAAGCAGGCCGCTAGGTAGGAGAAAAGAAGAGCTGCTCAGGAAGCAGCTAGCGCATCAATGTCTGAGAAAATGAATGCTAAATGTACAGAGAAAGATTATGAAAACTATGAATACTCAAGTCAAGTGTATTCACTGCACGCTATCGTGCTATGCGCCATTACTGGTATTGTGTATTTTGCAGGAGTAGAAGCAGTGTGACAAAGGAACATCTCCCAGCTACATTTTGGTTATGTCAGCCTACTCACTAACAATACAAACCTAAAAAGAAGACATTCTATGTATAAATCAACTGAATGAGTATATAGTAGCTTAGAAACAGCTTAAATTGGGCAAATAATATCATCTAGTTACAATTTAGCAAGAATGCCATGTTGGTCTCTGGTGAGACACATGCAAGGAAGAGCTTATTAGTAGATATGTGGCCAAAAGAACCAATGACAGGTTTAAGAAACATAAACTTTGCCCAAACTAACCCAGTTTACTTCTGGAAAGAGATGATATACATCTCAGTTGCTTTTCAATTGAATTGGTCTGCTTGGCATTTGGCAGAAGAGGAAATGACTCCTTTATACCTGGACCACATTAACTCTGCTCAACCACAGCCAGAAAATGAAACGCCACCCAGGTATACCTTGGCTAGTGGAGACTGAATGGAACACACTTCCTGTTTATACCTCTTGGCCAATCTGGCCAGCTCCGATAAAGGTGAAAAAGTAAATACTGTCTAAATATGCCTACAACAGACTGTCCAGCTCTCTCAGTGATTGAAATGTAGTGGAAAAGCTTCACAAGTGACAAAACTGTCCATTAACACCCCAGGCAGACACCTTCTGGTTGCATCTCAAGTAGATTTGTCTGCTCCACCCTAGGAATAAAAGGAAACATCCACAGGCTAAACCTTGGCCAAACTAGCTACCTCTAATACATGCAAAGGAAGAGACACCTCTGGAATACAATTAAGACAGATTGGCCTATTTTGCTATTTGCAGGAGCGGAAACACCTCTAATGTACAACTTGGCAAAATAGGCATTGTGATGCATCGTGCCAGGGGTCTGTGGCTGTGCAAGGTTTTTAAAAACAGTGTGGCTCGAGTTTTGTGGTTGTGGATGCATGCTAGCACAAATCCATGGGGCCAGAGAGGGTTTGATGGAGAAATTGGCTGACTGCTTGTTTATATGTGAATCTCACTGATGCTCCATCTGCCACTATTGAAAGCACCTACACTCACAAGGAGAAAAAGGATCTGAGGACCAAGGACACAAAGAGAAAAATGAAAATCAGGTAAGAGAAATCCCAAAAGAGAAAGTTCAGAATGAGATGAACATGTCAGTGCAGAGGGGAGGAGGTGAGGCATTTGAGTGGACTTATGATGGAGCTAATGGAATGGTCCTCCAAGGGCACGTTGATCCTAATGAACATTAGAAGGAACAAGAGCAGCTGAGTGGTCCAAGGGTCATCCCTCAGACAATGACAGATGGTGGCAGGGTGATGGGCTCCAAACATCCCAGTGGTGATTGGCTAAGGAGGCTGAGAGTTAAAGGAGGGAAAAGAATTCAAAGGTGTCTCCAATCCGCTGAGAAGACCTGGGTGAAGAGAGAATTACGAGGGGTGAAAGGCAAAATAAAGAGAGAACCTATTCTGACGTTTAATTATAGACTAGGTTTTTAATTATTTATTTATTGGTTTTAGCTTCACAATTGTACTGTCATGGAGGATTATTTATTGAAAGATCTGAAACACACTACACTTTCTGGACACTCCTGAAGTGTTTGAATTGCTATGAAAAAATACACTTTTTCACCAAAACTTCTTGTTTGCTTTTTCATTCACCCTAGTCCATCTCGGTTATGACTATTGATGTCCCAGGAAATTGAAGACGCCAAGGCTATGGACTTCTAGGGCATCACAGGCCTGCTCTGCTACAGAAAGAAAAATAACGTTTTGTAGCACAATGACCAGACTAACCAATTCTAACATGTAAAGAAGAAGTCTCTGCTTGACAAGTTTTGTCATGAAGGAAATCTCTCCAAAAAAATGAAAAAACACCCCCTTGGTTACACCTTGGGAAATCTAGCATGCTATGCTTCAAGCAGAACAAAAAAGACCTCCAGGTTACTTTTTGAGAGAAACAAGCTAGAACATACCACCCAGTCATCCATCCACACACATACTTTAGATAAATACATATGGATGAATCTTTCAGTACCAGAAGTATCTGATCCAGACATATTAGTAGTCCAAAATGATGACTACACTGGCCAATCTCAGGAAGTGGATACCACTGTAATGTAATAACAAGATGCCAAGTGTGTTTTGCAAGATGCATCAGAACTGGGGCACTGATAGGATAAACAGCATGCAACATTGATTTTGGAAAGTTACTGTAATAAAATGAAATGAACTTAAATAAAAAATGGCAAAATGCATTCAGAGAAAATGTAATAAGTGCAAAAAAAGTGAAAAAAATACCGCCTTCTACATTGATCTAATATAAGCCAGACATTTCTTTTATTTATAAAAGTGAAAATAAGCAAATGAAAGTGCTGGCAAGAACAGTCCCATCATCTTCTCAGGTCCCAGCAGGATTCATTCATGTCTGCCTCTCTCCGCCTTGTAGGCCCGCTTTTGGACTTGAACGTCAGCTATTGTTCAATACCACCAATGACAGGTTATGCCGTCTGTGGTCGCTGCCTTTGCTTGAAATAATTGAAGAGTGCAGCCCAAACCCGAATGAGACAGACGGCCACCACAATGTGCAAATTGACCACTTTTCCTTCATCCTCTGCAGTGCTATAAAGCCCGCTGTTTACAGGGAGAGATGGCAAAAGGTCAGAGTTGCATCTCCAAAAATAATCCTGCCGTCAGGCTTTGAGAGCACTCAGGTTATTGTAAGTCTATTGTTTTTCCGCAAGAGTGAGGAAACTAAAGGAAGACAGCATGTGTCATTTGTTTATTTATTTGTTTGTTTTTCTTCTTTAGCTACATTCCAATTATAGATCTTCTAAAGGAGCAAAATCCTGCTATGGTTAAAAGTAAGAGGAACTGGCTAGGGAAAAATCAGTGCCATATAAAGGTGAGATTCAGGAAAAAACAGCTCAGGAGATGGACTAAGGAGCAAACTTAATACATCATGACTTTAAAAAACTGTGACTGACAAAGGCAAAAACTTTAAAAGGTTGCTTCTGCATTGACATATGTCTACCTAGGACCACATCCAAATAAAACCTGAAGGCACTGACTGCCAGCCCAACTGGCAAACTGATCCAAAAGTCTGAACTGTCAGGAGCAGGAATGTCTGACTCCCTGCTATCCCTCCAAAGCTCATCACTATCAAGCCTCCACTTATGGTTTCAGCCTGGTCATCTATAAATATACAAGGTTGCTGCAGTAGAATGGTGCAGAGACCACTACTGACATTTCAGAGCTCTTGGCTCTGAATGAGAATTTCACTTACACTAACTTGCTTTGCTGTTCTTCCCTTGGATTTCTGCAGGGAATTCAGGTTACCTCTCTAGATCCAAAAATAATAAACTGCCCTCAGGCTCACACACTCTGAGAAGCGGCCCTCCTCTAACACTGGTCTCAATGGCACCACGTTGATTTAATGCACTCGAATAGCAGCACTGCAGATCGAGATGAATGATAGGTATGACAGGATAGTTGTTAAGACCAAGAAGGTGTTAAAAGACAAAATGATATTGATTTTCAGTTATCCAAAAGATATAAGAGGTCAGGCTATGAGAAGGCATGCAAAGCAAAGATAGTGGGATCTAAATGCACTATTCTGAAAATGTTGTTTGGAGCAAAGCTACAGCACTGATAAAATTCAGCACTCTGTTTTAATTTCTTCTCTCTACCACAATAACCTTGGCAGGCATTCTCCCTTGGCCTTGTTCATCTTTTTGTTGCCTAGTGTACTAGTCATTCAGCCGTCACAAACTAAGTCCTCACTGTCTTCCACCCGCAGTTTACTTGCGCCAAGTCGCGATCTTGCAAGGCAGAAAAAAAAATCCTAGAGGCCTATCATGCAGCAGCAAAATGTGTGGCAAAGAGCAATGACAGGTCTGCAATGCCCTTAGATGTCTGGGGCAGCATGAGCACTATGTTGAAAGGATCAACATGTGTAAGGCATGGGTCAGCTGTTGAACCTTATTCATGATGGGGCTACCAATTGCTCCCCATGAATGTGGAACTCCAGTAATAGCTGGTCATAAGATCACACTGATTAAGTGCCTGCCCAGTGTACACACCTCCAGTGGCATACTAGCGATTTGATAATTTAGTGAAATCAGTGAAATCCTTGGATTGGCCCTGCTGTGGTCACTCGTGGCATCTGGTGGAGCCCCTTGAAGATGATCATTCTTGGATCTTCTATAAAGGAAGTAAAAGTTGTAAGAAGACTTCTGTAGGTGAACTTGCAGAAGGATTAGTATCAAACCTTGAGAAACAAGAGACAAGGGACAGCTTATCTGCGCATACTGAAACCTAACCCCATTTTCTCCATAGGGTCAATGCTTCAGTATGCACGATATTTGTATTTGGTTTGGCAACATAACACCTGTGAATAAGAAGAATTGACTGTATATTGAAAATCAAAAACCAGACAAAGTTATCAGAGCTTATCCATGTCAATGAAACCCCCCCAAAGCAAAGCAAAAAGACACAGACAAAATGCAAACAATTATAGGACAAGGTGTTCTTGAAAACTGAGTATCAACTGAAAAGGATAATGAGGAGGTTAAAGGCTAAAAGATGAGAAACCTTTACAAAAGACAACTAAGCATCCTTCATCAGTCGAACTACCCAAAACATAAGGCCAGAACAACAATGTAGTGGCTTACAGATAAAAACGTCAAGGATCAGTAATGCTCCAAACAATGCTTGGACAACAGAAGAACTGATAGTAAATTACATTTCAATTTTGCCAGTTTTCCCATCTATGTACATAAAGAATAATGTCAAATTATAAAGTTTCCAGACATCTAATACAAGTAGAGACCTATCCTAAAACGCTCATCAGCATAATTTGTGTCAAAGATTAATTTTTCCATCTTCTGTATCATTGTGATGAATTCATGGTTGTGGAGAGCTGGAAAATATGCCAGCAGCACTGGAAGCAATGTAGGAACCAAACCTGGATGAGGCACCAATCAAGCACAGGGAACATTCATTAATATACTCTTGGGCAATGTGCATGTGCTATATAAAATATCGATGGTTTTGGAAACAACTACCCAGCTGTCTTTATTTTCTATACCTGCAACATATTGCTTACTGTAGTCCTTCAAGTGCCTTGTATTGTCATTTACTGCTATATATAACACTATAAAAAAGTCTTGACATTTGTATCACTTCCTTTCTCATTTTAATTCCATACTTTTTGCATTACTGTATTCAAAGGCAGTGTACCTGTTAGTTTAACATTACAATTGAAAGTGTCTTACTAACCTCTTTGTGAAACAGGTATAAATGATTGTGTCTATGGGCTTTTCTTACTTTTCATTCTGTACTTTAAATTAAATGAATCTTAAGTGTAATAGGCAATATCTGTATGGACTTCACATCTCTAACTAGATCTCAGACATGTGCCCATTAGGTTGACTGGTATTTCAGATTTGCCCATATGTGAGTGGGTGAGCCTTATGGTAGACTGGCATTCAGTTGGGTTTGGTTCCACGTTTACTATGATGCTGGGATAAGCCCCGCCCCCTGAAGTCTTTAGAGCATTAGAAGAATTTTGACTTGAATAAGCCATTCAGTCCTATCTACCATTCCTCTAAAATAAGTTGAGTATTGAAGGTTCCAAAAAGTCCAACTCAATCCAATTGGAATACGTAGATTTAAGAATGTCATGTTACGTTGTTATGTAATTGTAATAGTTTATAGTGCTCTGGGCAATAAATGGGAGTGCATAAATAGGACTGCAAAACAAACTATATTTATTTTCCTTTGAATTGCAGCATTGAATCTTTTTCTGTATGTGTTACCATGCCATTATAACACAGTACCTCATCTTGTACTGTCATGTAAAATGCATCAGATGGTGTTTTAAGATGGTGTTTTAATTGTACAATTTTGCCAAAGGTTTGTTGACACCTGATCATCACAATTATATGAGTTTGTTGGACACTTCTATTCCAAAACCCTGGGCATTATTATGGATTCCCCCAAAAGCACATGCTGGAACAGATCAGGACCTTCTCCAAACTGTCCCCACAAAGTTTGAAGTGAAAAAATGTCTAAAATATCTTTGTAGGCTGTAGCATTACTAGTACCTTTCACTGGAACCAAGGGGCCTAGTCCAAACCCAGATCAGTATACCGCCTCCATCAAACATTATAGGGGACACTAGGCAGTCTGGAAGGTAGTGTTCTCCTGGCATCCACCAGCCCAGATTTGTCTGTCATAGTGTTTCTTAAACTATGGGTCTAGTGATGTCTGAACTTGGGTTGTTGTGAGAAGTGAATGAGAAAGAGTTGTGAAGGGTTTACGGAAAGTCTTGCAATGGATTCCAAGAGGAAAACAATCCCCCCAGGGGATGATCGACAGAGATTTACCAAGGGGGACCTGGGGGATATATTAGCAGCAGCGCCACAAGATGGATGGATCCCTTGATGACGCTCCAAGGTGATTGCAGGTTTCAAAGACACGCAGAAGGCAAAATTGGATCACGAACAAAAACGTTTAAGAACAACTGGTCTATTAGACTTTCAGATAGTAAAGCATGATTAATTATTTCAGTAAACACAACTCAGCTTCTCCAGAGTCCGATGGTGGTGTGCTTTACTGTACACCACGCTAGCGAATGCTTGGTATTTTGCATAGCAATCTTAGTCTTGTGTGCAGCTGCTTACCATGGAAAACCATTTCATGAAGCTCCTGGCGCACAACTCTTGTGCTCATATTGCTTCCAAAGGCAGTTTGGAACTTTGTTGTGAGTGATGCAGCAGAGGACAGGCCATTTTAAAGTGCTATGTGCTTCAATAGTCGGTGGCCCTGCTTTGTCAGCTTATGTGGTCTGGCACTTAATAATTTAGCTGAGGTTCTTCTTAATAATAATAATAATAATAATAATAATAATAATAATAGATTTTATTTAGATGCTGCCACTTCACAATAATAGCACTTACACCTGACTAGGGCAGATCAAGCAGATCAAGAATTTCACAAATTGTCACAGTATGCAAAGGTGGCATCCTATGACAGGGCCGCGTTTAAAGTCACCAGTACTACCCATTTTACTGCCAATGTTTGCCAAAGGAGATTGCATGGCTATGTGCTTATTTTATGCAATTGAACTCAAATATTTGGAGTGGTGTCTACATGCTTTTGGCCAATTAGAGTATGAAAGGTGTTATATAAAATTAAGACATAGTGAAAAAGCACTAAAATTGAAACATTTAGGCAAAGCAAATTTGCACAGTTATGCTACTTAAAACACATTACCATTCACACTATACTATTCATAATTAAGAAAATCCAACAAACGCATATCATTCAAGTCTTTTTCTAGAAGATATCTTGATGAAGTCCCAGAGTAAGCATAGTGTGGAGGTATATGGACATGGACCATGAAATACATCATTTTATTAAAGGGTGACGTAAAGCATGTTAAACGAGAAAGGATTTCTTGGAAAAATCATTAGCTATGGATTCCTGGCAGTAAAACCTGACAAATAAGAAAGTGCATAGACTTTTGAAACCACATAAACTGGATTCATTTCTGGACATTGTCTCCATGACTAGGAACAGTGCCTACAGCGTACTGGGAATGGCTTGCTCAGGAATGAGTTTCTTGCTCATCACCCAATATACTTGGACTTGTGTCCATGAGAGCAAGCAAAGAAGATGTGCAGCTCATCCCACTCCAAGATGCTCACTAATGTGCTGCATCTATACAGTATGACATGTTTTAGTTAAAAGCCATCTGCTCTCTTTACGTATCTCCAACTTCTGCATAAAAATTTCTTTTTTTTTTCTGGGAATAATAAATATTTTTTAATTTTATGTTGGCAACCCATCAGCATGCTCAGATGAGGGACCCTCATTTGACCTTTAAACAGAAGTGTTGTGGCAGTAAACTCTTCCTCAGCAAAGAGGAGCACAGAGATCATTTCCTCTGTCGATTTCCTTCAGGAGTGGACAGTGGGAGTCTGGAAAAAAGAGCCTGAATCCTTAGCAGCTATTTCTAGTAGGTAGCTGCTGGACCAGCTGATTTCCTGGCACAGCGCCAGGAGCCGGAGGGTCAAATTTCCCTGTTCCAACACACACTTTGCGCTGAGCGGCTCAGATTGCTGTTGAGACAGCTCCAACCTGAACTGTTTGCAAAACAAGCTAAGGCAGGCCAAAGTGGTCACTGAGGAGATCAGCAATCTTTGACCACCCAGGCATCTCTAGGCGTGTCATAATGAAATTCAGAAATTAACATCTGCTTAGTCTGTGGCCACCAGAGGCATCAAACATACATATAAGGTTAATACAAATTTCATAAGCTTCCAATGATGTATCTTTTTTTTTCCCCAAGAGCTTATACAAAAGTGAAATTTCCCCTTGGGATTAATAAAGTATCTATCTATCTATCTATGTATGTATGTATGTATGTATGTATGTATGTATGTATGTATGTATGTATGTATGTATGTATGTATGTATGTATGTATGTATAAGTACCACTGACATCATTTATGATTTATGACTTGTCTCTGCAAAGATTAAATCCAGAGCCTAGAGATATGCAGAAAGGGCTGATAATGATGGGAGCCACAAGCAGCATAACCACCAGCCCAGACACTTGCAGTTCTCATCACTCTAACCCAAATCTGAGAAGGTTATGAGACATGCAGGGTAAATGTAGTAAAGCTAAGCTTTCATGTGGGGTCATCCTTTCACCTTATCAGGCCCCATAGGAAAAGCTTTGCCAAATCGTTTTTACTTCTCTAACAGATCTACTCATATCCATCTATCAATTTTCTGAAGACACTTAATCTTGTTAAGGGGTCACAGGGAGATGACGCTCATTCCAACAGCATCAGAACCTAATCTGGATAGAGTGCTGGTCCTTCCTTTAAACACACTATCTGGAGCTGTGAGGCAGCCATCTTAAGCACGATGGAAACCTGTTTTCTTCTGAAGCAGCACTAATCATATGTATTATTTAAGCACAAAGGCTGCTATATTAAATAAAACTGTGGCAGGTGAAGCAAATAATGTAACTTAAATAACAACTGTGAAAAACGTGTATATATTCCAGCATCCATTCCACCTGCAACTTCAGAACAGGTAATCCATCTAAAGCTAAACATGTTTGTGCCCAGCCACAACTTGGATGGGTGACCATCCAAGAAAAGTTTGGGTTGCTGCGCTGACAGAGGTGCTAATGAAGCCAGCAGGGGGTGCTTACTCTGTGGTCTGCATGTGAATCCTAATGCCCCAGTGCAGTGATCGGGACACTGTGCTGCAAAAATTGCTGCTGTCATTCAGAAGACATAGAAAATGAGTTCCTCACTCTCTGTGGTTATTAAAGATCCTTAGACATCTTTTGAAAAAGAGTAGGGTGTACCCAGGGCTGGTACCACCATTAAGGTGAATTAGGCATTCGCCTAGGGCACAGATCATAAGGGGCGTAAACCCCAGCCGCATGGGTTAGCAACCAAACAGTCAGTTGGCACACTAATAACCTTGGCCTGGGACACAAAAGAACCTAGCACCGGCACTGGGTGTACCCCAATGTCCTGGTTAAATTGCACATCACAGCCTCATCCTTTCTGGCCCCCTAATCAACGCCTGTCTCCTGCTGGCTAAACACCGCTCTTACCCCTTCACCACCTAATAGCTGACATGTGTTGAATGAACAGGTACAAGAATCCAGGTGAGTGCTAAACATTGGAGGTGGTTGCAGTGGCTCCCCACTATCTTTAAAAATTGTTTTGACACTCCAGAAATGTGCTATATACATGTCCATCCACCCATCCATTATCCAACCCGTTATATCCTAATGACAGAGTCACGGGGGTCTGCTGGAGTCAATCCCAGCCAACACAGGGTGCAAGGCAGGAAGCCAGCCCACCACAGTATATAAATGTCATTAATTATTATTATTATTCATTTTGGTCTGATTAATGCTGTCTGTCATTACAGGTCTCACACAAACTCTACAGCAGATGGAATACCCATTAATGACAGCAGCTTCCATTGCTCACGCAGACATAAACTCAAAACACATCACTGTTGCACACTTTCTTCTCGGGCTCTTTTGTTTGGTTCATAAATCAGTCCTAAAACAAAGGAGAAGATTCAGCCAGGCAAGTCTTAAGGATACTCCAAAAGGTGTGTCTGCCTGTGCTTCACCCCTTTACAAGCATGTGGTAACAATCACAAAACAAAATAAAGAAAAAGCCAATCTTATAGGCTTACCCCAAGCTCAGGGAATCAATTTTACACAAAGAATCAGACTTGACATTATTTTATTTGCCTCGCCCTACTTTAGCATGAATCCCGAAACACAGCAAAGCGGAGGAAAATAAACTGACGAAGTGATGATTAACAGGATGTCAGGCCTACTCGTCAGGAGCAGGCACCTAGCTGTCCGACTTGATGTCTTCGTCCTCTCCTCGCTTCTGCGATGCGCACAGGGGCGCGCACGGCGGCGTGCTTCAGCATTTTGGCCGGAGCTGCCTGAACAGAACGGCAGTCTGCCATTGTTAAGGACCAGCTGACCTTGAAAAGCGCTGGCCGCTGTTCAAGACATGCAGCTGCCCTACTTTCCAGCATTTCAAATAGATTGTGCAGATTGTCTGAGGGGGGATGCATGCTCACTATAAAACAAGCCTGCAAGTTTTTTTTGGTTTTTTTTTCACGAAAGCCAAAGCTAGCCAAGTCTGAGGGAGCTCCTTTGGAAGCCTGCAGCCTTTACCTTTGGTGGCAGATAGAGACACGCAGATAACGGTAATTACTGCGAAGATTTACTGCTCTCTCTCTCTTTCTCTCTTGGGCCACAGCTCCCCTACTCAGTCTATCCACCCCGAGACTCCCCTCGGGACTTAGCAGCAACTATGACTGGCTTTCTGAGCTGAACAAACAACAATGTGCGACAAACACCCTCACCCCTGCTGAAAAGTGCAAGAATCAAGTTAGCCAAAGCAAAAATAAGACACCCCTGGGACCTCTCCAGGTCTTTGAGTATTACGTTCGGAGATCAGGGGGTGGGTTTAAAACAAATCGCCTGAGAGCTTCAAATGAGGAGACTTAAATGAAACACGGAGGACCTACTGAAGGATGAATAGGCATATGTAAAAGTCACTACATTATACAGACAGACAGACTGATAGATAGATAGATAGATAGATAGATAGATAGATAGATAGATAGATAGATAGATAGATAGATAGATAGATAGATAGATAGATATGAAAGGCGCTATATAATAGATAGTTGCGTTTCCCTAGCAGATAAGTTACAAACATCTGAAACTTGAAACCCAGTGAATTTGGCATAGGGTGCTGTAAAACAGATGTGGTCACCTACATGAGTATTATATTGGTGCTGTTAATGTTACAGTGCTCACATGTAAATTAATGCAAAAACTAGCCAAAAACACGGCTTGAAAGTTCCAACAGCACCAATGAACTGCAAGATTTTGAACTCGGTAATCCTTGAGGAAACAGTCGTGTTTTGTTACGCTTAAACCTTAAACATGTCATCCCAAAAACACCTTTGGAGAAGCTGACAACCGAAAACATGTCCTTTGTAAAAACGTGTCTACCTCCAATTTATTCATTTAAGAATTTAATTTATTATATGGCATATCCCAAAACGTCTTCTTGTATGTTTAGTCTTAAGAAAAACATGACAGCAAAATGAATTAAAAACTAAGACGAAAATGATTGTTAGTTTAAATGAAATGGTTGTATCTAAAAAAAATCCAGAAAGAAATGTATTGAAGCTTTAGTTAAATTGCCACAATAAGATGAATTTATAAGGAACATGTCACGAGTCTGCATGAGGTATAATAAGAGTGCCAGAGCAGGCACTCCATGAAATTCGAGAGTATAAAGAATCATAAACAGTGGCACAGATTGCACATAAACTGATTTAAAATCATATTAATATACTAAAACACGATGTTCCGTTCAAATGAGAGAAATAAAAATGGAAAAAGTAACCACAAACTATTGAAACATTATGGCTAATAATCACCTCTCCGTTGAACGTGTCCTCCTGGCTCGTCTCTGCCACAGGGCTGCAAACCGCAAGCAAGGCGATCAGTGCAAGCAGCTCCCGCTCCCAGGGAAGCTTCATCTTCAACGCATCCATACTCGCCCAGCTCTGTAAGCGCCGCTGTATATGAGCTACAAACCGAGCTGCAACGAGAAGTCCGGTCGTGTCCGTGCCGTAAAGCCAGTCCTGAGTGTCTGTTGAACGAACGAAATCTGCAGGATGTATGGAACCTGGCAAGTCCTAGAATCGTGGTGGAGTCCGGTTGTCAGCACAGATCCGATCTGCGCTGGATTTCGGGAGCAGTTGAAGGAAACATTGCGCTGCTTTATTCGGAGCGACACCAACACACTGAGGGATGGAAAAGACGGAGGTCCAAAATAGCGGAAAGTGAGCATTCACAATAAGTCTCTCGGAAAAAAAAGACAGAGAGCTCGCAAGACTCGCAGCGTCATCGGCTTTTCATCTACTACTGTAGTTATTATGATGATTGTGACGATTAGGAATCGTCAGGCGGCGTAAGGCTAAAACACGTAAGTGTGCAGCGCGAAACTAAGTTGCAACTATTTAATAAAACGCGGTCTGAGGTGCTCGCTCAGTGTTGAAGAGACGGAGTGCCTCGCGCTCCTCCTCTCCTTACACCGGCGGGCGCAGCCCATAATCTGCTAGTATAAAAGGCGCTTGCAGAGCAAATGCCCTCTGCATCCGAATGAACGGACGCTAAATTTCGCGTTCAAAATTCATACATTGGCGAAATAAACCAGGAAAACATTTGATATTCTACTTAGAATTTCAGCATCATATTATTATTTTTTTCATTTGTGTGCATACAATAAAACAACATAATAACCGGGTCCATTCTTTGGGCCCAGGGTTAAATTGAGGTAGAAGTCTATTTAATGGATGGTGCCTTTCTTAGGATATGACATGTCCCAAGTTGTGTGATCTTCTGTAATTCTTGTATTTTGATGTTACCTGCGACCTGTTGGTTATATTACACCATTCCTTTGTTTATACATCCAAGGGCTTCTCTTGCTATTGGCATTGTAGTTGGCTTTCACACCCCATATTCATTCAATTTCGATTTCAAGGTCTTTATATTTTCACAGTTTTTTGGTTACGTTTACTGAGGTGATTCTTTCAGTCAGGATGGACATATTGATGAGTTGGTAGTTTTTTTCCTTTTTATTCTTAATCACAATGTCTGGTCAGTTGGCCTTTATCTCACGAGCTGTCTGTATTGGCAGGCCCCACAGGACTGTGATGTTATCTTTTCTGTTACTGCTTGGGGCTCATGCTCATACCGCTTTTCTTGTGTCTATGAAGATATTCAGTTTTGGCCAGTTCAGGGCATCCTGACACAATATGGCTAATGGTTTCCTGGAATTTACCACCTATCCTGCACGCTGGGTCTGTGCCATCTTTGAAGATTTTGTTCTGGTAGTAGTTGGTCTTGATGGCCTGGTTTTGGGCAGCAGTGATAAAGCCCCCTATTTCAAGTTTTAGGCCAGCTATTTTCAGCCATTGGTTGGTCATATGTTGGTCTACATGTTATGTTCTCACCTACTTCTTTTGGGTATTGCCTGTGCATTTTGGTTTCTTCCAAGTTTGTTTCCTTTATTCTTGGGTTTGATGCTTTGGTTTTTGTTTCACTTTTCAGGTGTGGATGGTTGGAGCTTCATTTGCAAGTTGTGGTGTTTCAAGGAGGTTGAGTTGTCCTCTGAAGCTTGTGGCCATTATTATTATTATAAGAAGAAGAAGAAGAAGAAGAATGTAAAGTAGCAAAGTAGCAGCAATATCATAATTATTATACTATCACAATATGAACATGGTAGCCTGCACTAATGTTCTTCCTATGTGGTTTTCCTCCAGTTTCAATGGTTATCCTTTGATAGTCTACAAATATGTTTGGCTCATACTGGCAGACAAACCTGTTCCAGGCAGGGCCATCTTAACAGCATCATAGGCCCCCAGGCAAAGTAGTACACTGGGGCCCCTTATTTGATAGCAAAACAGAAATATACATAGGCATCAGAAACATCATGAGCCCCTATGCTTCTGGGACCCACGGCCAGTGCCCATTGTGCCCATATGTTAAGGTGGCCCTGACTCCCAGTGTGGATGTAGGTGTGATTGTGCCCTGTGATGTTTTGGCACTCGGTCCCAGGTTGGTTCATGGATTGTGCTTAGTGGTGCCAGGATCCATACCAACTCTCTCCAAGATCCTAAATGGGCCAGAAAAGGGATCAGTAGTAGGTTTTTTAGGTTTCTTAAAATTAGCTAATAATCATTATATGAGTAGATATAAATCTTTCCTCAAGATCCAGAATCTTTTTTAAAATGATAAAGAAAATAAATGGCTTACTGTAGGAAGAAAAACAAGCAAGAAGAACATTTTTCATCTTAGTGAATTTATTGAATAAATGACACCCGACCTGTTCCTTATGTGTTACACTGGAGTTTCTTTGCTGAAAGCAAGGAAAAGAGATCTGTTAGGCGGAGGTCAAAAATGCTGAATTTTTATGTCCTAATTAATGAACTTGCCAGACCTCCATTAAAGTGGCTGCTGTCTCCAGCTACTCTACTTTTTATCTTGGCTGCTTTATATATACTGAGATAAAAAAAAATAGTTGGCCCCAGAAGCAGTAGTCCAATATATATGAAAACCTTCATACAAAATAAGCAAAACATATGTAAGAAATTATTCCAAAACCAAGGAAAATGGCAGAATTATTGGTGTCTAGAATTAGGTCTCAAGTCTGGGTCATTAGTATTGGTGTAAACCCCCATGTCTGGACATACAAACATCTGTGTGTCGTGGAATTCAGCCCTGGTAGCATCCAGCCAGTTTCAGAATATTACCTGGTGTGCTGATTCTCAGGCCATCTCAGCTTTCTATGAAGGAGTGTAAAGCTTTTGATGAGCAGTACTAAATGTCAGTGTCTTTTGTTGTTTTGAGATGCTGTGTTATTTGTGTCTGAAGTTGATTCTCACCCCATGCTACTGGGATAAGCTCAGTCCCCTGCCACACTGAAATGGAGACAGTTATTTGAACATTTTGAACTGTAGCTGTTTTCACACAAACTTTATGGTAGAGCTTTCATTTATATGATAAAGCTCCTCTGCATTTGTGTTCTGATACAAATAGGGAGCTGTGAATAGCAGTCTTTCAGATGTGTCCACTGTTTCAGAAAATTTTCTGAGGAATAGAGCTCTCCATCCCTCATCTTTACCATCTGCCAGTAGCTTTATTTCACCTTTGAATCATTTTATTCATCTTTATAGCATTACTCATTTTTAGCTTCAGGTGCTCAATACTTTATTTCCATGGCCTATGGATCCTGTGAAAAATCAGCCAAGACCACTCAGCAGCCATAATCAGACAGACTAGCAAGCTAAAGAGAGCAAAGCCTGCCATGGGGATCTCTGCTGCTGATTTATGAAATTTACCTTGAAGTTTATTAAAGGAGTGTTGGCTGGGGTTGGCTCCAGCAGACCTCCGTGACCCCGTGACCCTAGATGTAGCAGGTTAGATAATGGATGAATGGATGTTAGCAGTCTGTAAAAAATGTAAAGGGAAATGAGGAGTCCACTTGTCTCAAAGAAAACCCCTCGCCATAAACTCCTTAGAGTTTAAGGGTATGCATGAGCCTTGTGTGGTGCCAACTTGCATCAGAAAACTGGAGGAAAGCAATGTTACATTGAGGGTGCACGTGGATTTACACCATTGATGTACCTCTCCTGGGTTCAACTGCTAGCCTGTTCACTATCTCTTTGGAGCTTCTCTGTTCTTCCTGTGTCCACATGACATTTATCCAGTGTAAGTATTGTTGGTGGTCGTTGGACATCCCATCCAGATGGAAAGGTAGCCCAGGTTGACAGGAGGGGAGGCCAGAGTAGGACAATGATGGATTGTTGCCCTGACCAGGCTGAGAATTGAGTCCTTAACAGTGCGAGAGGCAAGAATGATGAAGGGATTGGGGGAATTATCCCCTGACATACTAGAGGGTAGTGTTCCTTTGTTGATGCTCCCTTTTTTCAGCCCAAATGCCTGCTGGGAGGTGTAGTCCTATAGAGCAGCTTGTGTAATGCCATGGGTGCCACCAGGGGAGGTACAGGGAGAACCATCCCTGAATTTTAGAAACTTCTGCCTGACCCAGAAGTGCTTCCATCTGAATTTTGGTGGACACTGGAAGTACTCCCAAGATCCAGTTAAAAGGGGGCTGCTCTGCCTTGCCTCAGGGAGTTAGAGTCAGGAGACAGAGGATAACAGTTGTGAAAGAAAGAGGAATAGGGAGAGAGGAAATAAAAGGAAGGATTCAGCATCCAGATACGTACTGTACAGGGTGGTCCAGATCTAATTATGCAGATCTAGATCATCTGGATGACTTTGATTTATGCAGGGATGATCCCAGTTAGGTGCAAAGATGATTCTTCATGTCGTCAGTTCGCACACTTCTCGATGATCTGGGATTTTTTGGGTGATTTTCTATGTAATAAACTTAATAAGTTATAGCGTAATGAAAATTGCATAATTAGATCTGGACCACCCTATATTATACACTATATAAGTTACTTGGAGGAATAAAATCCATTATAACTGAACCTGTGACTGTGTTCATGTCAGTTGTGTCTGGGGTTTGGGACTTCGTGGAGCCCCCTGTCTTCCACACCAGGCACTTTGGTTTCCACCCATATTCCAAAGCTGTGTGTGTTAGGTTGATTTATGACTCTTCGTTGCCCAAGTGTGACTGAATAAGTTAGGTTAGATAGATAGACTTTATTATCCCAGAGGTAAATTTGTTTGCAGCAGGAAAGCACAAAACATAAGACAATGTTACACAAATATAAGAAAATAAGCTAAGACACAGCAACTGACAGCCAGTGTTATCATGTGCACATATACTCAAGGTTAGTACAAAAAAGAATAATTACTTTTAACAGAACACAAAATAATAATTCAGAACTTAGCACCATCCCTACAAGCAAAAAAAATTCAAAATGTTTATCGCTCCGGGCATGGCTACCATCAGGGTATTCTGGGTGTGCACTGAGGTGCCCACGACAAAGGGTCATTTAAATGAGTATCTGCGACCAACGTGGACCCACCCAATGAAAAGACTGAGTATCAGCTAGTTCAAATAACCAATGAGGACAAGCACTCAATGAAACAATAGAGTCTCAAGCTGCTTTAAGTCACCCTGGGGCATGTGGGGGTCTTAATCCAGCCTTGGCTCTAAGAATAAAAGAGTTCTTAAATCAATTAGTCTTTACCCTCAGGAAACTCAATCTGTAGCCTGATGGAAACAGCTAAAATTTAGGGAAAAGAGGATGACTGTTGCCTTCCATCTATCAAGTATGTGATACATCTTAGTGACACAGGTCTGCTGCAAAACAATAATTTTATGTTCATTTTTATGATGCTGTTAAGATATTTTAAGATTAAAATGTGTGGGTGTGAGTCTACCAAGTTCAGAACTGACATTCAGTGCTCATTCCTGATTACCACTTAAGATAAGCCCTAACTCCCTGTGATCCTCTAATCGTAAAGACAGTTTCAGAGGTGTAAATGATGTATTTAAATTTGATAGACTAATGTTTTGTCCATGGCTAGTTCCTAGTCTTAACATAAGTTTCAGATTGACAACAGTTATAAAATGTTCAGCGAGCCCAAGTGATTCATTGTGTTGCATATGGTTGATTGTTAATCCAAAAGGCTGTCTGTTCATTCTCCACCCTTGAGTAAATGTGTGATCCTGAGCAGTTTGTCAAACCTCTGTGCTCCTAATGATGAAGTACATACATGTAAACACTTTTAATGTGTTTAACCTTATAAGGTACCTGCCAAATATACAATGAATAATTTAATATGCATCTTGTACTATCCTGAGCTGGAGTGCTTGGGACTGTTCCATTGATGGCATACAAAGAGTACATCAAATGATAATTGAAAGACTCTTACAAATCATTTTAAAACTTGCAGCCCACTGTTGGTGTGGGTTTTGCACAATTGTCTCATCTTCGTAGTACGGTTTTTCTCTGGGTACTCCAGTCTTGTCTAATTAATGCCAAAAAAAACTGTATGGTCAGAATAATTATTCATAGAAATGATCACTTCTGAGCAATTTGCAGCTCAACTGGTCAGAGAGAGCTGTCAGGTGTGAGGCATGAGGAGAGATACTCAGTTTAGACATTTAGCCTCCACTAGGAAAGCAACAATGATGAAAACTCTTAGAGAGTCCTGCTAGTGTTGCTAGAACAATATGGAGGAAGGAGCAGTAATAAACTCTGCTTATGTATAAAAATAAAAGCCAAGTTAAAAACAAAGTTGTTGAACCTCAACTTGCCTTAATATAACTAATTGCAGCAATAAAATAAATATTCCATGTGGGTTTTTCAAGAAAAGTGTACATGTTTATCCCTAAAAGTTCTGTTTCTTTCTCTTATAATAAAATCTCGACATGTAGGCTGCTTCTAATAAGGTCTTTCCTCTTGAGCTTGTTTTGCTAGGCTAGGTTTTTTTTCAACATCTGCTCCCACTTTCTCGTGTTAATGAGAACTTTAACAGAATCACCCAAGCAGCCAGAACATCCCAGTTATTGATGAATCTTCCAAGTCACAAGGGGGTGCCTGTGGGCAACAGTACTGGCTGTAGTTCCACTGCTGATGAGTCACTGGTAAGTTTAAATAAGCATCCATTCCTTTTTTAAAACCTGCCTATCCTGGGCAGTGTCACAAGGCAGCTGGAGCCTATCTCAGTAATCACTGGGCACAAGGCAGGAATAACTCCTGGACAGGGCGCGAACCCATCACAGAATGAATACATACATAAACACACACTGGGGCCAATATATAGTAGCAATATCAATTCAAATATATCTAATGTAAGAAATAAAAAAAACCTGCTTTGAGGCTCCACATTTAGTATTAGCAGAAGGACTGATAGCATTATCGTGTGTACAGAATACAGTCAAATTTGTACCTGCATGTCTGACCTTCATACAATATGTCACCTCTGTAGTTCGCTAACTCAAGGAAATAGACCAATATGTGATGTAATGGATTTGTATATTGGTTAAGATGTGAGGTTCCATTGCAAGTCAGCAGTGGGGAGGGCATGTTGGTCACAGTGGTCCAAGTTAATGGACAGCTTAATTATATTTAGAAAGTAAATAACACAACTTTTGAGAGGTATGTTGATTTGCTTTGCCACCCATGCCATTGTGTCATGATTGCATACAGCTTATGGCCAAGTGACCCAGTGGTGACACTACTGGAATGGAAACTACAGAACATACCATATTGGATGGCTCAAATCCCTCTGAGTAGAATGGAGAAGTCAGTAAATTTGCTTGTGTATACAGTATATATATATATATATATATATATATATATATATATATATATATATATATATATATATATATGTTGCATAGTTTTACTTTTAAATAATGCAAAGAGTATGCGACACGTGTTTCGCCCTAATTCTGGGCTCATCAGGCATACATACTCACTGCACCCCCTCTCGGGGATCGAACCTCGGACGTCAGCATAGATAACCACCCATACAATATGATTGTGTTTCAGACTACG
Organism: Polypterus senegalus; assembly: GCF_016835505.1. NCBI lineage: Eukaryota > Metazoa > Chordata > Cladistia > Polypteriformes > Polypteridae > Polypterus > Polypterus senegalus. The sequence goes on along the minus strand of NC_053162.1, from coordinate 69,393,293 downwards.
AATGCCATGAATGTAGTTACCCCAGTCTACATGCTGTCAAATAAATGAACCACACGCCGTGGCACAACGTAAAGAGGCTTCGCCTCTGATGCTGACGTCTGAGGTTCAATCCCCGAGAGGGGGTGCGGTGAGTGTGTACGCCTGATGAGCCCAGAATTAAAGCGAAACACATGTTACATACTCTTTGCATTATTTGACAGTAAAACTATGCAACATTCTATGATCTGCTTCTTGCTACTGAAGAGGGCACCATGGCGAATGTTTGCCGACTTGCAGACCGACCACAAGCGTTAGCTTAACCACCCATACAATCAGATTGTGATTCAGACTACGAATGCCAAGAAAATTATATATATATACTGTACATATATATATATATATATATATATATATATATATATATATATATATGTATATATATATATATATATGTATACAGGTAAAATTCTGTTACAACGAACTGGCAGGGACCTACAAAATATTTTGTTTTAATGAAAATTTTGTGGTAATGATATTCTGTATTTGTCACTATAGTGCCTTCTTTAACTTGCATCCAGGAATTTGCAATCATTTCAGTAGCTTCTTTCATGTTAATTTTAATCTCCTTGTGTCTAGCATTTCCTTGTGATAATACACTTTCAGGATGCGAATAATGCCCAGATCCAATGGCTGAAGCACTGCTGTGCAATTTGGTGGGAGAAATTCAACTCAAACAGTATCTAAATGTGGAAGCATGTTGTGGGCAGCACAGTTATCAATCAGAAGCCGAATCATCTTTTTCTTCTTCTTCATATTGTAATGTTTCCGAACTCTTTTAGGATCAAAACCCCCTCCCCCACCCACACCCCAAACGGGAATGACACGTTGAAGTGTGTCCCGAAGCGTGATTGCTGATTGTCCATTGCAAGGGCAGGGCAACAGCAGGATCACAGTGGTGCAGTGAGGCGCCACAGAAGCAAATCCTAAAAGATTGTGGTTGCGCTATATCTTGTACCCCAAAACATGAGGCTGAGTCTCAGTACTTTAGCAAAACCAGCTTTATTCAGCTTGAAACAGGAACAGCAGGGTTATTTATTGTAACGTGATCTGCCACTCTTCTATAAAAAGACACAGCAGTCAGGCAGGGTTGTGACCAGGTTAATGGCCAAGTAATACCGTTCCCTGCATTTACAATGTTCCTGAAGTGTTACCCATTGCATGGTTGCACTCGGGTCCTAATCTGGATCCTGAGTTGGTTTGTTGTGTTGTGGGTGCAGCAATACGCTCTATCGATGCGTGCTCCTAACCTTCTCCTTCTCCTTGCATCACCCATCGTGATCATTTCTGTTTTCTTTGGTGAAGAGCTGCAGCAGAGCTGTGAGCCTGCTTTTGTACCGGCAATTGGTAAACAGTCTTCCACAGATGCGGTGACTGCACATCAGGACACTCTTCGCCATGTTGTCCAGTTGGGGGAGGTCCCAAGAGAGTTTAGAAACCTCACATTTCCTTGAATGAGTGCCATATTAATAGGAATGTTTCTCAACCGAGCATCACTGAACCACATAAAAACTGCTTTTTCAACGTCTTCAAATGCAGCAGTTTGCATACGTTTGCAACCCAAGATTTTTCTTCTTTTTTTGCTCGGTCTTTCAAGAAAGCTTAAAGTGTCGATGGCAAAATTCCGAATTCACTGGCAACGTCTTTTTTCTTTTTGCCGGGATCGACAGCTGCAAAAATTTTTTTGTGTCTGCCGTTTCTATAGGAGGGTGACAATGAGTTAAATTCCAATAGATGTTTTTCAAATGTTGACGAGCAATAAGCAAAAGGTATCACTGAAAACCACCAAAAACAAAAACGGCAAAAAAACAGTAAAGTAAAGAAGAGTTCGAAGAAAGAAAAAAAATGTACAATGTTTCTATTTGGGGATCATTGTGCACAACTGAGCTGCGAACACAGAACTAACTGCTCTCTGAATGATTCATTCAGGCATTTCAAGGTCTTTTGTATTTCGTAGTAACGAGATTTCTATAGACTCATGTCATATGGGGAAATTGTCGGGACCATAAAAATACTTCGTTGTAATGAAAATTTTGTTGTAAAGATATTAACAGAATTTTCTCTGTATATATATATATATATATATATATGTGTGTGTGTGTGTATATATATATATATATATATATATATATATATATATATATATACTGTATACTGTATATATACAGGGTGGCCCATATTTATGTATATGATGTTTCACAGGCTGTAGCATTTAAACTATTGCACGAAAATTATCGAAAATGGCATCACTATGTAGCCTGAGAATGGGAGTAACATGACTGAACATTGATGACCTGTGGTGGCAGCAAGATGGGGCACCACCACACTATGCCGTAACAGTGTGGCAGTGGTTGAACAAAACATTCCCGCAATGCTGGATCAGCTAGCATGGGCCTATGGAATGGCCAGCTCAGTCTCCCGTTTTGACCCCACCAAACTTTTTCATGTGGGGTTACATAAAAGACAAGGTGTATTGTACCAACATCGCATCCACAATGTGACTGAGCTACATGCAGCTAGCACAGAAGAATTTCAGAGGATACCAGTACAGATGTGCCAAGCCGCTTGTGACAACATTGCTCTTCGTCTTTGGTGTGTATCTATCTGGATGGCGCATTGGTGGACCATGCCATGAACAACAGGGGATGAAAAAACATTTAAGTTCCTTAATGTTCATGTTCCATTATGTTACTTGATAATAACATTGATAGTTTCCTGACAATAACGCCTTTTCAATTATGTACATATATATGGGTCACCCTGTATAATCATAAGTTACGGCTCCATTTTGGATTGGCCATTTCAGCATATTTCAAATTGGTTATATGCTGGTCACAAAGTGTACAGGTTATTGCATCTGAGGCTATGTGGGTCTTGTGTGGGTCACTGGTGTGCATACTTTAACTGCCGATATGGAGTAGCACAAACTGATCATATGCACATCTTGGCGGCCACACACCAGGTCCATGTAAGGCAGTGTCTCTCAGCCACTGGCACATGCCATCAGTGAGGTATGTGTTGTCATCTTTAGTTTGGGTCTCAGTAGGTCACCTAGACAGTGTTTCTCAAAGACCAGGTCATGACCTGGGTTGCTGTCGGGGGGTTATGGTGGATGCAAGAGGGATGTCTAAGTGATCGGCAGCGCTATGTGATGTTTGTTTCACCAAGAGAGACCTCCTAATATACTCATTTTACTAAGAGGACACTTTACAATTGCTGCTGGTAGGTTGTCAATGAATTTAAAAAGGCACAACCAAGTCACGGGACAATCAAGGTTGGGAAGCACTGGGGTAAGGAAAGTGGTACGGGCATAGCACGAATTAGCCACGAGAAGCGGCACCATTCAAAACTATAAAGCACCCTCCAAGACTCAGAAACATATGACACATGCGATACAATAATAATAACAAAAGATTTATTACTGTGACTAGTTTTTGAAGTTTCTACAACAATGTTACTCTATTTTTTCCTATAGACCCTGGCCATAAGTATGAATCACCTCGAAAGGATTGGCTGTATATAAATTAGAAAATAATTAATGAATTTATGTTAGAAGTTGGGTCACACAACACTGCTGCTGACTGGCTCAAATCTCAGTCTGGTCTTTGTTCTGAGTGGATTTGCTTTAAATAATCAACATTTCAAAGATTTGCAGGAACTGTTGGTTGGTGACTTTAAACTGGTCTGGTGAATGTACAGGGTAGATGTGTTCTACAATGGAGAGAGTTAACTTCTGTTTTGTGCTTGAACCTTGTGATAGGCAGAAACAGAAGTGTTTTGGAGGACCCTGATTCAGTAAACGAATCAATGAATGAATGTGTGAAGCTGTGTTGTAGTGATCATTTAAAAATTCTTAAAATTACTTTATCATGAAGTTTGCTAACTAAATGTAAATTGTATATAGAAGTATAGTGGTGCAGTGGTTAGCACTGCTACCTCACTGCTCAAGAAAGATGGGTTCTGCCCCTAGCCTGATTAATATCTTTGTGGAGTTGGCATGATCACTCCATAACCATATGGGCTTTCTTAGTGTAGTCAGGTTTCCTGTGTGGTGGCCGTGGGAAGAAGGGTCAACAAAAATTGGAATAGTTTTTGGGCCAACACAGCCCTCCCTTTACTAACAAAGTCCAAAAACAAAAATAAAACTTGTTGGCATAAAAGAAAAGTGCCACATAGCCAAGTAGCCTCTGATGGTCTGGGCCCTTGGGTCCTTTAAAATGTCTAGGTTGTCTCCGTGGTCAATGATGTCTCCTTCGGGGTGGTTGTCCCTTTGAAGCTAATGGGCTGGAGGGGACAGGGTCAGTTTCCCTCACTGGGCAGTTTTTATAGACTGTGGAGGAAGAAAATGACAAGGCTGTTAGCAGCAACACCTCCTCTTGGCCAGGGATGGTATTGTACACCTGGGAAGAACTTAGATGGTGATATGAGTACACATGACACTTGTCACAGTGTAAAGACAGTTTAGGATTGATTGATGACTTTATATGATTGTGGATGAAAGCAATCTGAGATGGACTGTTGTCCCCAATTAGGGTTCCTCTTAGTTCTTTGCCATAGAGTCCAGGCTCCCAGAACACTATAGATTCTGTATACTTGCTTAGTGTCAAATGCAGATTTTTTTGTACATCCAGGATATTTTTTAATAAGCCAATAGATGTTTCCTAAATCACTGACTCTGTCAAGCCTCAGATCAGTCCTTTAAGTTTTTTTTGGGTTCAGACATTATGAGCCTTAATGTCTCCTCTGAAACAACAGCCTAGGCGGATAACAAACAAGACCAATGGACCCATTCACTAGTTTTAAATAATAAAGCCCACGCATTAGGCTTTTAAGTAACAACCAAGGGCGTCTGGCGCTCTTTGGAAGTCCTCTGTGGTGCAATTATAGTACCCTACATGAGTGCTGCATGTCATATTTCACTCTACACAGATCTTATCTTTTATGGGGGAAAAGAACCCATTCTGTTGCTGCTTCTAAAGGAAATCCTTTCATAGATACACAGAATTTGCACATTGCTCTATGAAAGCCTCGTAAAAATGAATGATGTTTCAGTTGGTAGACGGAAACAAGTCCTAGCAGTAATAATGAAAAGCAAGAAGCATGTATTTGTGTCTTTGGCCAATTTCATTTTAGGAACATTGTCTCCAAATAGTGCTGTTAAAATGACCATCACTACCAAAATGATCTCTCCCTGTTTCCTGTTCCACAATAACCCTAATTCTTAACCACACAACCTCATTCATGGTCTTGCTTAAAGACTGTATTTCTTTAAAATTGTTCAGTTGTTCAGTGTCACCGATCAATGCCATGATGATGTGCCTGCTCTGTTTCATGCTTCATGGGTTCACTTCACTCGAGTCCAAAACTGGAGTTTTAATTGTTGCTCAGATTTGAACTTATACCCCTAAACTATTGATATTTTTACATTTGACACAAATATCAAGGATAAAACTTCCATGCAATTTAATACCTCTCACCGTACAAAATATACACTCCATTCTTTACCAATAAAGCACCCATCCAGTTTAAGCAACTCACATTGGGTAAGTCTTGTGGATTTCAGTCTGACTGACTGGTCACAATTACTCCGCCCAAATAAAATTCATCTGAAAGTAGGCCACAAACATTTACTGTTGTTTACTTAAAAATACACTTAGTTAAAAACACATTTCATAAAGAGCTATTGTCCCAACAATACTAATTCATTGCATTTTTTCCACTCTTTGTCTGTTGTTGATTTGTTTCTTTTGTGTTAAATTATTAAGGGCCACACATTGCCAGGTTTGTAAGCACTTCTGTTCTAAGGTTACATGATGCCACCATGTCCAAGGGTAACTTGCCCTAAACTCCTATTACAGATGTGTTTGTCACTTCTGTCTGTGACCTCAGCCCTTGTGATATTTGCATTAGCATGTCCTACACTGGAATAACAGACTGTCCAGGGATGGTTCCTGCCTTGCGCTTGATGTTTCCATGAAAAGTTATGAGTATCCATGACCCTGGAATATGTGGGCTTTGAAATTTATGGGAAGAATTTAATGTTTATTTTATTACTGTGATACATTGATTTATTTAAAGTGGTACAGTCATTAACACTGGTGCCTTCTAGCTTAAGAGTTCTCAATTCATTTTTCTGGCCTGATTCAGATCACTGCATGAAGTGAGATGGACCTTTGAGGGACTGGTACTCTGGCCCACTGCAAGCCTGAATTGATTTAAGTGAATTCAATAATAGATGTATGAATTTATTTTTAAAAGCATAAGAAAATACATTGAATTTTGGAAGATTACATTGTATGGTGTTACTAAATGTGGTTCTTTTTTCTTTTTATGCCTTATCTGTTTCTTATTTTGGAAGTATTCATGACACAATTGTTTAGTGGCTACTGCTACCTCAGAGCCAGAACACATTAGGTACCAAATAAGGTCTAATTAATGCATCCCTTGCACACCCATGAGACCCTGTTAAGCAGTGCTCATAAGAATGCTCTTTGCTGTCATCTAACCAAATAACCTTCATTACCTATACATTGTTTACTTCAAATAACAAAGGCGTCTCTGCATTCATTGAAAGCCAGAAGTCTACGTGACCATCATCATCAAGTCCTTCCATGAAAACCCTAAATACAAAGAGGACTTTTTGATTTATGTTAGGTAGATTGCCCAGAGGGGACTGGATGGTCTCTTGGTCTGGAATCCCTACAGATTTTATTTTTTTTCTCCAGCCTCTAGAGTTTTTCTTTTGTTTTTTCTGTCCACCCTGGCCATCGGACCTTACTTATTCTATGTTAATTAATGTTGACTTATGTTTATTTTTTATTGTGTCTTCTATTTTTCTATTCTTCATTTTGTAAAGCACTTTGAGCTACATTTTTTTGTATGAAAATGTGCTATATAAATAAATGTTGTTGTTGTTGTTGTTGTTGCAGAACTCAACTTCCTATCTCCCAAAAAAGGGTGCAATTGTGCAAAAATCAAATAAGCAGTTAACTTGTACACAATAACTTAACGTAATGGTTCTTAAACTTTTTTTTCCTTGCGTTCCAATTGTGCCCTTTTTTGTGTCTTCAAGACCCAGAATCACATGTGACAATCATCCTGGGTGGGCCCCCCTTGGAGAATCACAGATGCAGGTCATAGTGAGCAAGGACCTTTTGCTGAAACTGACTATGGCAACCCATAGCAAGTTACTCCTCAAGCCATATTCAAACCTTTCTCACTGAGTACAATTGTGAATCACCAACGCATAATTTAAGAACCATATTGTTAAAATATACATAGGTCTATGCAAATTTCCACTTTTCCATGATTTGCTCAATGCAATTTCTTATCTTGAGAAATATTTCTTTTAGGAGTATGTGAAATGCTCTTTATGTAAGTTGTCGCTAGCCTGTTTTGGACCCTGTAGTATTCTATGCATATCTTTGGTCCTGTGTGCTCATGTGCAACCTGAATTTCCCAGTTCCACCTTAGGACTTGAAGGGCAGTTGATGTTATGTGATGCAATACAACGTGTACATTGTAAGTGCCCCAGAGGACGGATGGGTGTCGTGCCCAAGATGGAAGAGGATTCCTTACCTGGCCAGGATGCTATAACAGAAGTTTGGAACAAGTGGGGGCCATACCCAGCCGGGACACTTTATTGTTCCTGTCCTGATCAGGATGCCCAAAGACTACAGCAAATGGCAGGGGAGCAGTTCATCCCCCACCATTCTAGGTGGCAGTATCCCTCATACAGAGTCCCAGTCTGAACACCCACAGGGCTGCATGGGAGTTGGAGTCCGGAAGTACAACCCTGTTGGGATCCCTGGGGGATGATAGAAGGAGCTCCCTGGCTTGTGTATAACCCAGAAGTTAAAGCAGGCCACGTCACATCACCAGAAGTACTCCCGGGTCCTCTTTAAAAGGGAGCTCGTGGAGTCAGAGTCGGGAGGCAGTGTGCAAAACTGAGCGGAGGTGGAAAAGGAGGATGAATTGTGGAGAATAGAATATTTATTGTATACTTGGGACTTTTTGTTGGGAGAGGAGAGGGGAAAGGTGTCTAGAAGGAGAAGAACGTGTGCTGTTTGGGACTGTCTGGCACCCTTCTGTGGTCACAACATGAACTTTCATATTTCACTATTTTAGAGAAGCTGTCATCATTATCATCAAACATGATTTGACACTTTGCACATGGGACAATAATTGGACATTTATGAATATTTGTTTGCATCTCTACTTTTGGTATTAAGTATTTGATGTTGATATTGAGATATTTGTAAGACATCTTCCAACATCATTGCTGCTAAAATTACCTTTTTTCTGCCGCATTCCCACTCTTCACATTTATGCCACCAACTCTGCCGCACACCACTTACTTGAGGTCAGAGGCAGTACCATCTGCATCCACATTCCCAAACTGATGAAAGCTGGGATTTTTCCTGATTTTTTCCAGCAGCCATGTATACAAGCCAATCAATTTAAGCAGAGGACATTTTAAGTACCTGATCTTCTCTCTCCCTTTTTATTTTTCTCATCCTTTCCATTTTTCTCTCTCTCTCTCACACACACACACATACACACACTCATTCACTCTCTTTTTATGGCTTCTGACAGCACTTTTCTTCCAGGTCCATGTGGCCACACTAGAATTTTCAATGGTAAAAACATCACTGACCTTTAATATGGAGAAGCGCGCTGATGAGTGGTTAGCACTGCCATCAAAAGCTCCAGGGACCTGCTTTCAGATCCTAAGTGGGTCACTGTCTGCGTGAAGATGGACTTTCGCCCACTTTCCTGCGGATTTGCTCCAGCTCCAGGTACTCTGGTTTCCTTCCACATGTGACAGACATGCGGTTTAAGATAATTAGTGTTTCTAAATCGGCTTGTGTGGCCAGATTGGCAATGGTTCCTCGGATTACTGAATAAGAATAAGAAGGCCATGACAATGCATTGATGGATGGAATGACAGATGAGTAATTTTAGGGGTGTATGAGGGAACATCGCGCATGGAGTAACAACCTTCAGGGGCCACTTGCTGCTGTCATGAATTGCCTTTCTTAAGATTACTTCCATTTTTATACCCCTACAAGGTCTTTTCTTGCCTTCTTAGGGAGTCGTGGCTGGGGTGTTGTCAAAAAAAACAGGACTTGTTAAAGCATATTAAGAATTTCCTTGTGTGATTTTGGGCTATACAAAAAATAAATTGTTGTTGTTGTTGTCATAGTGTCTGACTCTGTGTCACTCTATTATAGAAATGAGTGGGTCTGGAAAAGGAAAAAATTAATAAATGAATGATTACTTATCCACCCTTCCACTTTCTCAACAACTGAAATAATTAAGGGACAGATAATTTAAAATAATGGTGTCTGTAGTGTATTAGTGTAATTCCCAGAGCTTGCTCACAGTGCTACTTAGGATAGGCTAGTCACAGGTGGCCATGAACTTTGTTAAGTGTTTGTGAGATTGTTACTTTATGGTGCTGTATGTTATGTTAAAATAATAATTCATAAAAGAGAAACTTTCTACAGAGATTATGTGTAGCACTGTGTGAAAGCAAGCTTTGTTAATATTGTCTTTTGATTCAGTTTATGAGGCCCACACTCTGGTACTTGAATGTGCTAAGAGCAGCCATATTTGACAGACCCAGTTCAGTTTATTCTAATAAAGCGCATTTACCATTACAAGCTCATACAATTTACAAATACAAACTACAGTACATTTAGAAATATACACATACATATTCAGGTACATCTGAAATGCAGTTTTTGTGCTCTAGCTAAGGGTTAGAACTTCTAAATGGCAACAGAAGACAGAAAAATGCAATTCGCTTCCTGATGCCAACTGTGCAAGGTGAGCGAGAAGAGAAAGAAAATAAACAAGACCCAATAACAGCCAGTCTTGACAACTTATGCAAATATTAAAAAGTCAGATGAATACCTGCAGTAGAATCGCTATTTTATATTTAAATTTGGTATATTTACACATACTGTATTTATAATTTTTTTTGTTAATACATTGTTTTCCAATTAATTATTTTGACTGTGCTTGATATAAAAGACACTATATAATAGACATATTATACACAGCCAGAACACATATCACACACAAAATACTACAAATGGTCACAAACCAGCAATAAATAAATAAAACCTAGATCATTGTACTCACAGAATTCCAATTTTGCAGCACATGTTGGCCATGCCAGGATGCGACACCATGGGGCTGGCTGGTTGCAGTGTTTAAAATCGTGCTTTTTGAGTGCAGCAGACATGTCTTTTTTGTTTCCCATGTATCTGTACAGATTCTTTGCACTTTCTTCTTCTATAAGGAAGATAGGAAAATAGTAATAGATCTTTTGGGTTTTGTTTTTATTTCACATCATGGTCTGTGTTTTTTGATGTTGAGGGAGGCTCTTTTAAGGCCTGTTTTGAGATTGTTGCCTGGCACAATGCATAATTAACCATATGGTGCTGCACTGCTAGAACACAAGGGTCAGTACTATAGATTTGGTAGAAGTACTCATAATTCTTCAAGTTTCCTGTTCATTTATTTTAAACGCATGCTGAAATAGAGGCGGTACGGTGGCGCAGTGGTAGTGCTGTTGTCTCGCAGTTAGCAGACCCAGGTTCACTTCCCAGGTCCTCCCTGCGTGGAGTTTGCATGTTCTCCCCATGTCTGTGTGGGTTTCTTCTGGGTGCTCTGGTTTCCTCCCACAGTCCAAAGACATACCGGTTAGGTGGATTGGCGATTCTAAATTGGCCTTTGTGTGTGTCCTGCCGTGGGTTGGCACCCTGCCCAGGATTGGCTCCAGCAGACCCCTGTGTTCAGATACAGCAGGTTGGAAAATAGATGGATGAAATTGAATTTTGGCAGTGTTTCTCGACCTTCACTTTTTAAGTTCACTAATGATGCACATACAGTAATTGAAAAGCCCTGGAAGAAACCAGTGCAGTCAAAGACAAGGCACAGCACTGCCAAATACTTCATGGACAGGGTTGGGTGGGGCAGCTTTAGTTTCAATGCGTCACAGTAGCTGAAATGTTTTTTTTTTATCAATCATTTGCTTGAAATCCCGTGATGGCCATGTCAGCAATAATCTGACAGTAGGCATGCAAGAAAGTTCTGCAGGTGGCTGGTACAACTCTGTGATGTCATGCTTGCCTCAAAAAGCATCATGGGGAGTTTGGAAAAAATGTTCACCTTAGCTGGCCTGCATGGCGAAGTTTTAAGAAAATATTCGGTGAACAAGGTTATCTGCCAACACAACATATCAGGTAGATAATTTCACAGATCAGCACTAAAAGTCAATAAAGAGACAAAAAGATTGTAAAATCACTTTATAAGAGACATAGATAGATAGATAGATAGATAGATAGATAGATAGATAGATAGATAGATAGATAGATAGATAGATAGATAGATAGATAGATAGATAGATAGAACAAACTTTTTTTTTCCTTTAATTTAAACAGGCTCTGTTTCAGTTTGGAGAGCAAGCTTGTTTTAAGTGCAGCAGCTTACATTTTCAATTGGAAAAATGTTTATAATTACACCTCAAGAATTATGACTGTCTAGTTGACAAACTGCCTGAGAGCTTCAAATAAGGAGACTTAAATGAAACACAGTGGGCCTACTGAAGGATGAACAGTAAATATGAAAGTCACTACATTATACAGACAGACAGACACGGAGGACCTACTGAAGGATGAATAGGCATATGTAAAAGTCACTACGATAGATAGATAGATAGATAGATAGATAGATAGATAAGGCATTATATAATAGATAGATAGATAGATAGATAGATAAGGCACTATATGATAGATAGATAGATAGATAGATAGATAGATAGATAGATAGATAGATAGATAGATAGATAGATAGGAAAATTCCTCTTGCCCATTTGTATATACAGTAAAAAGAACAGTTACTGATTAATAGTTTAGCTGTAATGAAAATCAACAGACACTGTGTGAAGCCCAGGGTGATGACACTTTGGTTGAGAAGTGCATATTACCAGACAGGTCCATTTGATGAGGGCTCCATATTGCCCCTAAAGGTGTAACTTGAATAAAGCTACTTCTAGTATTAAACTTAATGCCCAGTGATCAATCTAACGGTCCTCCTAAAAGTGAAACTTGATGGATGCATGATCTCTCTTAGCTCCCTTCCCAGCTTAAGGGTCAAGTGCTGCATGATACCAGCAGTAACTGGTGCTTTCTGAGATTCTGCTGCCCTGCCCAGTAATTATTCCTGCCTTGCAGTGGATGCCTGCTTGGATAGTCTACAGCTGCCACGTGATCCTGCCCTGCATAAGGGGCTTAAAAAGATAGATGGATGAATGGACATATTACATAATAATTTCAAATCTTACTAGTAGTTTATTAATATTATCAAGTTATAATTCTTGTAATGAGTATTTCAGTTTTTAAAATTAACAGCCCTGAAAATGCATTGTCCCCATCAATAGACACAGACACTTTATATTCATGAAATGATGTTGATCATGCCGTGCTACACTCCATGATTTGAAGAAAGACTTTTTGGATTTCTTTTCTCAAATGTGCCTGTAGCAATGCAGTCAGACCACCACACATCTGCTTGATTTGGCACAAATGAATCCCCCGTCCTCAGTCTATGCTGGTGTAATACAAGATGGGCATCGGAGTGTGAGACATGTTAGTGTTTGAGTAAACATTTCTAAATCTGTAAAGCAAGTGATTTGTGACTTGCAAAGCAATCGGCAATGAACGCCCTGGCAGACATGTTACTGATGCAATGTTATTATTAGAAGGTCAGCGTTTCTTTCTGTACCTCACCCAGGTGCAGGGGCCTCTACTATTGGCAGCTTGAACTACAGCCAACAAACTGAACGTGTTTGTACACAGGGTGTTCTACTCTTGGCAAAACAAGGAGCATTAATGCCATTACCACATTTTAAAAGAGTCTAGCTGGCTACTTCCCAAGTTTTGATCATTGACACACAAGCCTTTTAGAGCAAAAATACAACAAAAAATAAAATGAAATCAAAGATTCCAGGATGTATTTCTATAACTAATGCCAAAATTTTAAATGCTAAGTATCTTTAGATGACCACTTTATATTATAAATGTCACATATTTTTAAATTTTGGTATGCAGCCACGGCTCCAGTCACCAAACAACTGAACTCTGGTACTGAAGAAGATCTGACTTTCTATCCATTATCAAGTTAGAGGGAGAATCTCTTATACAGCAAGATGGATTTTTTTAATTGGTGTATCAAAAGTAGATTTTCTTTTATTATATGTAATAAGTTACTTTTAGAAAGTTTATTTTTTATATTAAAAGCCTGGTGAAATATGACGTCCAACCAGTACAGGGTGACAAAGTGCTGCTGATAATCTCGGAAGTGTCAGACACAAGAAATAAACCAACCCTAGATGAGGCATCAGTACATCTTAGCGTATTAAAATGCTGCCAATGTAGGATTATTTTTTAATTAATCAGGCACTGAGTAAAGCACAAGAACTACAGTGAGATAAGTGGACAAAGCAGCTTCTCACATACAAAAACATTCTAGGATGACAGTAAAGCAGTTTATAAAAACTTACATGACAAGAAGTTATTATAGCATTAAAATGCCAAGTGCAGCAGAGAGACTGAACTGTAATAAATTGAACAAAACAAAAATCCATGCATTTTCAGACCTGCTTAATTTAATCTATTTTGTACGGAATGATGCTGAGATCCCCATGACCTTGAACTGTATTAAGCAGGTTCAGGAAATAAATGAATGCATGTTTTTGTTTTACAATGATTGCAATTCACTGACATAGTTTTGGGTTTAAGAATGTGGATTCCTGTCCTGTTCAGTGTTGGTTCCTGCCTTGATAGACCTCAGCCACTAAATGCCTCACACTTGGAATCGATAGGGGGTTAAGCAAATGGGTGGAGGAATAGGTGATAAAGGAGAAATTAATAGAAGCTTGACTTAACTGACAGGAGCCACTCTGGCATTAATGTTTTGCTGTAGAGCTGTGATGTTTCTCACGTGAAATGTACACTTTCTTTAACTTTTCTTTCTCAACAAAGAAACTTATGATAAGTAATGATGAGTCATAAGCCAATTGATGTGCAGTTTTGAGCTGTGAAGCTTACGTATATATTAGATATACAGTCAAGTGTATAAAACACAAGCAACACACACAGACAGAAAGAAAGAAAGAAAGAAAGAAAGAAAGAAAGAAAGAAAGAAAGAAAGAAAGAAAGAAAGAAAAGAGGTGTTTCATCAGTGGCTGCAGGTTTTTGCTCCAACCCAATTGCGTAATAAGAAGCCCTTATTGCTTAAGTAGCACTTCTGTTTCGCTTTAGTGGTCTCGCCCATTAAGATTTTGAACCCTTATTGCTTATTTTAGTCTTAAACAGCTGTATTCTTGGTTTTTAATTGCTCCTAATTAGCAATAACATGCAAATGACAAAAAAGACAATCATTTCTCCATTTCACTTGTTACCATTTACACCTGTGTGTATTTATCATGCACTATTGGGTTTAATTAAATACTTGGAAGGAAAGTAAAGAGAAAAAAGTGAAGGACTGAGAATTACTCGTCCATTTTAGCCTTCAAATCATTTGGATGATATCCTTAGAAAGGGAAAGAAAATCTAGGATATGAGAATTACCTGACATAGCAGAATTAAAACACTAACAAGCTATGAAATTAAATTATTGGCAAGAATTGTTTTATAATTAAGCAACCAGGTTAGAACAAAAACCTGCAGCCACTGTGGCCCTCCAGGACTGTGATTGAGGCCCTCTAATCTATCCGAATAAGCAAATAAAAAAAAACTTCCACTTTGTGATTATAATTGAACAAACCAAAGTAGAAAATAAGCATTCACAAATCAATGATTTGAGCACAGCTACAATTTGTCAGGAAACACTTACTCTGTTATTTATAATTTGCCGCCATCTGGTGGCTACTCTTTGTCACTATATTAAATTTTGTAGCTTCCTTATCTTAAACTAGTCATAAGGCCCTACTGGTCTTTGTTCCAACCAAGGTTATTATAGTTTTGTCTTTTTATATTAGTTTTTATTTCTGACCTCACTTGGAAATTCAGTTTAGTTTTAGTTTTCCTTCATCGTGTATTTTTAGTTTTAGTTTAGTTTTTATTTTACAAAGACATTTCTATTTTATTTTTATATATATTAGTTTCAGTTTTAGTTTTAGTAATTATGGTACTGTTAAAGAGCTACTATGGAGTTTAGTTTTTGTGTCACAATGAGACAGAACTGTACGGATTTGGATATAATAGGAGTTTAATGTTAGTGGAAGCTTACTACACTACACAACTCACTTTACTATTTGGTTTTGTTTTTGTCTGATAAAAACAAGCATAATCAAAACCAGGTACTGAATATGAACAATTTTACACAATTATATAATTTAAAAAATATTTTCTATGTCATTTGTGCTGAACAACTCTGTGCTAACTATTGGCACTTATTTATTTTCAGCTTACGAGAATGTTTTTTTAATAATAGTTTCAGTTTTGATTTTACTTTTCATTAACTATAATAACCTTGGTTCCAACCAGTTTCACAATCAGTGAGTCATCCATTCATCCATTATCCTAGCCCGCTCATCCAGAGTAGGACCATGGGGCAGTCGAAACCTATTCCTGCAAACACTGGGCACAAATCAAGAAGAATACCTGGTGGGCAGATTTATAAAACTTTCATATAAGCTAAAAGAGGCTTGAAATGTGCACACAGAACTTTCCATGCAAACGTCAGGATTTATATGAGAAAACCTGACACGAAAGTAAAATACTTACAGCAACTCTGACCCATCCATGCGCAACATTTCAAGGCAACTGGGAAATAATGACACCTTTAATCAATTAAGGATATGCAGCCAAACCAGTTTCTTGTCATCTCGTATGTATACAGTATTTACATTTCCAAGATGCTATTTTAACATATACTGCTCACAAAAATTAAAGGAACACTATTTTTATTGGGCCTGGCATGAAATCAATAAAACCTGTCTGATAATTTTCTGGTTGGTTAAGCAGCTGAGGTCATTGTTAATCACTTTCAGCTGTATTGGTGTTCATGGACTTAACGACAGGTGCACTAAAGTGGCAACAATTAGAAAACCCTCAAAACAGGACTGGTTTTACATGTGGAGGTCATTTCAAGTTTCTCCCTCTTGATCTTTTTTGGCTGGTTTTCCACTCGTGCTAGTTTTGGCTTGAGTAATCATCTCTACTGGCAGTATGAGGCGATTCCTTAACCCTACAGAAGTTGCACAGGTTGTCCAACTTGTCCAGGATGGCACATCCACACGTGCTGCAGCAAGAAGGTTTAATGTGTCTCCCAGCACAATCTCCAGAACATGGAGGAGATTTCAGGAGACTGGCTGTTATTCTCGGAGAGCTGTACAGGGCCGTAGAAGGTCCTCAACCCATCAGCAGGACCGATACCTGCTCCTTTGTGCAAGGCGGAACAGGCTGAGCACTGCTCATGCCCTACAGAATGACCTCCAGAGGGCCACTGGTGTGAATGTCTCTACCCAAACAATCAGGAACAGACTTCATGAAGATGGCCTGAGGGCCCGACGTCCTGTAGTGGGCCCTGTGCTCACTGCCCAGCACTGTGGAGCTCGACTGGCATTTGCTCAAGAACACCAGAATTGGCAAGTCGTCCACTGGTGCCCTGTACTTTTTACAGACGAGAGCAGGTTCACCCTGAGCAGCTGTGATAGACATGAAAGAGTCTGGAGAAGACAAGGAGAACGATATGCTGCCTGCAACGTCGTTCAACATGACAGGTTTGGTGGTGGGTCAGTGATGGTCTGGGGAGGCATATCCATGGAGGGACGCACAGACATCTACTGCGTAGGAAATGGTGCTCTGACTGCCATAAGGTATCGAGATGAAATCCTTGAACCCATTGTCAGACCCTACTATGGTGCAGTAGGTCCTGGTTTCCTCCTAATGCACGACAATGCCCGGCCTCATGTGGCAAGAGTATGCAGGCAGTACCTGGAGGATGAAGGAATTGAAACAATTGAATGGCCTTCACGATGCCCTAAATTAAACCCAATAGAACATCTGTGGGAAATTATGTTTCGGTCCATTAGGCGCCGCCAGGTTGCTCCTCAAACTGTACAACAGCTCAGGGATGCCCTCATACAGATCTGGGAGGAAATGCCACAAGACACCATCCGTCGTCTCATTAGGAGCATCCCCCAAGTTGTCAAGCATGCATACCAGCTCGTGGGGGCCACACAAGATACTGAAAAGCATTTTGAGTAGCAGAAATTAAGTTTTTGAAAAAATGGACTAGCCTGCCACATCTTCATTTCACTCTGATTTTAGGGTGTCTACACAATTGAGCCCTCTGTAGGCAGAAACCTTTTATTTCCATTAAAAGACTTGGCATCCTTTTGTTCCTAAGACATTGCCCTGTCGTTATTTGTATAGATATCCAACTTCATATTGAGATCTGATGTATCTAATGTGTTTCTTTAAAGTGTTCCTTTAATTTTTGTGAGCAGTGTATGTTGAAGTGACAGAAAAATCAAACCTCAAAAGTGTTGAATATGATATATAGATTCACTTGTAGTTCCATTTTAAGTGGGCCAATCAGTTATATCAGTAACCTGTTGACACTTTTCAGGACTGGAAACCAAAGCACTGTAGAAATACAGCTGTGACTAACTCCCTGCGTACACAAAGCTCTAAATTTCTTGCTCTAGAGCAGTGGTTCTCAAACTGTGGGGTGGGCCCCTAGAGGGGCGCGAAGTAACAAAAAGGGGGACGCGAAGATGTGAAATAAAAAAAACAAAAATCAAAAATATGAAAAATACATCTATTGAAACTAAAATAAATTAACTTAACCCACATTCTGATACTAGAAAAATAAATACAGAGTTAGATAAATGTCAATAAAAGTCAAGTAGGTATAATAAAATATGCATCTATGATATATCATTCATTAAAAAAGAACAAATTGGTATTGGTGGGGTCCTTTCAAAAAAAGTTAGGGGGGCACGATTGAAACTGTTATGAAAACTCAGGTCACAAATACTGCCCTAGAGCCTATTATAGCCTAATGGTTTGACACAACATGGCCTGTTTGGCACTGCTTGAAGACAATGCAAATGGCCATATACAGTATGTAGGGAGTGAGCTGTTTGGGAAAGGTCAGATTTTTAACCAATTTAGACTTTGTGCTTAGTTGGTCTCGGCATTAGAATGACAGACTGCCTACCTGTTCATATGCAGGGTTTCAAAATGGTTGGCTTTCTTGCAAAAGGCACCAACCAGAGGAAACTGGCCTATGGGTCAGGAATACCACAGCCAAGCTTTAACTACATTATGGCTGCCGTGCTGGTTGATGAGGCGTTACATTCAGTTTCCGTATGGTTTGATTGTACAACAACATAAAAATTTAATTTGCAACAGTGTCTAACTTTTCTAACTTAATCGTAGCAAATGACAACACTCATATTTGCAATAAAGACACCTAGTTAGAATGAAGCTGCTTTTAACTATAAGCAGATGACTTGCTGATGATGCTGTAAATGATGGGTGGCTTGTTAGTAAAATAACTGACCGAATCTTCAGTGTTTCATATGGCCTAAACTTCGCATTATAACAGCAATCATGTCAACATGGGCCTGCTGATAGTGGCTACCCACTCAGATGCTGGCACCTTATGCCTTTCCCTCAAACCCAGAGCGCAGAGGAGATCCTCTATAATGGTGTGTGGAGCGTGACATACAAGTCCTTTTGTGCAACTGGTGGTAGCTGAATGAATTGGGGTGAGACTGCTCTACCAGTTGATTAAGAGTCAGTGCATCTTGGTTGCATACAGTATGCATGAGATTCATTAGCACAGTCCATATGGGATTGTTTCAGGGCAGAAATGTGCATATGACAGGATTTGAAAATAAAAAATTGCAAGGTTTGCATTTTGATGTTTTGGCTTAACCATATTTTCAAACTTAATCCATACAAATTTTTACAATTGTGCCCTCTGGACAGGGCACCAGTTCATCACATAGTGAATCCACACACACCCAGACAAACAGACTAGAACCAATTTAGCATTGCTAACTCACTTAACCTGCATGTCTTTGGACTGTCTGAGAAAACTAGAGAATATTCATGTGGACACAGGGAGAACATGCAAACTCCACACAGGGATGCCAACCCCAGTCTCTTTACTGTGAGGCAGCAGCACTACCACTGCACCACAGTGCAGCCCAGATCAATAAGTCATTGTAGCTTAAATTGCTCTCATTGTCTAATCAGTTGGTCTTTTTTCTTTTTCGCTTGTTCTACATTCAGTAAAGCACAGAAGTGTGATTTTTATATTGATAAGTAATATTTTTGCTATATCTTTAAACACACAACTCTCTTTTGTTATTTTCTCATAAATCTGTTTTTTTTTCTGTGCTGTTTGCTCACTTAATTAGTATGGAAACTGCACTGTTTAATTAGTAAATGATTTACGGATTAATGCAGACAGAAGCCACATATGTATTCTTGTACTAGACCTGAGCATGGCATTTGACATTACAGACCACAATATTATAAACAGATCACCTTAGTCAATGGGTGGGCATCTCAGGCAGTGTCATATTTAACAGGTAAAACATTCTTTTGTTAGTCGTGGTGATTGTAGTTCAGAGATCAATGATATTGTATATGGCGTACCACTAGGATCTATTTGGGCCTACTGTTATGTTCAATCTACATGCTTTCATTAGGCCAGATTATTTAAAACACAATGTAAACTAGCACAGCTATGCAGATGGCATGCAGCCTCACCTATCTATAGCACCTGAAGACCCTGACACTCTGGGCTCTCTGACCCAATGTTAGTCTTGTATTTCTGAATGGACAAGTAATAATTTTCTGATTAGAAATAAACTTGATCCTTAAAGAGCATTAAAAGTGAACGTGAAGGTAAAGAATTTAGGTGTAATCGTGGACTCTGACCTAAGCTTTAAATCACGTATTAACCATATTACTAAAACTGTATTTTTCCATTTAAGGTACAGTGTAAAAGTTTTTGTTTTTAGCTGGCTAGATTACTGTAACACACTCCTATCTGGTCTACCTAAGAAAGACATTAATTGTTTGCAGTTAGTTCAGAATGCAAGAATCTAAGCCAGAAAAATAAAATATAAGCACAGCTCACCAGTTTTTGCATCATTACATTGGTAACCTGTTTGGAGTATTTTTCTTAACTATATATCTATCTGGTGTAAGTGTGCATTATTTGTTTTTGCATTTGTATATTCTTCATTTTAATCTGATTTTAATTTGTTTTTCTCTAAAGCACTTTGAGCTATATCACTTGTATGAAGATGTGTTATAGAACTAAATGTTGTTGTTCATTGATCCTTAATAAAGTCAGTTAACAATGAGGAGGTCAGACAGACACCATGGCAAATTATTGCAGCACTAGACCTACTAGACCATCTGGAAAAAGAGAACGGTGATAATGATGATGATGATGGAAATCTTAAAAACCAAGTTAGAAAAACACTAAAGACTCCCCATATAATAAACATAGTGTTCAGTACATTCTAAGAAGAATTTACCAAACTTAGTTTAGTAATTTCTCATAATAAGGAATCTGGGAAATAGCAGCTTATTTAGTTAGGCTAGGAAGCCACTTAAAAACTGGAGCAAAAACTTCTGCAGCCACAGGGGGTCCCCATAGGACTGAATTTCACAACCACTTCTATAGCTGGTAGTTTTCAGAGAAAAGACAACACTTTAAGACAGGGGGTTTTTAGGTTCTGTTCCGGGTCCCCCTGTGGCTGCAGTCCAAAAAACAATTTCTTCTTTAAATTTTAAACTTACCAGTTTTAAACTTGGTATATTAGCACATATTTACAGTTCCTTCTATAATTTTTTGTAGTTCTTTATTTCACCTTATACAATTTCTTACATTAGGAATTTGTTAGTTTTCACATACACCTTGGGGTCAGAGCATAGCATCAGCCGTTGTACAGCAATTGCAGGTTAAGAGCCTTGCTCAAAGAGTCAGCAGAGTAGATCTCCTTTGGCAGTAACGGGGATTCAAACCAGCAACCTTCTGGACACCAGCACAGATCCTTAGCCTCCAAGCCATCACTCCACCCTAATGTTTGAGATAAAGATGCATTTTTTTTTTAAATTACAAATCAGACACTGCAGACTTTCAATTAAAGGCATTTGCATTACATTTTGGTCAGACAATGTAGAAATCAGAACACTTTGATATAAAATATTAACTGCTTACAAATGTAAATCTTACACTACTGGATTCTCCTGACTGTAAAATAAGAGGAAGTAAAAATGTCAGCTAATTAAACAAGGAGATGAGTTAAAGGTAAAAAGGACTTACTGGTGGTGACATTGTTTGGCATGAGAACCTGCAGTCACTGTGGTATCTCAGCTCTGAACGTGAGAACCTCTGGTCTAATAGTTTAAGGCCATGGACTCTCAGACACTTACACATATTTGTTATGCTAAGACGGGACTAGAATTCCACATCTGCAAAGTGAGAGACATAATCTTCTGTTGTTCAAAGGTACAGTGTGTTTTCATTTCTAGGTGGATGAAATGTTAAACTCCTCTCTGAATGAATGAAAACATATGATAATGTTTGATATTTTACCATTTAAATTAAGAAGGGGGCAGCATGGTGGTGCAGTGGGTAGCGCTACTGCCTCGCAGTTAGGAGATCTGGGTTCGCTTCCCGGGTCCTCCCTCCGTGAAGTTTGTATGTTCTCCCTGTGTCTGCGTGGGTTTCCTTCGGGTGCTCCAGTTTCCTCCCACAGTCCAAAGACATGCAGGTTAGGTGCACTAGTGATTCTAAATTGTCCCGTGTGTGTGCGGGTCCTGTCCAGGGTTTGTTTCCTGCCTTGTGTACTGGGATTGGCTCCAGTGTGACCCTGTAGTTATTATGTAGTAGGTTGGATAATGGATGGATGGATAGATTAAGAAGGTATGAAATCTTCAGCCACTGTGAGTCTTGTTTTTCACACTTTTATGATTATCCTCATTTACAATCGCTATTAGAGCCTCAGAACTCTAAATGCTCATTGGTAAAAGTTGTTAAGCTAAACTGAACTAGATATTCAGTAAGTAAAAATATTTACAGAGACAATGACCCAATGTGAGGTTTGGAGCTAGAATATTACATTAATGGAAAAAGTGTTGTGAGTCTTTGTGCAAGGCCACTAGTAGACCCTGACCAGGAGGCTAATTGCGTGTTGGTTAATGATGCAAGAGGGGAAGGAGAGCCCACTTTAAGACAAGCTTTAAGGTCACAAGTGTCTCAGTAAACCGTAAAGCTGGCACTGACACAAGTTTGACAAGTCCGGATGTTGGCCTGGGCTCATTTTTACTCATCAGCCGCATGTTGTTCCAGTATGTCAGTTCCTTCAGAAATAATATTCTACCATCTATCCATTTGTAAAGAACGGGTTTTGTCAACATTGATGGCCCATTTTCCAAAGCCAATATCATCTCAATCATGTATTTATTTCAGTGGTTCTCAACTTGTGGGGCGGGCCCCCTTAGGGGGGCGCGAAGTAACAAAAAGGGGGCTGTGAAGATGTGAAAAAAAGAAAACAAGAATCGAAAATATGAAAAATACAAAACCAAAACAAATTAACTTAAACTACATTCTGATACTAGAAAAATAAATATAGAGTTAGATAAATGTTGATAAAAGTTAAGTGAGTACAATAAAATATGCATCGATGATATATCAGTAATTAAAAAAGAACAAATTGGTATTAGTGGGCTCCTTTCAAAAAACGTTAGGGGGGTGCGATTAAAACTGTTATGAAAACTCAGGTCGCAAATACTTAAAGGTTGAGAAACGCTGATTTATTTGTTGTTACTCAGTTAATACAAATGCTCACATTTATATGTGTGAACAGAAAAATAGTAGAACAGTTAAACAGCTAATAATTTTCTGAATCTACCTACCCAGTTTCAGGGTTACCAGGAGCTAGTTATGGCTGGACAGAGTGCAGGTCAAGAATGAAAATGAACTGTCATATTAAGAAAATGTTATTTATGCCTGTTTAACATGTGTAAGCAATAAACATATTTTTTTCTTCTTCTTCCAAAGCCTGCTTCTAGTTTTATTAATATAAATGATTTCTTCTTTTTTTTCTCGAATTGATTCTCAAGTTAATTTCCTGTATGTGTAAACGGTGGCGCAGTGGTAGCGCTGCTGCCTCGCAGTTAGGAGACTTGGGTTCGCTTCCCGGGTCCTCCCTGCGTGGAGTTTGCATGTTCTCCCCGTGTCTGCAAGGGTTTCCTCCGGGCGCTCCGGTTTCCTCCCACAATCCAAAGACATGCAGGTTAGGTGGATTGGCGATTCTAAATTGGCCCTAGTGTGTGGTGGGTGTGTTTGTGTGTGTCCTGTGGTGGGTTGGCATCCTGCCCTGTGTTGGCTGGGATTGGCTCCAGCAGACCCCTGTATTCGGATTCAGTGGGTTAGAAAATGGATGGATGTATGTGTAAAATACATTTTTGGAGGACCCGGTTACCTTTGGTATTATAACCTTTATTTCTGTCATCCATACATTTTCAGATCCACTTAGTTCAATGTAAGCAGCTATTGTGTGTTTGACAGTACTGGGTGCAAAGCAGGAAAAAGCCATGGATAAGGCACCAGTCCTGTGCTTGGCTGGATGTGCTCACACACATCAACACAAATGCATAACCAAATCATCCTACACACATGTCTACAGGATGTCGAGGTAAGTTTCAGTCTCTGGGCCCTTTCAATTTGATTCTGAAAAAATATTCTTACAAAAATATTCTCCTTGCTCAGTTTTTCTATACTACAACATTTTGCTTCATTTTTTATCATATATTTATTATTTCCTTCCTCTTTTATATCTTGTATTACATCTTAATCTTGCCACTCTTCTCTGCTTCACATTTCCTCCACTCTATCGTAAACATTTCTTCCCCTTTATCTACCCCTTAGTACTTTCTTCCAATTTTTCCTTGCATTTCTTTCACTTTTATTAAATGCTCATGCATGCTTTCTTCCATTTCCCTACACAATTTGCTACTTTCTAAAGGTTATGTAAGACACAACTTACATTAGATGGATGATTTCATTTGCAGCCAGTATGGCCTAGTGGCCAAGGCACTGCGCTATAAAGGTTTTAGATTTGGTCCCCATCTCAGACTTACAATGTCACCTAAACTGGCTATACTTAATTCATGAAAAAAAATGTAAACCATTGTATTACAGCGTTGTGTTTTTATTTGCCATCTTTATATTGGTACATTAGGATAGTGCTAAATAAAATAAAGGCAGCATTTTGGCATTAGTAGCACACTATTTGTGTTTTCCACTTTTCCTGCCTGTAAAAATGACACCTTGATTAAGTAAAGAATGCATTCACTTAGAGTTGTGTTTCCCAAGTTCAGTCCTCAGTGGACCACCATGACTGCATGTTTCTTAATCTGTGTTCTTTCTTTTAATTTCGCTTCTTGTTTACTGAGCTATCTTTTTTATCTTCCATGTAAATAAATGTTTGATGATGTGGTGAAAGATTTGCTATCGAGCTAAGTTCAGATTCTGATTCTACAAACATTGAGAAAAGTTGATTTTAGCATGGCATCTTTATGTGTGTCTGTGGAAATCTTTGTAAGATGATAACTTCCAGAAAGATTGGCTTATCTTTTTTTAAAGAAGTTGCATCGTGGTTGACTTGTCACAGACTCCAGGCCTATTGTTTTTGATCCAGTTTGGTCGAGCACAGAATATGAGAAGGTCAGCACCAGTAAAGCTAAAGAACTGGTGGTGGGTTTAAAAAGATCAGGATCTCCAGTTACTCCGCTGTCTTTTAGGGGTGTGGATGTGAAGATTGGGGTGTACTGTATATGAACAGTAAGCTAGACTGGTCCAAGAACTCACTGGCTGTATATAAAAAGGGTCAAAGTAGGCTGTATTTCCTACAAAGACTCAGATCTTTTAGGGTCTACAACACTATGCTGCGTATGTTTTAGTAATGCATGGTTGCAAGTGCCATTTTTTTCTCTGTGCATTCCTGAGGGGGTGCAGCATGAAAGTGGCAGACATTAAGAGGATAAACAAAGTAATTCAGACGGCTGTCTCTGTGGTAGGAAAGAAACCCAGCAGCTTGGAAACTGTGGCAAAAAAGAGAATGTCCTCTGGACTTCAGTCTATTATTGAAAATACTAATCACCCACTTGATAGTGTTGTGGTTGGACAGAGGAGCATTTTCAGTAGCATAAAGTGCTCCACTGAGCATCACAGGAAATTCTTCTTTTTCCACAGCCATCAGACTCTAATAACTACTCTTCGAGTCAATCATCCACACTATAATCTGTTTCCTTTTTTTCTAATGGATATCCTACTACATTTTCAGCTACTTAGATATGCAATAACTTGTCTGTTCTTCTCAGTTGAAAAACCTTTTGTTCTCAGAATGTGCAATATTTTCACTTAACATGCAATATTATTATTATTAATTATGCTATTACTCTCTAGTATACCATGGATTTTGTAAGATACTCACATGCATAGTATGTATTGTATTTCATTACTGTGTACCTGTAGAGCTTAGTGAATTTTGATTTATTGTTCTTTATTTTGTTATTTATATTCTATTTATATTTTTATTTTACATGCTTATTTTTTATACTTGTTCTTAGTTCTTTAGAACCCTAAATACAAAGAGGACTGTTTCATTTATGTGAGGTAGAATGCCCAGAGAGGACTGGGTGGTCTCATGGTCTTGAATCCCTGCAGATTTTATTTTTTTTCTCTGACCTTCTGGAGTTTTTTTTTTTTTGTTTGTTTTTTCTGTCCACCCTGGCCATCGGATCTTACTCTTATTCTATGTTAATTAATGTTGTCTTATTTTATTTTCTTACTGTGTCTTTTATTTTTCTATTCTTCATTATGTAAAGCACTTTGAGCTATATTTTTTGTATGAAAATGTGCTATATAAATAAATGTTGTTGTTGTTGTAGTAGTGTTACCTGAACCTTTATCTATGTGTACAGTGGTAACATAAATAATTTCCTTTGGGATTAGTAAAGTTTTCTGATTCTGATTTAAAACCAGTTTGACTTACTGTATGTCCAGCAATAGCTGCTGTAGAAATTGTTTAATTTAACCAGAATATTTTCAGTTTACTCCTTTAGCTGTAGAACAAGGCTTATTGATTTGCACATTTTTTGCACACATAACTTTTGAGATTTATAATTTATTTAAATATAGAAAGAAGTATGCACACACAGAAGCACCTGGAGGCACGTACACACTCACACACCCAAATAAATGTATAAGTGGAGATAACTGACAGCCTGTTAGCCCTAAAAGAGCACATAGTGGGAGATAAACAGAAAGAAACAAACACATACACCCATGCGTACACACACACACAGACACACACATACAAATAAATCTGTAAAGGTCGATGTGCACAGAAACATTAAAACACCCCATACCAATCTATCTGTGCAGCTTATTACTTCATTTGACCCAACATCTTTAGTATTAAATTACTGTGCATAT
Source organism: Polypterus senegalus (assembly GCF_016835505.1). Classification (NCBI taxonomy): domain Eukaryota; kingdom Metazoa; phylum Chordata; class Cladistia; order Polypteriformes; family Polypteridae; genus Polypterus; species Polypterus senegalus. The sequence continues at coordinate 69,366,698 of NC_053162.1, read as the reverse complement.
TATTAAAGTTGTTATCTTGATCATATTTCCTGTTCATTTTACTCTGCATTTATTTGTGTTTATCAAAAAAATTATATAAGTTAATGTACTTGATTCTATATTTTTGTGCATTGCAATCAGCTGTCCTGTACTGTAAAGTCTTCTGTTGCATGATTTACTGTGATAAGTGTAATTTACAATGAAGAACTTTATGCACCATCCCATACTGATATTTTATTCTCTTACTCTAAGAAATTCGGAAATATTTGTATTTTTACAAATTATCTACAACAGCAACAACATTCATTTATATAGCACATTTTCATACAGATCTGCGGTGAGCTGGCACCCTGCCCGGGGTTTGTTTCCTGCCTTGCACCCTGTGTTGGCTGGGATAGGCTCCAGCAGACCCCCGTGACCCTGTAGTTAGGATATAATGGGTTGGATAATGAATGGATGGATTTTCATACAAATAATGTAGCTCAAAGTGATGAAGAAAGAGAAAAAAGACAAAGTATGAATTAAAATCAGAGAAAACTAATTAACATAGAATAAAAGTAAATTTCGATGGCCAGGGAGGACAGAAAAAACAAAACAAACTCCAGGCGGCTGGAGAAAAAATAAAATCTGCAGGGGTACCAGGCCATGAGAACACCCATTCCCTTATGGGCATTCTACCTAACATAAAAGAAACAGTCCTCTTTGTATTCAAGGTTCTCATGGAAGGACCTGATGATGATGGTCATCTGGAAGTCTGGCCTTTAATCTGTTAATGTAGGAACATCATGTTGCTTTGATTACATGGTGGTGGTGCAGATCACCACCACAGAAAAGTGGGAAAAGAACAGAAGAGAGAGTAGGGGTTAGTACGGATTTTGGAGCCACCATGAATAGTAATGATAATTAATTGAATATGCAGAGCATCAGGATTCATCTAAAATGAAGCTATGAGAAAGCCATGTTAAAGTAATGTGTTTTCAGCAGTGTTTTAAAGTGCTCAGCCATATCAGCCTGGCGAATTCCTATTGGCAGGCTATTCCAGATTTTAGGTGCATAACAACAGAAGGCCGCCTCACCACTTCTTTTAAGCTTTGTTCTTGGAATTCTAAGGAGACACTCATTTGAGGATCTAAGGTTATGATTTGAAATATAAGATGTCAGACACTCCAATATATAAGATGGAGCGAGATTATTTAAGGCTTTGTAAACCATAAGCAGAATTTTAAAGTCAATTCTGAATGACACAGGTAACCAGTGTAGTGACATCAAAACTGGAGAAATGTGTTCGGATTTTCTTTTCCTAGTTAGGATTCTAGCAGCTGCATTCTGCACTAGTTGCAAACGATTTATGTATTTTTTGGTTAGTCCTGAGAGGCGTGCGTTACAGTAATCTAGTCAACTGAAAACAAAAGAGTGAATTAATTTCTCAGCATCTTTCAATGATATAAGAGGTCTAACTTTTGCTGTTTCTTAAGTGAAAAAATGCTGTCCTAGTAATCTGATTAATATGCGATTTAAAATTCAGGTCACCCCTAAATTCTTTACCTCCATCTTGACTTTTAATCCTAATGCATCAAGTTTATTTCTAATAACCTCATTATATCCATTATTGCCAATCACTGAAATTTCAGTTTTTTCTTTATTTAGCTTGAGAAAATTACTATTCATCCATTTAGAAACACAAGTAAGAAATTGTGTTAGTGAAACAACAGAGTTGGGATCATCAGGTGCTATCAATAAATACAGCTGCATGTCATCAGCATAGCTGTGGTAGTTCACGTTATGCCCTGAGATAATCTAATTTACTTTCCCATGTAAATGATGGAAAGCAAACCAATGCTGGAACAGGAGCGAAGGCAGAATGTTTCCTACCTCAACTAAGAGACAGGCAGAAGGTGCCAGCAACATCCTAGAATGCCTGACTGGGAGGCCATTATGAACTATTTGCTCCACTGAAATGCAAGATGGCACCCAGGGCATGCTGGGATCTGTAGTCCAGCAGGGTGCCCTCTTGGGTTTCATGGGTCCCGCCTTAGGTTGCTGCAGGGATCTGTGAACCTCACTTTGTGGGACTTCAAACCTAGAAGTACATCCAATGTAACATGTTCCTAACAGCAGAAGTACTTCTGGTTCCTATATAAAACGAATTGCTCCACCTCACCTCAAGGAGTAAGCGTCGGGAGGCAGAGGACAACACATGCTACTTGAGGAGTAGGACAGAGAAGAAGGTAGACATTTATTCTTAATGTTGAGGTGTGTTCTGCCAAATGATTCCTGAAGGGCCTACAAAGGTCCTAGAAAGAATAGAAGTGATTGTATTTGAACCTGTGACTGTTGTCATGTCAGTTGTGTCGAGGGTTTGGGGGTGCTGCTTTCTTTTTAATTGTCCTTTTTCTACTGAGTTTTCTGAATGCTAAAGGGAGCATCAACTTCAGTGCCATAGTCAATTGTCTGCTCGTTTGTAGGAAATGTTTCTAAATGAGCAGAAAATAACTGAAAATGGCAGTAAATCAGTGTTGTTTTCATTCATGTCTACCATGCCTATGGACAATCATTTAGATACAATTAAGGGAGTAAGTCTATGCAAAGGGTAAATTATAAATAAATGTAAGCCTTTAAACCTTTTGGTTGGACTAAAAGCCTGCAGCCATGGTTTTGTGGGTTGGGGGGTGTCCCTGAATTTGCAAACAAATCATTTACTGTATAAAGTCAAGAAATGTGTTTCCATGCCTCTTTATGCATTCCCTGGAGATGGTAATAACTCCAGCATTTGTATATTTTACATGATAAATATAAACTGGCCGATTGTAAATGAGTGTCGTTTTGTGCCCTCAGAGGCGCCTCTTCCATTTCTGTTTTCTGTCTTACATATAAGCACAGTCCCACAACCCTGCAGACAAAATCAGAATGGAAAGGTGATGAATAGACTCAACACATATCCAGTGGTCTTTTCTTGCTGAATACTGCTAATTCTTTTTTTTTTTCTTATTTTTAAGTTTTTGAAAAATTGCTTTGGACAACATATTTCCTCTGTCATTTGTTTTCTTTATGCAAAAACCTTTTTGCTTAAATTTGACCACATTTTCTAATTTAGATTTTCCGAGTGCAGATTGTTTCACTGTGCCCAGAAGGTACAAGTCTTGCACCTCTAGATTCTTCACTAAACAGCAATACACAAAGCTAGCAAGGCCAATGATGAAAATTTATACCATAGCAGAAAACACCTAAGACAGGTCTATGTTGTGAGTTAATGTTAGCCTAAGAGTGGCACCTACAAGTGATATAATGTTAAATATTTTGCAGAAAACAAATGCTTGTTCATTTGTTCATCAAGGAATCATCACATTGTAGACCTGAGATGAAGATATGCTCCTTTAATCTCTACTGAATCTCTAACCGAGAACTCATTCCAACCCACTGTGTCCTCCTGTTCTTCAGGTATTCCACATAAAACAAGAGACATTTTGTGAAGGACCTTGAAATGGGCTTTCTGCCTTCTGTGTGTGCTGTGTGCACCATATAGACATCAGGCTATGGCAAACTGGATCGAATCAGTTACAAGGAAAAAGCAAAAAAGAGCAATTGAATGGTTTCCTCCATGAATGCTTACAAGTTCTAAAAAACTGACATTTTCTACCTTAAAAGCCCATAACTGCTACAGTTAAGACAGCAACCAGACTAGCGTTGTTCACTGCTTCTCTGAATGATCATCATGAACAATTAAACTAGCTATACCTAGAAATGGTGGTCTGTGCCCAACACGCATTTAGGTGTGAGGAAAACAGAGAGAAATGGTCTTGGTGTACTCATACAGGGACACTGCTAGAGAACAGGCAACCCAGCAGTAAGAAAAAATGCATAACTCTCTAAAAAAAGAGAGGGGAAGATAAGGGAGGAAATGACGGGTGTGGCAACACCTCTAGGCAAAAAGAGAACAAAGAGTCCAGGCAGAAACGTACAGGAATCTGGTGTGTGTCTAATGAACCAGGGTCGGCAAATTGCCACGGACACATGGTGCTATAGTTCAATGAAGGCATAGTGGCACAGGGGCACAAAAGTCTACCATAAAGATCTCTACCCTGGCATCCTTGGAGCAAATGTAGGGTCGTCCTTGACTGAAGTGACCTGATACTGGGATAACAGCAGTGTCAATGCCAGGGGTTACTAGTGTTGAATGTGACTCAGACACACAAGTAAGAATTTCACTCTGCTCTGTACACTTGAAAAGACGACCACCAGTACTGTGTCTACTGAATGAGGAGTTAGGAACTGGGCAGACATTCAGAGAAACAGACAGAGAGGCCAGGATATAAACAGAAAGAGTAAGACAGAAAAAATGTGAGAAAGGTATTGAAGACCGGTATGGTAAGGCACAGCAGGATTGTTGTTTCAGTTCAGTTTTCTCGTACACTGTGCTTTCCCTTTTCCATGTGATTCATTTGATTATGTCTGTTATTGAAGGTGCTATTGTTTTTGTACCCTTGGCATCCTGTGCTGTGGTGTGGGTGCAGAGAGCTGCTTCAGACTCTCCCTTCTATCACATCTTTTACAAATGGATACCATACTGTATCTCCAACTTTCTCCTGAAGTCTTAATCTACTTTATCTGAATATGTATTACAGATGACAATAAAGAGAACAGTAACAAGCAGCAAACTGTTCCTGTGAACCGGTCAGATAGTGGGTACAGGAACGTAGCCATGGTGTTATTTTATTCTGATGTTATAACAGTATATTTGTGCTTGAAGTATTTGTAGGTATTTCAAGCCAAAGTGCTTCGAGTCTGTCACATTTTATTGCGCACATAGTACATGTCAAATTTAGTTTTGAATATCATACCCCATTTCATCATAATATTGAAAAGTCAGGAAGTGGAAGTAGTTATTAGTGTATCAGGTGAGATGACAGTGAGTCACATTATCTATCAAACTGCAGAAATAGGATGTATAACAACATTGCCAAAGCCGTGGGTTAAAGGCTGTGAGTAAGTGAACATCTTGGAGGAGCTTAGAAGACATCAACTGCTGCACAGGACCAAAAGTTAAAAAAAAGGAACGGTCTGAAGCAGGAAACAGTAAAATGTAAGTGCATGAAGAAAATGTAATATTAAAGCGTTCTCAGTTCTATCACAAACTAGAAAATGAAATGAATGCTAATTTTTTAAAATTTATTTTTAAGGGGCTACATATGTTAAGCTAAAAAAAATTATGCAAAATGTATCAGCAAAAAAAGCTTCAAGTTAAATGGAGAATCTGACCTTTTATGATTAACCTACTGACGGCACATATTATACGCCTATTATATTCAGTTAAATATGGAGTAATACTTTTATAATTACACATTATAAAGCAACAGAGCCTATGTTAAAGTGTTTCTTTTAAAGTATATTTACATTGTTTTTTGAATATTTGAAAGAGTGTTAGTAAGCAGTTACTGAAAGAATTTATGATATTGGTGGCACAGTGGCTAACTCCAGAAGTCTGGGTTCAGTTTCTAGCACAGCAGAGTTTGGCACTTTCTTGCCATGTTTGCCTAGCGTTTCTCACCAGGTAGTCTATCTCATTGTATGCATTATGTACACATTATGTTAAAATGGCCTGCTATGACATAATGTGGTGTGTTTCTGGCTATCGACTGACACCACCTACACAGTCGCTTTTCGTTTGCAGTCAGAGAGTCGAATAGATATGTCTGAAATAGTAAAATTAAAAAATGACCATAAGAATATTAACATATAATAATGTATCATCGACCGCGACTCTCAGCACGAAAAGCTGGTGGGAGGATGGGATGAGATAATGTAATATTCCTAAATACACCTAAACCCTGAAGGAAGTCCACTACAGCAGTGCTGGAAACGAGACATAGTGTGCAGGGTCTATTCACACATGGACACACAGTGTCACTTTAGAAATGGTATTAAACCTATCACACACACATTTTTAAAAATTTGGGAAGAAAAACTCAATATCTGTTGCAAAAAAAACAACTTCTATACAGGTCGAGGACACAAACTCAACACTCAACATATAGGCATAGAATTTGAACTCAGGATGCTAGAGTCATGAAGCAGCAGCATTACACCGACAAGATAATGTGATTACTTTAGTAAAAATGTATTATAGCATGCAAATTTAAAGATCACTCACTGGAATACTGCACTAGGAAACTACTACAGTGTTAATAAACTTAGTAACTGACTTTGATGGTATACCTTTAAAAGTACCAGGATATCAAGTATATACTGTTTGTTTCTCATTCTTAGAATCTAGAAAGTGAAGTATATGACTAAAATAGCGGTGAAGGCTTTGGGCTTTGGACTTTAAATCCTGAGGTTGTGGGTTAAGATCCCGCTACTGACACTTTGTGACCATGAGCAAAGTGGAGCTCAGAAAGCATCTAAGGTGGTGTTGGGCCCAATGCACTCATGGGAAAGTGTAGTGGGTGTTATGATGTGGAAGAGTCCCCTGCAGGACATCACCAAAAGCGGTATTCGGTAATATTATAAAGGTGATTTAAAGTTTCATTCAAAGTCAAAAACTGTTGAAAAGCATCAAAACCTAAAAATAGTACTGCATCAGTAAACATCCATCCATCATCCAACCTGCTATATTCTAACTACAGGGTTACAGGGTTCTGCTGGAGCCAATCCCAGCCAACACAGGGCACAAGGCAGGAAACAAACCCCAGGCAGGGCGCCAGCCCACCACAGGACACACGCACACTGTGACGATGTTGGTTTGCCTCCACGCTCCCATCACTGTTTGGAAGCCCTTGAACCCAACACCGTCGGTAATGTCACCAATGAGCTAGTCAGTGAATGCAACAATTAAGCAAGGGGATGGTAAAAAGTGAAAAGGTGCTTTTATTAAAATGAAATCCAAACAAAACAGGTGTTCAAAATAAAGTGCAGTGCTTTCATAAAGTTCAATAAATAATCCATAAAAAGAACGTGGAGGTAAAATTAATAGATAAAAAAAAAATCCTTTAAAACGAGGTTAAAACAACGCTGGAAGCAATCCTTTAAAAACACAAAGTCCGGTGTCTTTTTACCTGGCGGCTCCCCTGCCTCTCCCATTGGGCTTTGCAACAGGAGAGTTGCCATACATGCAGTTGACCTTCTCCTACTCAACTGATCTGGTGGCCTTCCGATTCCTGGCTCCAGTTCAGCTCACCTAGACTGAGATTTGGGCTCCCCAGAAACCAGGACGCTCACACTGGGGCTTCTCTTCCCAATCTCCGACTCCCGCTGCCTGTCTTTGCTGCGGCGAGCCAACCTTCTCTCTGTCACTCCTGCTCCAAACAATCGCTCAGCAGGAGCGACCACTACCCTCGGCCCTCAGGTGTCGGCCAAACACTTCACTTGGGCTCGCCTCTCCCAGCTGCTCGTATACAGAGTGAGCCTGCGCTTGCTCACTCTCCTTCTTTCTCTCAACCGGCTTTCTCACTCCTGCTTCCTGCCTTCTTCTCTGCAACCTCTGTCTTTCTTTTTCTTTTTTCTTCCCCTCCTTAACCAACTCGCACTTCTTTTATCTAGCGAGGGGCCATAGCAGCTGCAGCACATTAGCCACGGGAACAATCACGGATGTGGGCAGTTTCTCACCTATGCACTCGGTGAGAAACGCCCACACCGCAGATCGCCCCGTGGCTTGCTATGGCCCAACGCCCCCTCGCTAAGCCGCCACGAAAGCGGTGATTATTTATTTTAAAAAATGGCCTTTACTAAGTGAGCTGTGGACCCATAACACCACTCACACACACCCACCAGGGACAATTTAGGATCATCTCATGCATGTGCATTGAAATTCACTTTGACTGGGATTTATACAGGGATTTTTTTTGTGTGTACACACATTTCTAGTTTTGTCTGTACGCCATATTTTAGTCTGAATTCTTTGCAAGGTGTTATACATGAAGCCCCAGAAATGTATTTTTTTAATCCAAAAAAAAATAAAAAGGATTTCTCATTACTACTGCAAAGTGACAAGTAAATTCTTGTGAATAAAATGTAAACAGCTGCAGCCTACTCTTTATCTGCTGGTCACAAGGTATTTTCACACCTTTCGCACATTTCAACTTAAGGTTTTTGAATTCTGCCTTGACATACAAGATGAACAAACAAAGCCAGCAGCTCATCATAACTGATATCAGGCCACAGGTTCCGTTATAATTACATCAAACATGCCTTCACATATGAACACACAAAGGAGATCACCTGTATCTGGTGCATATGTCTTTCACCCTGAGGATCTAGTGAACGGCAGATGGAGAATTGGGAATGGGAGATAGGGGATGCTGTCAAACTCTCCCGTGATACCATGCATGACACTATCCCATGCAGTGTGATGATGAGGCAATCGTCTCAGATGGCACTCTGGTCAGGATTGTGTTTTTATACAAGTGTTTTTACTATGAAATAATATTACAAAAAAATGAGAGTTAAGTATGAATACTGAAACTTACAGTATATACATTTCAAGTGCCTTATTTATATACTCCTTTTAAAAATTATAAGAAAAAGTTTCATTTGAACTTGTACTGCTTAACTACAAATGTGTGTTTCGAAGCTACATTACAAATCCATCAACCAACCCGCTATATCCTAACTACAGGAACACGGCCGTCTGCTGAAGCCAATCCCAGCCAATGCAGGGCGCAAGGCAGGAAACAAACCCTGGGTAGGGTGCCAGCCTACCACAGGGCACACACACCCCAAGCACATACTAGGGACAATTTAGGATCGTCAGTGCCAATGCACCTAACTGGTATGTCTTTGGACTGTGGGAGGAAACCCACACAGACACAGGGAGAACATGCAAACTCCACGCAGGGAGGACACGGGAAGTGAACCCAGGTCTCCTAACTGCGAGGCAACAGCACTACCATTGCGCCACCATGCCGCTAAACTGCATTATGCTAGAGTTAATTTTCTTTATTTTTCATACATCATGTTGTGTATATATTAATTGTCATTTTAGAATATTTTGTTAACTTTGTGAATGTTATTCAGATGTCAGTCACAGGTACAATGTCTGTTGAATGGCTCTTAAGTTCGCAACCTACATGTTTAGTTAGAAAGGACAAGTGCCCTGCAGCTTGCAGGACAGAAGTTTGAAACTGCCAAGGAAGGATGATGTGTGCATGCAACTGCTTGTAGATGAGCTATCAAAAAGACAAAGGGGTAAAGAGGACTTGATTGGCCAGTTCAGCCACAGGAATATTTCTTTGAAAAATAAACAAATATATTTTGATTAATTTCAGGGTGCATGTAATTTTTGGTGCCCAGTCCCACCATGAGTATGGTATTAAAGAGTGAATGTTGAGCTCCAAATATAAGAATCAACATTCACACCAGTGCTATTTAACTACCAGAGGCACTTCAAAGCTTAGACCTCACTCCCAACAAATAACTTTTAAGCCAACGACAGAACTAATAAATTAAAACATTCCTAGAACCTGTAGTCACTTGACACATTATTAATGCTATGTTACAAGTAACAGTTTCCAAGAAATCAGAATCATCTTCCTGGAAGTGTGAGGTGTCAGTATTAACCACAGCTTTCACAGTGTTCACAGTAGGCTTATACTTACTGTATTTTGTATATGTTTCTGATAATGTGAAAATTTCTATACTGTTCACAAATCCAAAAACCCTAGGCACAGAACAAAATAAAATGCCTTACACATGATATCCATGAATCTTTTAAAATGAAAAGCTGTTTTGCCAGCATTCCCCACTTTGAATTACACTGACTAAAAGTTTTAACACCATTAATTCAGTGACATTGAAATACATTTAACACTGTACACTGTATTGTCAAAATTAAAATTCAATATATAAGATTGCATCTAAAAAGAGAGTGAGTCTTCCTTTCAGTGGAACATTATTAGCAAAAAAGCTAACAAAGCATCCATTTCACAAGATGTACTTGCTGAAAAAATGATATCTGTGAGGTCGGTCGTAGTTATTTTCAGAGACCATTCAGCGATTTGTTATCTCTCACTCTCTGACATAGTGGAGCAACAAGTGGCAGCCAAGAGGCAGTTCTTTGTTTGTTCCCATGCAGCAAACAACGGGTCACAACTGAACCTGGAAGTGATAGCAGGGCTTTGACAGAGGTGATCCCAGCAGGGGTTTTAAAGGTGCCATAAAACCAAATGCAGCTTTGTTATGAATTTGAGAACACAGTTTGAGGTGACAGCCAAAGTAAACAGAAAAAGAAATTGAATTGGAGCTGCTGGCACTTTGGTGGACAACTGAACAAGCCATCCCTCCTGGAGCTGAAGCCTATCATGGTAGCAGTTGGCTCAATTGATCAATTGAAATGTATGAACTACTGTTCACAAATATATAAGTAAATATCAGTAACACCTACATTCACAATTATTTTTATATATAAAGTGACCTGTAGTGAGCATTGCAGCACCCCAAATCCCAGACACAAGACTCGGGTGCAAACATATGATTTATTGCACAAATACCTTTCCAATACAGGCTTCTCTGTCAAATACCATACAATAAATCTTTTTCTTTCTTTCTTTCTCTCTTTCTTTCTTTCTTTCTTTCCATCCCATCTTCACAGGCAAGGTTTGTCCTTGTTCCACCCAACACGTGTGATGAGAAGTGGCCTCCTCTATACTGGACCCAGGAGTACTTCTGGTGCTACCACATTGCATCCAGGAAGCACTTCTGAGGTCAGGCAGAACCTCCCTAAAATGAGGAAACCTCCTCCCCAGTGTTCCTTCTGGCTACTCCCACAAGACCCCATTCCATTTTTGTGAGTATGGGAGACCCATCAGAGATCTGCTGCCAACCATGTCATACTGGGTGATCACATGGCTGATTACGATATGATTGAACCTTTCTGGCTGAAGGTCCCCCTAGGGATGATATGGGCAGGTTTGAGATTATTGCACTCCCAACATCATCTGGAGCTCTTTTATCAACCAACTGTCAAAATCTTGTCCCTGATCAGAATGTATTCTGAAGAGCAGACCATAATGGACAAAGAACTTTTCCGTGAAAATCTCAAAACAGGAAGGGATTTTTGGTTCTTTGTAGGAAGTGCCTGGGCACAGCCAGTGAAATGATCTGTTACTAATCCCTTTGGAGTCAAGTTCCATTGAAAGGAAATCAATGTAGGCCAGATCTATCACACCACTTGGTTATTGCTGCTTTTTTGCAAGGAGTCTTGCGTGTGACACACTCTGTGCAGTTTTTTACATACTATTCCACATCCCATGCCATTTTGGGAAGTACAACCTACACCTTTAAAGACTGGTTGTCCTTTCTACTCTCAAATGAGCCATATAATCATATAAGTTGTGTAGAACAGCTTCTCTGAATTCAGCTTTATTACCTGCCCTCCTGGAGTTTTTGAGTCATCTGTGCATTGCTATTATCACCCTGTATTTTTAAAGAGATGCACACTGAAAAAAGAAAATAGAAATAAAAAATGAAAGCATGTAAAAGTATTTGAAGAATCACATTTTCTACTGTGCATGCAAATAAAAATAAGACAAACTGATTAAAGGCAGATACATTTAGAGCTGCAGCAGCAGAACCCAGCAGCAAAGCAAACTATCAATTGACCAATTCTAAATTGTCCCTAGTGTATGCTTGGTGTCTGGGTGTGTGTGCCCTGTGGTGGGCTGGCGCCCTGCCCGGGGTTTGTTTCCTGCCTTGTGCTGCAGATCTTATAGATATTTAATCTGCAAAATTACCCTGATGTTTAATAGTCTTGGAATTATTTGAAGATTAGTTTGTAAAATGCAATGGAAAAAAATAAGACTATGCTTAGTTTGACTGAGAAAGAAGTTAAGCCAGTGTGAAGTCCAGGGCACGTACAGCCGCCCTAACCCTGACACAAACAGGCAGGGCACCAATTGTCACACAGCACACAGTTTATTTACACAGTGTTGCCTTCCACAGCACACAAGATGCAGAAGATAACACAGTTCCTCTGCCACCAGTCCTCTTCCTCCGCACTCTGGCCATTGTGGTGGTAACTGGCTCCTTTTATAAGGCACCCAGAAGGACTCCAGCTGCCCAATGAGTTTCTTCTGGCAACACTTCTGGGTGTTGGAAAGGTGCTGCCAAATAGGGCCCTATTAAAGCCCAGGTGCCCGCTGGTGGTAGCCATGGGCCCCAGAAGGGTTGAGCTTCCATGCTCACAACCCGTGGCCTTGGTGCAAGCCAAGTGAGCTGCCCTCTGTCGGTCCGGGGGAGAAAGGGTCTTGCAAATACTCTCTCTCCCGGTCTTTCCATACTTAGAGCGTCCCAGCCGGGTAAGGACACCAACCGTCCACCACACCTGTTTACTGAAAAGATCCATCTATCGATTTACAGAACCAACCAGCCTAACTCAGTTTAAGTTCGCAGTGAGCCAGATCATATGTAAGCAGCATTGGCAGAGCAAGGTGTGAAATACACCTCTGTGGTTACCACCATAGAATGTTTTCACGGCAGAGTTGGGGGATAATGCTATCCGCTACTTCCTGAGGTAAATTAGTGACTATTTATTTTTGAATTCATCTGCTTCACTGTTAAATGTAATATGCTCTGGTAGATCGTTGCATACTGGAGTCAAAGTAGCATCAGCCATCTGTAGACTAACCACATATGCAGCACTCACTGGTGGGTGTAACATTAACAAAACCAGACAGATTGCTCACTTTAGCTGCTATTGTAAAACCAAAATGAGTATGCAAGACTGTTTATTATTTTTTTTAACATTATTATTGTTTGAGGAACATAAAGAAAAGAATCAATAATGAATGTCCCAGGTGACTTTGCAATTTTTCTGTGAACCAAAGCTACTTGACCAAGATTGTGCAATAAGTTTTTCACCCAAACATTGTATGCATAGTGTGAATGAAATGAAAATGTTGTCCACAGTAAAATATATGGCAAAAAATTAATTCAGCATTAAATTTTTATTCTTAAATTTAACTTTATAAAACATATGATTGTTTACATTTTAATAGACAGATTCCCTCCAAAACTTTCATAAATTATCTATTTAGGGGGAACTTATTCAAAGGGATTTATCACTCCATGTTTCACACAATGGGCATGAGATAAGAACTATGTTTAGGTTGAGGTCACCAATCTATCACAGGACCTGTCCACTCTCACACATGTGCTTGTTCATGCCACGTCAGTTTTGAGTTGCCAGTTAACCTAACTCATATCTGTAAGTGTTTCTAATATGAGGAGAATGTCTAAACTCTACACAGATAGCAGCAGGATGGAATTTCATCACAGAGTTCTGGAGCAGTGAGGTAGCAGTGGCAACCATTGTTTCACCAAGTCTGAAATAAGTCAGAATTACTTATGGTCTCCTTCTGAGTTGAGCTTTCCTTATGACCATGCTAAGCATGGATAAACATGCAAATAGAAGAGCTGGACAGATATGAACACATGAAAATGAGAAGGTTAAGTTCAGAGATATGGCTCAGGGTTTCATGGACCTCAACTGGACCTTAACTTTACATGCTCTCCTATTATTATATTATATTATATTATATTATATTATATTATATTATATTATATTATATTATATTATATTATACTTTTGTTTGCTCTCAAATCCTAAAAACATCAGTAAATCTAAACGGACCCAGTATGAGAGTATAAGTGTGTTGTGATAGACTAACTTCTCATTCAGAATTACTTTCTGCCTTATACGAGGTGTGATCAAAAAATATGGTGAATATTTAAATAAAAGAAATTATTATTACAGTAAAAGACACATTGCCGTTAATCTCCCTTAGAATACTCCCTTTCACTTCAACACACTTATCCCATTGTTCTTGCCACTTTCTGAAGCAGTTGTGCAAGTCCTCTTTTGTGAGTGCCTTTAGTTGCGCTGTTGTGGCTGCCTTGATGTTCTGCACTTCAGTCAAGATCCAACATCAAGGTGATGATGATTGTGTTTTTTGACTTTGATGGAATTGCGCACGCTGAGTTTGTACCCAGGATCACTATGGTGAACTCTGAATATTATAAGGGCTTATTAGGGCATTTAAGAAGCAATGTGCATAGAAAATGACCTGAGAAATGGGAAAACGATTTCATCCTCCATCATGACAATGTTTCATGTCACACATTGCTTCTGGTACGGAAATTTCTGTCAAATAAAAATATTACAGTGTGTCCTCATCCACTTTATTTCATTGGATCTGGCATCGTGTGACTTCTGGCTCTTCCCCAAAGTCAAAATGAACAAGGAAAGTAAACGTTTTGAATCAATTCAGGACGTCGAAGCAGCCATAACAGCACAACTAAAGACACTCATGAAACAGGACTTCCAGAACTGCTTCAGAAAGTGGCAACAATGATGAGATATGATTGTTCGAAGAGATGGGAAGTATTTTGCAGGGGATAAATGGCAATGTGTCTTTTACTGTAATGATTTTTCTTTTATTTTAACATTCACTTTTTTTTTTGATCATACCTCATAGATAGATGATCAATCCCTGCTCACAGTGATAATATTTTTAAACTTTATACACTGTTGACAGTATCTCTCAGAGATATTAACTGCTTCATAAGCAGAATATCAGTGACTGCATGGACAAGTTCCATCTCCTCCAGTCTAGCAAGGTTTATTTTTATTTCCCATCCCACTACAAGTCACACCACCATCTTCCAAACCATAACTCATAACTTCATGCTGACAAAAGTAAGACTTTTAAAAGTAAGAATTCTACCTAAACTGTGCACACCCCAAAAAGGCTACTAGTGCTTTGGACTGCTTCAGTGGAGGGTGGGCTCTTGCTACTTTAGATACGTTAAACTTCTTAAAACCACAAGTGTAGTATGGCAGGCAGCAAGACCTTTACAGTTGTGATAGTTTGTCTGACATGTGAATTACACTTCACTTTATTCTTTTTACCCAACTGATTTTCAAATCGTCCATCAGAGTTTATTGGAGTTGTAGATTATAATTGCTGTGGCATCTGGATTAGGGACATTGTCAAAAGTCTTTAGTGAACGTAGTGTTGGGAAAGGCATCTGACCATAAAATCCACACCAAAACCTCTATTGGTAAAGTTTAGTCAAAAAATAGTCACCCCAAATAAAAAGGGGAATAGCTAAGCTCCAGACTGTCATTATTTTAGATGAACAAATTTTACTGGTGGACTGCTAATACATTTTTTGTGTTCATCTTAGAAAGACAGACACTTTGATAGCAGGTTTAGAATAGTCTTCACTTATTACATCATAAAGAAATTGCTTCTTTCTTATACTTTGTAATCCCAAGTGATTTATCATTTTGAGGTACAGTAAGGTAGCAAATTCAGCTGAATTTACTACTGTATTGTACTTTACTGTCATTATTCAATTCACTTCGAATTCTTCTTCTGTAGCTTGGTTGACAATGGCTCAGAAGGATATCCATGCAATTCTGACTACTAACTCAGAAAATTTACAAATGTCTACCTTCACCCTTAATGACTAGTATTCCCCTCCAAAAACTTCTAAAGAAGTATGGTGGGCTTGCAAAAGTGTGTCCCTGCATCGACATCCAGTCAGTTGTCTCACAATGCAGCTCTTTGTGGTTTTTCTGCAATATCCCTTAAAATTTGGTGCTTAGTTCAGTCCTCATCTATATTTACATGCTGACAATAAATACTTAATTTGACAATATGACTACACACACAGGCAGCACAGTGGTGCAGTGGTAGTGCTGCTGCCTCACAGTAAGGAGACCTGGGTTCGCTTCCTGGGTCCTCCCTGCGTGGAGTTTGCATGTTCTCCTCATATCTGCATGAGTTTCTTCTGGGTGCTCCAGTTTCCTCCCACAGTCCAAAGACACGCTGGTTAGGTGCATTGGCAATCCTAAATTGTCCCTAGTGTGTGGGCTGGCACCCTGCCCAGGATTTATTCTTGCCTTGCGCTCTGGGTTGGCTGGGATTGGCTCCTGTGACCCCATGTTAGGGTATAGCAGGTTGGAAAATGTCTGACTGACTGACTATGCACACTACTTGTACATTCTATACGAAAATCACTCTAAAGCTCCAGTCACACTATATGACTTTTCCAGCAATTCGTCTGCCTCAGAGTTCATTTACATAATCTTAGGGAGTCAGGGAAGTCACATTGCACTTTCATGATCAGCAGTTATGTAGTTGGACATCCCCAATGATTCTGTCAGACCAGTATAAGAGTTACCCCAAAACAAATTAACAGATTTGATTTTACCTTAATTTTTAGGGATGGGATTGTGTGCTTAAAAGCTGACAAACAATGAATGCTCACAAAGAAGGACATTGCATACAATGCTGCCATGAGCAAAGAAGGAACATGGGTGTTTTTGGCCTTGCAAACAGAAGAGAGGTTTGTCAGTCTGATGCCTTATGTGTGCTGTGCCTTGAAAAGAAGAATAAAAGGGTTGAGATTGGGGCTGAGCTCACCATATTGGCAAAGCCTTTATTCGAGTACTGGACTATCAGACAACATAGTAATTGGCTGTAGGAGTGCTGCAAGCTTCTGACACTCTGGTAATCTGACGCTGGTTTAAGAGGTGCCCATTTCATCGCTTGATAACACCATGCCATGGATGACTATTGACTTCCTAGATACCGTATGAACATAAAAATTAGAACAGTTATGACAAGAACAGGCCATTCCGCCCATTGGGTTTGATCATCCTATTACCTAGATTCTACAAAAATAACAACATCAAGTTTAGATTTGAAGATCCCTAAATTCCTAATCTCCACCATACTACTTGGTAATTTATTAGATTTGTGATATTTGTGTAAAAATATGCCCTTAAAAAGTTGCCAAGTGTGTACCTGTGTCCCTGTTGCAGAATTTATTTTAAAGTAACAACTGGGATCCACTGTACTAAATCTTGTCATAATTTTAAAACATTCTGTCAAGTAATTATGTCATCTCTTAATCTCCATTTGTTTAAATGGAAAAAGTTTCATGTAATAATAAATATTTTTATACACTTTTTTGAATTTTAACTCAGGTGAATTCAGATGTTTACAAAGTTTACTTTCCTTATCTTCTTTATTTTCTTTATCTTTCATCATTTTGAAGATCACATGACTATAGTCGCTGTGCCAATGACATAACAGAAGTTATTCTGTAAATACGACAGCAGTCACACTATGTGATAAACCTCTTCTAAAACTCTGTGTCAGTTAGCTTTTTTCAGTTATGCTATAAAGGTAGAATTGTGTGTTTTGGTTTCGATTCTGCTTTGTCCCTGACTTTAGAATTTTGCTTTATTCTTTGTTTTTTCTGGTTGCCTGATTTAGCTGGATCTTATGGTTTGACTCTTTTCTGTCTATGACTATATCCTTGTTTTCATTATCATCTCACAGTATTTTAAAGTGCTCATGATAATCCTCGAGGCCTCCAATGTGTCCTTAACAGTTTAGCTCCTACAATGTCTCCTCAAAACTCATACCTCTTAGTCCTATAGTCAGCTTATTTGCTCTCCTCTGGACTCTTTTTAGTGCTACTACTTCCTTTTTGTAATATGGAGTTAAACCCTGAACACAGTACTCCAGGTGAGGCCTCACTAGTGCATTATATCATTTAAACATAACCTTCCTTGTCTTTTTCTCCACACTTCGTGATATGTAACCTAACAATCTATTAGCCTTCTTGATCGCATCTGTACACTGCCTTGATGTAGTTAGTGATGAGCCCACTGTGACTTCTAGATCTTTTCCTCAAGGTGTATTTTAAGATTTAAAGTCTCCCATTGTGTGTTCAATAGCTGCCAAACCACAAAGAATGCATTACCTCTCAGCTGGCTCGACTCCACTGGCTTTCTTTCAAATATTATTTGATTACTTAATTTCATTGCCTCAAATTCTAATACCAGAATATCTGGCTTTCTAAACTAAATATTTGAGCTATTTTAATACCAGCCTTATCTACTCTCTATATATAAAATCCTAAGCCTAAAAGTGCAACGATTTTGTGCAATGATTTTATGTGACATTCTTATGTCACGTTTTTGTCACACTTTAAATCGGGCAAGTTGGCGAGCGAAGCGAAAAGGGGGCAATCCCCCTAGGTACTATTATAAAATTTAAAACTACATAACTCTTAATGAGGGCTTTCTGACTCATCTATTACAGAACTTAATACTGTCTATGAATCCCTTTTAATGTTACTTTTTAAATAGTACCTGAAAACCAAGGATCCCACTATTACATTTTAGATTAGCCATTACATATTTACACCAGCTTAAAATCATTGCCATCATGTTGAATTTGGTGTATGTCTCTCTTTATTCTTAAGAAAAAGGAGTTAACATAGAAGAAAATGTTTAAGACACATTCATAATAATGCTTAAGTGAGTTTTTGATAAAGTATGGTAGTGCAGTGGTAAGCACGCTGACACACAGATTCAAGGCCCTCGGATTGAATCCTGTATCTGATCTTCGCCTGTGTGATGTATGCAGGATCACTGTGTGCCTGAATAGTTTTTCCTTTTGGTTTTTCAGATTTCTTCCCACATCCCCAAAGTTACACAGGTAAGGTTGAGTGAAGATGTTAAGTTGGCCGTGTGTGTGTGGTCCTTGCGATGGAGTAATGACCTGTCCAGGGCTTTTTCCTACCTTGCACTCAGTGCTGGCAGGATAGACTTTAACTTCCTGTAACCCTGATTTGAATTATGCAGGTCTAAATACAGTATGCTCTAATTTTGCTCTTGCTTTGAGTTGATTTATGATACTGTATGTAGCAGTTATTTTTGTTTTTTATGTGTTGGTTTTGGCCATGTATCAGTAATCCTGTAAATAAATACATCTTGAAGCTCACTAAAGTCCTGAACTCAATCCCTTTATCATGCAGCCTGAGAAAATTTTAATGCTATTGTGTTTTATTTTGTTTTTCATAGTTTGAGGAAATGCAAAACACACTGATCTTTCTGCTCATTGTTGCTGAAGGGCTTGGGATGGTCAGCTCAAACTGTAAGTGAAACAGAGGCACTCTTGTCTTAAACATTAGTGAAACATCTTGTCTTTGACTAACATAATGTCACAGTGAGTGGTGTTGTTCTCTTACAGTCAGTCTCATGATGTCGGGTTAATCCAGACAGAGGATGGGGTGTAAGTCTGGAGCCTGCATGTCCTTCCTTCTTAAATTCACTTAAAAACACTTTGTTTTATAGCTAAATTCTTGATGCCATACATCAAATTAGTACTGTGTTCACTGTTTTCCTTTTAATTCTTTAGCTATTTATTGAACTGGCGACCAGAAGAGAAGATGTAACGTGACGTGATGCCTTCTAATTGACCTCCACTATCCCTCATCTCTTGCGCTTTTGCATATTTTTTGGGAGGGTCACATCATAAAATTATGGCTCTTAGTTAACAATGACTATCAAAGGAGATTTTTGGTTAAAGGAAAACCAAAGGGATCTGTGGAAATTCTTAGGATTTTATATGGATACAAATAGCCAAAACACAGTACTACATCCTGACTGTCAGTACGGCAGTAAAACAATTGTTTATGACTACGCTTGACAGAAGGTAGGTCTAAGTTATGGAGGTTCAATAAAAGACAAGCTGAGATGTATATGACAGCTGTCTGAGTCTCCCCCTGTGATTCACAAGAATCCACACAGCCTTGGCATTACTCGTTTCCAATGGCATTGATATTTATGCCTGGGATGGCCTAGTACAATGAAGGCACAAAAGAACAAGGTTGGTGCAACAAAAATATTTAGTGCAGTTTATTCCAACCAATCAAATCAACAGGCAGTGTCCAAAGAAAAAGTGCAGTGCATTTCTTCATTAAATAAATAAATAATCCATGATAAAAGCATGTGCTTTACTGTGGCAGTTAAAATCAGTCAATAAATCGATAAATCCAAACAAGGGTTACAATCATGTACAAAACCAAAGAGTTCAGATTGGGATCTCCTTCTCTGTTCCCTGAGCCTTAGTGCCTTTCATTCCCATCTCTTCCTGGCTTATCCATCAGGTCTTCTAAATGAGGCTGAGACACCAAAATGCATGGTCATCCATT
This sequence comes from Polypterus senegalus, assembly GCF_016835505.1. Lineage (NCBI taxonomy): Eukaryota > Metazoa > Chordata > Cladistia > Polypteriformes > Polypteridae > Polypterus > Polypterus senegalus. Next base: position 69,346,709 of record NC_053162.1, on the reverse strand, counting down.
AAAACAGCATTGGGCCCTGTGTCAGCTTAGCTGGGAAGCCAAAGCCCATCACCATCATTTTGGCATCCATAGGACAACCCCCAAAGCCTTTTGGACCTCTAAATGAAGAACAGTACTGACCTGCCCCATAATTCCTGTGGGGCCATCATCCAGCCACCATGCTTCTGTGCTGGCTTGCCCTCCCAATCCCCACTCTGTCGTTCTTCAATATTTCTCCTTCTTGTTTTTATCCTTCTGTTCTCAGTCTTTCTTTTCCATGTTTTTCTTTTACCTTCTCTGTCCTACTCAAGCTTTTATACTTTGTGAGTGCAGGTTCTCACCCACAGGCCTGAGCCACATTGATTTTACTTAAGTTCAACACAGCCATGGGCCCATATTTGCCCACCCCCATTCTCTTTATAACACATAGGCAAAACAAAAACAATATGTAAGTTTTTTAAAACGAAAATATCTTACTCTGGTAATACAACCAACCTCAATGCACATTTAATCAGATACCTCAACAAATAATATGTAAAAGCAAGAAGACAAATTTACCCAGTGATAAGAGAAGCCTTGAACTCACTTAAACCTTGCTAAATGATTCCTCACAGAATGGAAAACAAACAAAATGTGTGGCAAATATCTACCTTGGACATTCTATTCTTTAAAACCATGCTGTCAGAATTCAAGCCAAATGCTTTTTTGCTCATATGTAACTAAACTTGTCTTATATGTAAGTATAAAAAGATTAAATCTGATGTGCAAACACAATCTGAGAATAATAATAATAGTAATAACTTTATTTATATAGCACCTTATCATACATTTACACACATTTCAAAATGCTTTCCACAATTTAAACAAGAAAAACAATAACGGTATACAATAGTTACTTGGATATTATCATTAATCAGTATTATGCTAATTTCTAATAAATGTAAGTATACTAAATAGAAAATCAACCTTGGCATTGCTAAGCAAAATTTAAACACTAAAGGTGAAAACCAAATTAATTCTTATTAGAAACAGGTTCATAATGCTTTGTAATTAAAAACATTATACATAGAGAACAACCAGGTCTAATTTAAATATATATATAAATAAATATATATCACTGTATTTATCTACATTTGACTTAGGCATTTGTACGTGGCAATACATTAAGTAGAAGGAGTTTGACATTATTCACTTTTCAGTGAAAAGCTAACACAGCAAATAAAGCAGTTCTTAGCAGTTTCTGTTGGTTAAGTGTGTAGATGCAGTTCTTGATTCCTGAATGTGATTAGTTGGCCAGCTGACATGGACAAAAGGAACACAAAAAACTCCTAAGAATGGGACAATAGGAGAAAAAAAAATCTCTGGAGGGCCACCGTCAGAAGACAGAGACGAGCAAATCAAATGGTTAAGCCTGATGGTAATCAGTTTCTGCATCACAGAAGTCCTGGGCCAACTGGTCACCCACACTCCAGTAAGATGAAGGTATGGGTTCCACAACAGACACAACAACATCTCATGCTACAGATGACTACGGGCAGAGACAGCAAATCCCACAAACTTATATTTTGAGTTGAACTTTTCGTATTGAAAATTGCTACAATGGGTGCAGTAACAAAACACACAACAATGTCAAGATCCACATCCTATCTAAAGCACAGATAATTCATGTAATATTAAAAAGGAATTAGAGTTGTTAAAGTAGCCATATCACCTGTACTTCAGAACAGGTGATCCACATGGGCCTGGCCAGTACTTAAATGGTAGACCAATCAGATAATGCTGGGGTTGTTGCTGGATAACGTGCTAGTGAGGCCAACAGCCTGTGTGTGGATCAAGATGCTCCAGGGCAGTGATGGGGACACTGTACTGTAAAAATGGACCCATCTTTCAGATGAGATGTAAAACCAAGGTCTGTGTTCATAAAAGATCCCTGAGCTTCCTTCGTAAAGATTAAGGTGAACTAGGATAAATTGTCCACCACTATCTATCTATCTATCTATCTATCTATCTATCTATCTATCTATCTATCTATCTATCTATCTATCTATCTATCTATTTCTGTGGCAGAATCATTGAAAGAGTCTATCCCAGCAGTCAATCCAAATGTTATAACTTCCTACAGGGTTCTGGGATAATTTAAGGTCCTTAGTGAAGTAGCTGTAGTATGCAGAGAAAGTCCACTCTGACACTTAGAGTACAGTAAATGTGCAAAATCCACACAGGTAGAAACCATAATAGGAGTTGAATCTCAAACTCTGGTGCTGTCACACTGCCCTGTTTTAATATGCTTTAAAAATCCTTATTAAACACAACTATATACCTAGGAAACATTATAGGCTAAGGAAGGGCTGCTGATATTCTCACAGGCAATGCACAAACTGAAAACACCAAAGTCACACAATCAACCTATAATTTCACTTTTCCTGCATATATCACACACATAGAGAAAATATTTTGACAGGATCAAAAATGTGTCTTGAAGGGATTTACTAATTTTATGCATTGGTGAAATGAATCTACTTTTAGATTGATGTCTGTCTTCTTTTTCAGAATGTGAGTCTATGAACACTCATCAAAGAACCGAATGACACTGGGCAGTTATTAGCACTGTAAAATGCTAGTAGCTTCTTGACACTGATTAACTTCACTGCAGTAGATTTTGCTCTACAGAACTGATTTTGTATCTTTTTGCACACTTGTGTGTCCCAGATGCTGTACAATGGGGAAATGAGAATATAAATATTTCCAACAACCTATGATTCTTCACTTTTATTTCAGATAATAGCAAACTGGCTTGCAATATTTTATTGATAAAATCACAGCTTAAGTTAAGGGAATGTCATGTGCTGGACCCTTCAGATTTTTTATTTTCTGGTTTATAGTTTATAATAGCCAACATGCCAGCTAATTGTTTAAACTAAGGTTTTAAAAGAAAAAAAGACACTTAGTAGGGATCGCTATGACTTGCAGATTCCCACAGTATCATTACTGTGTTTTGTATACTGTGCTGTTTAAGCTTAATGACCATAAACATCCATTCATCAATTTTGTCATTACAGGTGATAACATGACAGAAGAAAACAAAAGTGAGTAGAATTTTAAACTGTACAGTAGAAAAAGTTACCAACATCAATTGGATTCACTAGTTGCATTGTGTGACTAGATAGATAGATAGATAGATAGATAGATAGATAGATAGATAGATAGATAGATAGATAGATAGATAGATAGATAGATAGATAGATAGATAGATAGATAGATTACTAAAAACAGATGGAAAAGGGCCACCAAAAAATGAGAACCTTTGAAAATGTTTGCAAAGAGAGGAATCATCGGGATGAAATTACGACATGTAAAATGAACTTTGACTTAGGGCTTCCTTATTTCTGGAGCACCTGATTTTTCTTTATTCCTTTTTATCTATAGGTGCATGCGAGGACAATGATAATAACGATATAAATAACAGCAACTTAAATTATGAAAATATAGAATATATTACTCTCTGTTGCTATATCAAGCAAGTAGATTTATATATCAGTGATGTCAACCAAAACTGCAGCAATAAGTAAGTAGCTACATAATTTTAAGAAATTCACTTCTAATAAGCAAGTACAGCATTTTGACTTTTCAAAGAAAGGCTTTTAAACATTTAAAAAGTAGGTTTCCTGTAATATTTTCTACTTCAATGTTTTACATTTCTTCTGGATGAAGTGTGTGTTACAGTTGCTCATGGCTGCAACCTAGTTAAACTTTTAATTGAACTTTTTTAATCAAAGGATTGAATCACTTACAAAGCCTATGTGCTATGTTAACTTATTTTTTTGGGTATATATTGGTTGTATTTTCAAAAAAGCAATATATATTGATTGCATTTTGAAAAAAGTAATTAGTTAATTAGCTCAATTAGTCTACTGTATTTAAATATTATTTCAAAGTAATTCAAAGTAAGTTACACATAATACATAAGTATACAGTAAATATGTTACAAGAATAAGGTAACTGGCCAATGAGTATTATAATAATTAATTGATAGATAAATTGATGTAATTCTGATTTATGACAGGCACTAATCTATTTTCTTTTTTTAAACCTACGTTGTTATTCAATATTATTTGTTCCATTTTGATACCTCCAATCTTCCTCTCAGTTTCTTACAAATAAATAACCTATTTCTAAATTTCTCTATTATATAAAAAAAACTTGGGATGAGACGAAACCTGTTCAGAGAGACAAGACGTGACCTTCTCAGAAAGACACTTTCACATCCCACGAGACTACACTTTGTGCCAAGAGATTTAACCACACTCGGGTCTGGAAAAAGACAAAGAGTAGATGACAAAGTAGAACGTTGTAAAGAATTCAAAATGTTGGCGCAATACACATGCAGTGCAGGTTAAAGATAATGTAAGTAGGAAAATCCAAAAGTCTCAAAAAATGAGAGAAAAGATTACATTAGTATAAACAAACGGAAAATATTACTCGGTGAAATAACGGAACAGCGAAAAGAAATCAAATAGTGTTTTGAGGATGTCTGTGGGAGAAGAGAGACCAGGCAGTGAGACAAAAGGACAGCTGCTGTACAGGCTTAAAAATGTTTGAAGTGCAGCATGAGATGCAGATCACGCGGCACAGCAGCAGAGGCAAGGCAGCAGCTGATCGAGCAAAGAGGAGGTAAAAAAAAAATCTATTTGTTTCCCATTGTATCACTGTTTAAGAGGGGTTTCGGAGGAGCAACCGTATCTCCTTGGGGTGCATTCAGCCCCCCTTTTCACAATGGCACATAGCGCAGGCGGGGGGGGGGTGTTACTGTTGACAAGTAAAGTGAGCAGGGGTCAAGGTCCCCTAGGAATAAATAAATAAATAATGCACTGACTTCTAGAAAATGGATAAAAAGATCAAATGAAACATTGAATAGGAAATAAACATTTATGTCTGATGTCTAAGATGATTTCGAAAAGAAGAGTTGCTATCCAAGAATCGCTGTCATGTACTGTAAAACAGCTGGACGGGCTAAATTAAATAAGCTTTATTTTAACAGGTCTGTTAGTTACATATCCATGCAATCCTGACCCATAGCATCTAGTACCAGGGGTGCACATCCGTTTGATTACATTATATACTTTATAAGATTATATTTTAATGTTTGTCTATGAGTGTACCTTATCTTGCACCTCATCTAGAGTTTCTATGTTTGTTGCACCCTACTTGCTCTCCATGACAGGAAATGGAAGGTTAAATTCTTTTGCTTGAGCTGTAAGACTATTCTTTACATTTTTCTTATACTTTTCTTTCAGAATGATTGAAAACTTTGAACGTATTTTGGAGAATGCACATCTAACAGATGACTTGAGTACCAGCAATAATAATCTGGTTATAAATGTCAAACGGATGAAAGAACTTGAGGATTACCACTTGTATGCAAATTTACACAATGTAAGAAATATCTTCTTGGCAATCAAGAGTGATAAGCATAAAAATGTATATGTAATAATGACACATGCTAAATAATTGAGAACAAATAGATGTACACTAGTTTTTTCATTTTACATCTGAAAGAGAAATGTTTAAATTTTTTGGTTTTGTTTTATAAAGTTAATTTGAGAATCATGACAGCAAAGAGTGGCAACATGTTGCATGTTAATTAGCAAGAATTTCACTGTACTCTACACTCATGACCAGTCCTATAAAAGTAGTCAGAGAGTACAAACTAACAACAACAACATTTTTTATTTATTTATATAGCCAATTTTCATACAAAAGATTTAGCTCAAAGTGCTTTACAGGATGAAAAAAGACAAAATATATCAAAAAATAAAATTAGGCAATACCAATTAACAAAGAATAAAAGTAAGACCCGATGGCCAGGGAGGACAGAACAAAAAAAAAAAAAAAACTCCAAACGGCTGGAGAAAAAAAATAAAACCACAAAATCTGCAGGGGTTCCAGGCCATGAGACCACCCAGCCCCCTCTAGGCATTCAACCTAACATAAATGACCTCAATCAGTCCTTATGCTTTCCAGGGTTCATATGGAAGAATTAGATGATGATGGTCATGTGGACCTCTGGCCTTCAATCCATCAATCTCTTTCTCTCTTTTCTGAATCACCATTTCCATTACATCAGATGTCAGCCTAATTATTTTTTTCCTTCACAACATAGTTGTGTTATTCAAATAAGTAAATTAACTAAGAAAGTTAATAGTTCTCTTGGAGCAATAATAATATTAATAATAATAATTATTTAGCACCTTTCCCGTGCTCAATACAGTGGGTGCTAATCAAAACCGCATCCATCATTATAAGGTATGAAATCAATGATAATTTTGATCAGCATACAAATTATTGCAGTTGAAACACAAAACAAGCTTCAGAAATAGTACCTTAACAGTAGACACATTTACTTATTTGCAAGACAACTTTAGCCAATGCAACTTACATTTGAGATATGTTTGGTTACACTTGTGGCAGTAGTGGGCTCATTGTGGCATTAGTGGGTTTTGAACTGACAACCTCAGGGTCTAACAGTCAAAGCCTCAACCACTACACCACACTGCCTACCTGTGCTTTTGATGTGTACTCTGTGTTTTCTAAAATTAAGTTCTAAACATTACAACATAAATGGACAATAATGAATTTATCTGACCTGTGTCACCTAAAAGTAGTAAATTGTACAAGAAAATTCTACCAAAGGTATGTTCTTGTTACTACTGCAAATTAATTATTTAGAAAAGAACTAAACAAAACATCTATATATGTAATTCACTAAGGCAAGACACCCATGGAAAGTACGCCGGAAGGGGCGTGGATTCACTAAGCCCGACAAGTAAGACACATATGGCGCACGCAGGATGGAGCCACGCCCACCAACTCCAAGACCATTGGATACGACGACAACTCGCAGAGCCACGCCCACCAACTTGGACGCAACGACACAGAAAGAACGGCGTCATTTATATTCGTCTGTCATAGAGGCTACATGCTACTCCGAGCCACGTTGACTGTTCATAGAGGTGTGTTTCTCGCGGAGGTGAATCGCCATATGCAGCGTGTAAAACGGTTTGCGAGGGGTATCCCATGGGATCCTTAAAACAATCCTTTACAACTGAGGTTAAAACACAATGAAGTAAGCAGTCTTTAAAAACCGAGTTTTCGGTTACGACGCACGGCCACTTGCACGATAGCAAACTGTTTTACATGCTACATACAGCAATTCGCATCCGCAACAAACATGCGTCTTCTTAGATGCTCCTGCACTTTGTACAAATCCCCCTCCCACCTCGCTACTACCGTGGTCGGGTGTCTTGGTGGATTATATATAGAAAGGCAGCCAAAACCGCACAGAGCAATGAAAAGTCTACGTGAGTCACAGGTGCATCTGGATTGTGCAAAGACAACAACGATTCAAATGATGAGTTGGAGGTGGGCACATGAGCAGGCAGTGCATATTGGACGAGAAATCAGCAGACTAGCACGATGGAGGGAGCGGAATGGATGTCCTTCCCCTCTCCTCCCGTTCCACCCTCAGCGCCTGAGCGATGCACGGACGATTGTGTGTTGGTTCATTCCGTGCATTGTTACAATGTTGCTTTTCTTGGTGATTTATTACATTACTGATTTTTCAAATGTTTATTTTCTCCCTGTGCTTAAAAATCATTAAAAAACCGGCCTGATTATGCGGCGTATGGTACGCTGCAGGTTGGCTAGTAATAGACTAATCCAAAAATAATTTGGAACTTCTGACATAATACCACTTAATGTGTTCAGTTAGTTGCATAATAATGCAAATACAGCAGTCAGCTTTCTTACCAAATACTAAAGAATCACAACATAGCACTTAGTAAATTATGTTAAATTAAATTAATGACCAAACAGCAAATTTCATAACTGATTTCTAAAACAGAACCTACCACCTGGCTGACAGACCCTGTTCCAAGTAGATCATTCTACAATCCGATTGTGATGGTTACACAACCAGATTAATCTTTATTATTCCTGATTTCATCTAAGTACCCAGTGTTAAAGAAATCAGATACAATATGTACTGTGCTTTGAAGAAGTTCTTGTCTTCCCTTGGATTCCTCATACTTTCCTACATAACAGACTACACTATCACATCGGGTCAGGTTTGGGAGCATGCACTGTCACCACATAACGAAACAGCTTGGGTATCGTGGTTGGCAATCCTTCAGGGTAGACACGAGGTCCAGTCCCACCCCTCCAGATATGACCGTCTATCTGCCATAGCCAGGTGTTACATGGATGCCCACATGGCCTGGTCCAGCCTTTCATGTTCTCAGCAATGAGGATCCTGTGAGCAGGATCACCCTCGGGAAATCGCACCACATGGCCGTAGTGCTATAAGTGATACTCCCTCACAATGCAGGTAATGTGCCTCATTCAGGACTCCGTGAGCAACCTCTCACTCGACACAAAGTCAAACCAGCAGTGCCCAAAGACTTTCTGAAGAGACACAGTACCGAAGGAGTCCAGTCTTCACCTCAGGTCACTGGATAGTGTCCATGTCTCGCAACCATATAGCAAAACAGGAAGCACCAGGATTCCTTTAATGACCTCTTGGGCACAGCCATCAGCAGTGTGTCAACACAAGAAAAAGGACACCGATAAGATTAAGTTAAGGAATAAAATACACAAAAATTCTTGAGGAAAATTTGCTTCCTCAATTTTTTAACATATGTAAATGATTTGGATAGGAATAGAAGTAATAAGCTGGTTAAGTTTGCAGATGATAAGATAATATGGAATCTGTTGAATCATTACAAAGGAACATGGGCAGCATATAGGGTTGGGCAGATTTGTGGGAGATGAAATTTAGAGTCAGTAAATGTAAAGTATTACATGTAGGAACCAAAAAGTTAGGTTTCAATACACAATGGGAAATCTGAAAATTAAAAGTACACCTTATGAGAAGGATTTAGGCATTGTAGTGGACACATCACAGTCAACTTTCAGACAGAGTTCAGAAGCCATTAAGAAGGCTGTGTAGCCCCCTGATATGTATAGAGTACAAGTGCAAGGAGATTCTGCTCAAGCTTTATAACACCCTGGTGAGGCCTCGTCTGGAGAAATTTGTACAGTTTTGATCATCAAGCCACAAAAATGACACATGAGCACTGGAAAAAGTCCAGAGAAGAGTTATTAAAAGAGCTGAGCCAATTCAGTTTGGGCAAATGAAGATTGAGAGCAAACATGATTCACGTTTTTTAAAAGTATGAAGGCAATTAGTACAGTGGATCAAGACTGTTAAATTAAAATGAGGGACATAGCTGGAAACTTGTTAAGAGTAAATTTTACACAAACATTAGGAAGTTTTTCTTTATACAGAGAACCATAGACATTTGGAATATGCCACCAAGTATCATGGTAGACAGTGAGACTTTAGGGATTTTTAAACTCAATGAATGCAGGCAAAGCAACATTAAAAGGGTTTTCAGATAAGAAGGTGAATGTTCTTGGGTGGCTTAGCCAACATTTCAACTTCAACTGCATCTTTGGAGACTTACAGAGGACAGATTTCCAATACTCCAGCACCGCCCTGACAGAGCCCAAGCAAATCTACAAAGAATTGTGGTAGAAAAATCCTACATTGGGCATGCAAAACATAGAATAATATAGAATCAGGTAAGAGTACTCAAACTTACAATTTCTACTGTTACAACTTTGTGCAGTGTTGGGGGATTTCTACTCATTAAAGCACATTGTGTGCTCCTTCCAAAGTTCTGATTAATAAAGATGCAGCAGTGTGGTCCTATTTTTACTGGCAAAGTTTAGTTTAGCAGAAGTGATTATGGTGACATCCTCAAATGACACTCAAGTCTAACCTACACATCTGCATTTATATGACTTTAACAATATTATGTACTTCCCTCATTTTTAGTTCAAACCATTGATTCACTGACTAAAAGCTAAATATTGTCTCCCATGCAACAATTTAATTATCACAGGCATTGTTCCATTTTTGGAAAATATTAAATAAGTGTGAAAGGTTCCTGTTCATAATAAAATAGGAACTGTTAGACTGTGTCCTTTTGTTTTGTCCCTTACAGTAATCCTAATCTGCATGTCTTACCTTGTGCATTTCAGACCTATGACAGTGAAGGCAGTGCTATGAATCACGTGGTTGAGGTGCATTTGCCCAAAGCCTTGATGCAATCTAACAGAACAAGGAAAAATATTGTATTCTGTATGTACAAAAACAAAAAGCCATTCAATGTAAGTTCGTCAAAGTGGTTTACATTGAAGTGATGTAACGTTAAGCCTTTCAAAGTGTTAAGAGTTACATAAAATGTTAGCTGTTATTCATCGATTCTGATTTATGATGGACTAAGATTTTTACTTTTACAGAATGACTCTGTTATGAATGAGATTGTTGTGGGAGTGAGTCTTGGCAGTGAGTCTTTTTCAACTTTGGAGGAGTTCAACATCAGCTTTGTTCACCAGACACAGAATAATGTAAGTTCTCTCCTAGAATTGCTTTTACTGCTTTGTATAGGCACGTATTCTTCAATCCTTAAAGCCACTCATGCAGAATTGTATTTCTCTGTCTATTTCAGATCAAAATGACGCACACTTGCGTGTTCTGGTCTACATCAGGTGAGTTTCTGTCCCATGGTTGATATGTAACTTTACTGATGAGGCAGCATTAGTCTTTCCTTAACTAATGTTTCTCTGATATACAGGATATAACCACAAAGGGAATAAAACAGACAAGCTTAAAATGAAAGCTATATTTACTTTACTGCGCTTTTGGCAAGAACTTCTTTTAGTTAGTATACATCCAACTCTTGGCTGTCCCTGAATTATCTGACATGGTTTTCCTGGCGTAATGAAACATGAATAAAAGTCAAAGTGAAATTTTTACCTCATTAAATTGTATTGCACATTTTGATGGTGTTGCTCTGAAAATTTTATTGGCCTGTGCATCTTATAGTGTTTTGACAGATCCATTCATCCATCCATCCTCTTCCGTTTATCCGAGGTCGGGTCGTGGGGGCAGCAGCTTGAGCAGAGAGGCCCAGACTTCCCTCTCCCCGGGAATACAAGATTGTGAATACAAGCGGCTGAAATGAATTTCCTCCGCAGGGTATCTGGGCTTTCCCTTAAAGATAGGGTGAGAAGCTCAGTCATCCAGGAGGGGCTCAGAGTAGAGCCGCTGCTCCTCCGCATCGAAAGGAGTCTGATGAGGTGGCTCGGGCATCTGATCAGGATGCCTCCTGGACACCTCCCTGGTGAGGTGTTCCGGGCACGTCTAACTGGGAGGAGGCCCTGCGGAAGACCTAGGACACGCTGGAGGGACTATGTCTCCCGGCTGGCCTGGGAACGCCTTGGGATTCTCCCGGAAGACCTAGAAGAAGTGGCCGGGGAGAGGGAAGAAGAAGTTTTGACAGATGCTATATAAAATTAAGGATTAATAAATACTAATTTATTATTTCTGCTTAGATTGCTTCCTCTTTCAAACTAATGAAAGGCCTAGGGCAAAGTTAAGCAGACATGGAACTGGAAGTCACATAACCAGTGGTGAATTGTTGCCTTTTACTCTGTCTGTAAATTCAGCATGACAGCCTTAGTGTTGATGTTTAAAGCAGAAAAAAAGAAGTTAAGGGACACTGGAATTTCTGCATCTAGTTCACTCACTCCATTCATTTGACAGCTTAAGTCTTTGGCTCATATAATTAAATATGTTGAATCCCAGTCTACTGTCATGAACTTGCTGTAAATAATCAAAGTGTCCTTCAGTCCAGCATTCCAGATGATCATCTAGCTCAGATTCAGTGTCATCTGTCTTGTGGCTTTTAGAATATTCTGTATTTACAGAGAGGGATTACGAGAAGAGATCTCTGGAGTGTATGACAATATCATAGTTTGACTCTAATTCTTCCACCTTCTTTAATTTCTTTCACCATGAAAGCTTGTTTCCTCATTCAGAAGTTCACAGTACGCAGCTACATACAATACATACTGATCTGTTCTACACATCAAACTAATTCTATGAATTAAATTGACCGATCTAAACACATCAAATTTTCACATTATCAAAAACAAGCCAATCTGTGACTGAATGTTGAACTTAAAGGTTGATTTTTTTCTTAGGTATCCTAAGGTATGGATTTGGCACAAAGATAAAAAAACAAATTGCTAATCTTAAAACTGTTAGGTGTGTGGCCATCGCTCAGTGTACCACTCGGGACAATATGAGAAATGAGCAAGTCCTTCAATTATGATCTTAGACATAGCTGAACTGCAACCTCAGCTGTTCTCACCGACTTAAGACACTGCTCAGTGTGAAATACAAACAGCTACTGAGCAGAGCACCTACATTTATGTGCTTTGCATATCGTTTTGCTACTTTTTCAACATTCAAGAGCTGCTTCCTGTTTTACTGGGCACTGGGTTTCAGAAGGGGCACACATGAGAACAATGTATACCCACTTAGCCGTATCAACCAAACCAAATCATTTCTTGTTACCTTATGATGACAGCTTTTGCTGGCCTCTGACTTTGAAACAAATCAACACTGTTTGCGATTGTGGACTCAAAGGGCAAAACACAAACTAGAAGACGACCATAATTTACAAAAAAATATTGCCTTGATCCTGATGCTACTGCCTTAAACTGAATTAAACATGATTTGAAATGAATGAATGAACGAATGAATGAAGATTTCCTAATGAATGGCACCCTGGTGCTGTATTTCCTCTTCATCCCAAAGACACACCGTAAATTGTAAATGAGTGTGGACTATGCATGAGAGGGCTCCTAGGATGGCATGTATCTCACACTGCATTGGTTCTTGACCAATCAGATGTTTAAAGAGAATGCTCAAGCTCAGTGTAATTGTCAGTACAAAATGGAAAGATGTATTCTCTTAGTAAATATTGTATACATCATATAATCTTCTTAAATATACATGAAGTACAATATATGCAATCAGACCCATAGTATTGTCATAAACTGAGAATTCATATTTAAATCTGGAATAAAATAGGTTGAAATTGAGGCTTACGTTCACTGCTGCCCTCCAATACCCAGGTTGCCTACTTTTGTCTAAGGGTACTCATTTTTTTAAAGAACACTGGGCATAATGAGCTACCATTCCAATTTGTTTTAAAATTCAGAAGGGTCCCAAGATGCAGCACCCCTCGTTTATTCAACTAAACTTCCTATAGTCATTTATGTTGTCCTTGATCTAGCAGGCCGAGTTCTCTAGTCTTTAGGAGGTGTTTTATGTCCCCTTTTTGTACATGCAGTAGGTGGGTTAGCAAGTTTCCATCAGGCCACACATAAACAGATATGTAAATTAGACCTTTTGTGACTTTAAACCCAAAACTTGGTCATAAAGCTGTATTCCAGCATAGTCCGTTAGTGTAGAACATGACTTCTTTGACTTCTTCTTAATCACAGCTTATGCCTTGGCCATAAAGAGTAAGCTTCATTGTTAGTGAGTAACTGAAAGCAAAATGGAATGATGAATTGTATCAGGTTTGCCAAATAACCCAAGTTCCATGTAAAAGAAACAATGGTGTAGCCTGATAATAGCACTATAAGGCCACTAAACTTATTTTAATGTTGCAATTTAGATAACAAATGGAATTCCTCTGGATGCAACACCATTCTGGAAATGAACAAAACAACTTGCCAGTGCAACCATATGACCTACTTTGCAGTATTATTGGTATGTAGTAAATGCACAAAATTGCGAAAAGAATAATCATTAATAGTCACTTCAGTGTGGAATTAGAAGAAAAATTATGAAAATTCATAAAATGGTGTTTTTTGTAAACCTGAAACATTAAAGGAGAAAGGCATCAAATAAAATAAGCAGACAAAAAAGAACACCTGCCAACTTCCTGGGCTTCCTTATACAGTTTTTGCTTTCCCAGTAAATAGATTAGGGCAGCTTCCCAGTGTTCCCCCCCTCTCAGCACTACACCTCTTATTCTCAATGTCTCTCCCTGTTGTTCTGTTATGGCATCTTTTTTATCTCTGTCAATGAACTTTTGACTAACTCTATTCCAAACCCCAACCTTAACTTTCCATTGGCAAGGAGCTTTTAAATCATACATGGACCATCTGTTGTGAGCAGATGACAGAAGATCTAATTTAACTGTATGTCCAGGGAATGAAGCACTGAAAATGATCAAGGAGAAAAAAATAAATGGAAATGGTGAAAACATAAAAAGATTAATAAATGCCAAAAGTACCAAAGTTCAATATATTGTTTAAAATCAAAGACATTGTTATACACACAAATTCCCCACTAACTAAATGTAACACAAAATCTTTCTCTAATATCCAGAAACAGTGACACTGAAACATAATAACTAGTGTTAAGTGACCAGTGATGGTAATAAAGACAGTATAAAATACAGCTGGGGCCATGGAAAAAAAACAAATAATCCAAATACAAAATGGTGATGTGAAAGCTTTAAAATACGAGGTGTGGCAGAAAAGTAATGAGACTGATTTTTTATTTACCAAAGTTTTTATTTTTTTCAAACATCAATGTTATCTCCTTCAAAGTAGTTCCCTTGGGCAGCTACACACCGATGGAGACGTTGTTCCCATTGTTGGTAGCAGCGCTGGAAGTCTTCAACCGGTATGGTCTTCAGCATGTCCGTTACACTCTTTTGGATGTTTTCTAAAGTCCTGAAATGACGTCCTTTGAGGACATTTTTCAGTTTAGGAAAAAGGAAAAAGTCACACGGACTGAGGTCAGGTGAATAAGGGGGCTGGGGAACCACAGGAATGCGTTTTTTCGATTGTCCTTCTGCTCAATTGTGAGGTTTTTCGGCACCATTTTGGCACAGACCTTTCGCATGTGCAGATGTTCAGTCAAAATTTGATGAACGGTAAATCTGTTCAAATTTAATTGTTCACTCAACATTCTTAATGTTAAACAACGTTCTGATCTCACAAGAGTGTTCACACGTTCGATGTTTTCATTGGTTTTCGAAGTTGAAGTCCTCCCTGAAAAACTTGAGCTCGGGATAAAGAATGTTCCCCATAGGCCTGTTTTAACTTTTCAAACGTCACACTTGCCGATTCTCCAAGCTTAACACAAAATTTAATGGCACAACGTTGCTCCAAATTCCGCTGTTCCATTTTGCGTGCCGCACAACCAAAAACACAACTTCGCTAATAGCAGTCACAAAAATCACATAGTTAATGGAAGGAGTTGAAACTCGCACTGAGCTATGGGAGGGTACTGATACACGTGCTCTATCAAGGACAACAGCGTAGCGCTGCCAGATCGCTTGCAGTGTTTGCCAGTCTCATTACTTTTCTGCCACACCTCGTACATTAGGAACAATTCCTGGCTAAATACAAAAATCACAGGAATTGTATAAACTATAGTGACACCTGTGGGGGCATACCAGCCAGCCAGTCAACCCGACACGACAGACACAAGAGGCATACTTATAAAAGCTCACGCTTTTTCTCAGCACACAGTGCACAAATCACTTCTGTTTCTCTTCTCTTTTGCCATCTCTGCTTCTCCCTTTGCAAGCTCTGTCCTCCACCTTCTGCCTTCCGTTCCCAGAATGGATTGAGGTGGCCTCTTTTATAGTTCACCCAGATGTACTCCAGGTGCTCCTTGACACTCTTCTGCGTGGCAAAAGTGCTGCAGGCCATGGCTCCGGGCCCCAAAAGGGTTAAGCTTCCAAGCTCCAATCCTGTGGCCCCAATGCTAACAGGTGGACTGCCCTCTTGTGTCCAGAGGGAGGTATTACCTCTCTCCTGGTCTTTCCATCTTCCATACATCCTGGCTGGCCAAGAGCCACAGCTGTCTGCCACACTACATATAAAATGATGATTTGCATATACTAAAGCTTCAAAAATTATAACATGATCATGGGTGGATCTGCAAAGTGCTACGGCACTACCCACAGTGCTGTTAGATTGCCCATGATATCAATACCCCCCTGATCATTAACCCACCAAATATTCATGCACTTTCCTGCTTGTCTGTACTTCATTTTTATTCTTCACACTGGTTGCCATCTGCCTGTCCTCTATGGTCTTTCACTCTCTGTTGAAAATGAAGGCACCCTTGATATTTGTTTGTCTGGATGTCAGTAGGTGGCTGAACCCACAATCCTTGTTAAACAGTCCAACTGTAACAAAGGAGATACTGTGGTTGATCAGGACTCATTCTGGAAAACAATTTAATATAATAGGTTTTAGCATCTATGGACAAATCAAAAAAACAAAAACAATCCAGATACGTGTACTTTTTTGTATATTCTAAAAGCCTGTATTAATGAGATGAGGTGACTGTGTCTACTGCCCTGGGCCCAGTTAGTCACATACAAAGGCAAATGACTCAACATAGGACTGCCATGGAAGATGAAAAGATAAAATTGCCATTACTGTGGGGTTAAACACAATTCTTATGTCAAGCGATCTAAGGTTAGGTAAGGTAAGGTTAGTGAATTGTAACGGGGGGTTTTATAATCCACTATACCTAAAATAATGCAAACAGGCTAAAAGTACAAAAAAATGTTCATCTCCTAAATCTAAGGTCAGTTAGTCTTTTGTCTAAAGTCAGCTTTCAATTCCTCTGACAATGTCACTTCAGGTCCAAGAATTGCAATTACTTTTTGGTTAGGAATATCTGCACTTTAGCTATGAGGGCACCAAGCTGAACTTATGCTAGCGCCTCCCAAAACTCTAAGCCTTTCATTGTTTTTAATGAGTAAAGTCATTTAGGTATCTTCTTGCTTCCCTCCCTTTATTTCCACTCCTTTCACTTGGGGACCACTTAATAGATTGGAAGGTTATGACAGACTTTACGCTAGACTTTTCCTGCTAATACTCATAAACGTCTCTCCCTATTTTAACTATAGAGGGTTTAGGTCACAAGTCACAAACTTTTTAACATCCTGGGGGCACACTACCCATTTCCTTCCTGGCTTCACTTTTACATTGATGTTCTTGCCCTTTAATTCTGAGGTACCAAGTACATATAAAGAGACACAATGGTGGCCTTTGTGTCATACAGCAACTTGAGTTTACCCCCCAAATGTCAGTGTGGGTTTTCTTTTCTCTTGCTGAAGGGCAAACTATTGCCTATGCCTGCTCTTCTGCACCCTTTCCTCCCTGATAGTCCTTTCCCCTCAGGTAACCCTCAGTTGATGTACTTTCTTACTTCTTCTATAGTTCTATCACCTATAGATAGCATCAGTGCTATACTTCAGTGTAACTATCAGTGTTTAATGATAATTATTTCATCTTAATATATCAGAGGGGACTGGGCGGTCTCTTGGTCTGGAATCCCTGCAGATTTTATTTTTTTTCTCCAGCCGCCTGGAGTTTTTTTTGTTTTTTGCTTTTTCTGTCCACCCTGGCCATCAGACCTTACTTATTTTATGTTAATTAGTGTTGACTTATTTTTATTTTTATTGTGTCTTCTATTTTTCTTTTCTTCATTTTGTAAAGCACTTTGAGCTACATTTTTTCTTGTATGAAAATGTGCTATATAAATAAATGTTGTTGTTGTTGTTAAAACTTGTGTGAAAAAGGTGTCCATTGTTTGTAAGAAACAGGAATTGCAGAAAACATTACTAAGAAGCAACAGATAATTGCCATTCCCTAAGTGCACTTGCAGTTCATCTTTGACTGAGACGCTCTCTATTCAAAAAATTTGCTATGTTTTGTTGTGAATGAAATTTAACCAAATATGTAGAATTAGCTGGAACTGTTAGTAAGGTAGTAGACAGTTTTTAACTAGAAAACGGCCACTTAATTAAAAACATTTTATGTAAACTATTTGGTAATAACCGATGGGCCACTTGCACAAACAATCAAATGCTTTCCTGAGCTCACAGGTTTTCTGTATGGCATATCACAGATTTTCTGTTCATGTCTTTGCAGAACCCATATACTGAAACCAGAAATCTAATATCTCTAACATACATCACTCAGGTTGGATCAACTATTTCAATCGTTTGTTTAATTCTTACTCTCATCATGTATGTTATTTACAGGTAAGTATTAGTAATGTGTTTTGTTCCTCATTTTATTTAGCAGTCTTCAATAATCATTGACACATTTTTGTTTAGGATTTGACATAAGAATTCGGGTTTCTGGTTCTTTTATACTAGAGTAGTTGACAGGGCAAAGGGTCTTCATTTGATATCAGAGCAAAGCTCACTCAGTGGACAATTAAATTGACTCTCTAATACAAAAAATAACCAGCAGGTGGCAGTTATACATAACATAATTTCAGACTTGCCTGAAGAAGAGGCCTGAGCTCCCTCAAAAGCTTGCATATTGTAATCTTTTTAGTTAGCCAATGAAAGTTGTCTTTTTTCTTGACATCTCATTATATCCACAATGGCTAACACTCTACTACATTGCATTTTGTTGTGTGGTACAGCATGTTGCCGCACCCACCACACAACAAAACAGTTCGGGAACCTAGTTGGCAACCCCCCCAGGCAGACATGCAGTCCAGTCCCACCCTCTGGAAATGACCACTTATCTGCCGCAGAAAGATGTTATGTGGGTGTCCCCTTGGCCTGGTCTAGTCATTCAAGTTCTCAACAATGAGGATCCTGAGAGCCGGATCACCCCTGGGGAATCGCGCCACATGGCCATAGTGTCAGGACTGACGCTCCCTCACAATGCAGGTAATGTGCCTCATTCAGGAGTACATGAACAATCGCTCATTCGACACAAAGTCAAACCAATGGTACCCAAGGATTCCCCGAAAAGACACAGTACCAAAGGAGTCCAGTCTTTTTCTCAGCTCACTGGATATGTCTATGCAATGGGCCTTTTATTATAATTAATAATAATAATATAAAGATATGCAAAATTCAAATATTTCAGAGACAATAACGAAAATCAGCCACCTACCATGGCTCAAAATGAAAGCAAAAGCTACACTTTTGTCAGAAAGTTAGAGCAAGGTAGAGACAGTGGCATCAGACACAGAAAAATAAATGGCAGGAACGCTCATGTTGACTTTATGCCCATCAAAAACTACCACATTCTTTTCAGTACATCAACTTATGTACCAGTGCCAGCTATGTATTTTGCAGCACATTAATAAAATTAGAAAATCTCACTGATGCCGTTCAGCATAAACTGATTTTTTAATCTATAGAAATTGCAGAAAATACCTTGGCCTAATCCTGGTTTATCTTCCTGCAAGAAGTGGGCGGTGATGCTAATCAATGGCTTTAACTTTGGCTGAAGATATTGTAGCATATTTGCATATATATGGTGCATGTCCTTCAGAGTGAGTTATGCATTTGTGGCAGTTTTGCATAGACAGGTTCAGAGATGTACTGGATAACAACCATCCATCCACTATCCAACCCGCTAAATCCTAACGACAGGGTCACGGATAACAGTTTCTGAAAAGTCATAACATAAGGAAATATGCAGGTAATAAGGCTTTCAGTTAAATTAAAATATTTATGAACTGTGCTTCCTTTTCCTTTTTTAAGTTCCACTCTATGTATTTTTAAAAAGCACTCATGGTCTCTTTTAATCTAGGGTGTGAAGCACGATAATAAAATGTATAATTAGGCACCCTTAACTGTACTGTCTTTTCATTGGGCTTGACAAGAAACTGCTTCCTTAGAGCTTTTTGCAGTCAAACACTTGGGTGATCATTCATAGGTTTTAAAATGGGGGACAAAAGTGATGTACTCATCTTATTACAGTTTTTAAGCACTCTCACATGAAAGTGATGTCCCAGTGTAGAACAAACCTTTGGAGAATAGTCTGAGGATTATTCAATGTGCTAACAAAACTAGTAAAGACTAAGGTCTATCTATAGCAGGGGAGGGCAGAGTCAGTCCTGGAGGGCCGCAGTGGCTGCAGGTTTTTGTTCCATCCCAGTTGCTTAATTAAAAACCAGTCACTCATTCAGTTTCGTAGCTTGTTAGTGCTTTAACTCTGCCATATCAAGTAATTCTCATATCCTATACTTATTTTTCCTTTCTAAGGATATCATCCAAATGATTTGAAGTCTAAAACCGATGAGTAATTCTCAGTCCTTCACTTTTTTCTCTTCACTTTCCTTCCAAGTATTTATTTAAACCAAATAGTGCACAATAAATACACACCGGTGTAAATGGCAACAAGCTAAATGGAGAAATGCTGGTCTCTCTTGTTATTTGCATCTTATTGCTAATAAGGAACAATTAAAAACCAAGAGTACGGCTATTTAAGACTAAAATAAGCAATAAGGGTTTGAAATCTTAATGAGCGAGACAAATAAAATGAAGCAGAAGTGTTACTTGAGCAATAAGCACTTCTTTTAAAAGGGTTGTAACAAAAACCTGCAGTCACTGTGGCCCTCTAGGAATGACTTTGCCCACCCCGATCTATAGCACCAAAGGAAACAGTGCCTCACAACTGTAAGCTATTTACAAGTCAGTCCCATACTGGGCTTCGGGGACACTGAAAAATGAATTTATGCTTTTATTGCTTCTTGGCTCGATTATTGCAACTCCTTGCTCTCAACTCTTAGCAAAACAAGTCTGTCTAGGCTGCAAATGGTGCAAACTGCTGCTGGAAGACTCTTCACCAGGTCTAAGTCCTCTGCTCAGTATCACCCCTATTTTAGCCTCATTACATTGGCTGCCATTTAGTTATAGGATCCAGTTTAAGATCCTACTTTTGACCTATAAAGCTCTCAATGGTCTGGCTCCAGTATATGTTAAAGGCATGCTGAATTAGTATTGTACAGGTACTGTAGACCATCATCTGACCAGTTCTTACTTGTTATTTCACGCACTAGATTAACAAAAGGGGACAGAGCCTTCTGTTTTATGGCCCCCAAACTCTGGAACTGTCTCCCCACTTGATATCAGAGCACATTATTCTGTAGCTACATTTGAAACTCGATTAAGTGAGGATCTTTTGAGGAATTTCAGGCCCCTTTTTCAATCAGGCCTCTTCTTCAGGCAAGAACATTATTAGCTTGCATATTGTAATCTTTTTAGTTAGCCAATAGAATTTGTCGTATTGCTTGACTGCTCATTGCATCCATAATGGCTAACACACTACAACACCCTACTACTACTAGCATATTATTTTAGACAGGCATTTCTTTCTTGTTAGGTTGTTTTTATACTATTTATTTATCTATTTCTTTTTTGCTATGAGGGCTTGTTAATTCTTTTTTTTTTTTTGGTGTTGATCCAGTTTTATATGAAATATTGTAATGGTTCTTCAGTATTCCTTTGAACTTTTTTATGTCTTCTTGTTCTGTCGTTGGGAAGCACTTTGTGTATTTCGCTTGAGAAGTGGCCTTTAAATACAATAAATCAAATGAAAAATGAAATGAATAAATGTAATCATGTATTATTTTCATTCTTATTCCTCAATATTTGAACCTATTCAAGTGCAAGTTTGCTTTTTATTTTAGAAAATCATCTGTTGAACATTCTACACAGATTCACAGAAATCTTGCCATAGCCTTACTTCTGTTAAACATAAACTTCCTACTGAATGCGATTCTGGCATCACTGAACAGTGTAATCTTGTGCGTGTTTGCCGCTTCAGCACTGCATTACTTCCTTCTCTGCACATTCACTTGGATGGCGATTGAGGCGTTGCATCTGTACAGACTGCTGTGTAGAGTGTACAACACCTACATGAGACACTACATTCAATGGCTGTGCCTATTGGGCTGGGGTAGGTAAAGAATTAGACGTAAACTCAACCAACACTGCAACAGTGTATTTTGTCTAATAACTTGAAATGTACTTTTATGTGGGTTGTAACAACAAGAAAAGAGACATAAAAAAGGTTTAGGGATTCATCCCTTATATTGTAAGACAAGGTAAAGCAATTGAATAAGTAATCAAAAAAGACTCAGACCCAATAGAACAAAATGGGGAGGAGAGGTGCGGGCTTTTATGTGGTGGAAGTGAGGTCAGTAGAAGGGCGTGGTCTGGCCAGGAACGCAGAAGTCGGTGCTGGTTTAGCTGGGTTTCACTTCTGATGACCTGAAGAAGAGGGAGAGAAGAAGTCAGTGTTCTTCATCAACTCCTGAGCTGACATCTTATCCTTAGTTAAGCCCTTTGAATGCTTCCTATGAGCACGTGTGTGACAGGGTCTAAAAGTAAAACGATAAAAGTAATATCTTTGTGTAAGTGTGGTCTGCTCTTCTCAAATATATCAAATATTACTCATCTTTCTCTTGATCTTTGTGTTGTGCTGCTCCCAAATTTAAATATATGGGTGGCACTATGAAGCAGTGGATAATGCTGCTGTCCCACAGCTCCAGGATTTTGGCTCTGTCAAAGCATGAGTGGAGTTTGAAGGGTCTATGTGAGCTTTCTTCTGGCTATCCCAGTTTTCCTTCCACATCATGAAAGCTTGGAGACTCTGAAATGGCATGCTGGTATGAGTGACTCTGGTTGTGTATTTTGTAAGCCTGCCTCATGATGGACAGGCACGCTGCCCTGGATTGGTGACATCATTCTGCATCATGCTAACTGGCATCACCCCACTGACTCTATAATTCGGGTTCATTAAATGGTTGCATTGGTATGTGGCAGTTTTTCTGTGTTTTACCGAATGATTAGGTTGATCTATATGTAAGCGGACATATCTAAATCTTTGCTAAACCAATTGTAGGACACATTCAATAATTTCTTGATCTATTAAACATGTTAAGCTAAACATTTTCTGCATTTTACATTAAAGTGGGTTAAGGGCAAATCCATATATTATAGATATTTCCCTTTGGTATAAATCAAACCTTTCATACATTTGAATTTTTTAATTATACAGTACTTCATCAGCCTAATTACTAATTCTGTTTGTTTTACTACAGGATTTCCTGGTCTGGTGGTGATTTCTATTTTATTTGCTTCAATAAATCAAAATATTTATGGGCAAAGGGACATCCCATCCAAAGACACAAACTATGTAAATTATAGTATGTAAGTATTTTACAAAATAACTAGCATTCTTCAGTCCAGCTCCTAGCATTAGCACCAATGAATATCTTTTTTATCATTTTTGTAAGCAATTACTATCTCAGGAAACTATTTCCACAGAATCCCTTATTAGATTAAACACTGCCACTAATCTCTGAAGCATCTGTTTTTTTTTTTTATTTATTACTGTACTTTTTATTCTTTGAAGCTCATATTATGCACGCAAACCCCTGACCACAAAATCAGAGTTAAAATTAAACAGCATTTACTGGCACAGCCCTAGCAGAATTTTAAAAATGCTGTCTCTTAACTGGAAATGCCTGCCTGCCTGCCTGCCTGGTCCGACTCTGCCTAACAACTTTCCATGGGGTGCATACACTGCTAAATTAAACTATCATGCTGGTGCGTGCATTGACAAGGGTGTCACAGTTTCATACTCACAGGACGTCCGATCAGTCAGACCTTTAACTCATGTGATTGGAGATTAAGCTAGCAATGAACTGAGTGCAATGTGTATGGTGCGAATTCTGCTTAAGGTAATTGAAAGAAAAATTAGCATTATCTAAAATACAGGACAAATAAAGTTATCTTTAAGAATTAGTCAGGAAACTAATATTATGGCAGATATACTGGACTGTTCTGGGAGATATGGAACATCTGGTCATCCTATGTATAGTAGAATCACTGGGCCTAAAATAGACTTCTGGTTGACCTACATCTCTAGTCACAGATCTTAAACTAATAACAGAAGCAATGATACAGGAGAATTCCTACGGTCAGGTCAATTTGTGTCTGATGAAAAGTTATTATGTAACTCTGTGAGTCTGTCAGATAGAAATTGGTAATGAACAAGCTCCATTTATTAGCAGTGATAAGGGCAGCACAGAATTTGCATTGGTGTCTGAACCTCCCTGACATGGGAACAGTACGTGAAATGGCCAGTGAATCAGAAGTTAAAATTGTTTCTGAAAATGGGCTTGTCCAATTTAAGGCTGTCTGGAGGTATAACATATCCAGATAGCTTCAGGAATAATGCAGGGAAGAGAAATTGCCGGGCACATTTATGCCAACATTCACACTTACTACATGCCAGTATAGAGATGCCAACCTTACACTCATCTTCACAATGTAAAACAAGAATTCTGTTTATGGCAGGCACAAGACATGAACACAAACCTTTTAGATGTACTTGATGTGAGGGTGCAGTTCACTTGGGGGTCTCTTTCCACTGAGAGAACATATTCCATATTGAAAAACAACAGAAATCTTCACTAGGAAGGCAGTGTCATATTGTCACTACTATTCAATTGTATCTCTAAAATTACCAATTGGAATAACCTCAAGTTCCCAACAGAATGTTGATGTGGATGTGTACACACAATAAGAGATGGGAAAACTCATTTTAAATCTAGAATCAGCTATACCATTTCTCAAAAGCCTTGAAAAGCTCTCATTTGCCTTGTGAATTTGTTCTTTTCTGTCTTAAATATAGTGCTCTTACAGATTAAAGTAGTCAATCTTGTCCATTATTGCATGTTGGGAAAAGTATGTGCACAAGTTAATCGTACAGGCGTTACATTCCAGTTTCTTCTGTGCAGTATAAATTGACTTTGTCAAGCTATCAATCATCTGTTTTCATGTTCTTTTACATGAATCAGTCTGCCACACCCAATCAGAATTTCTTCCAAAAGAGATCCAATTTTAATTTCCTATACTACTGGAAAAGCAGTATTTACTGTTTAAATCAACTGCCGCCAAACCTTTTTCAAATTAAGGTTCTAATACTAGTGGATTCTTGAATCTAGCAAAATGATTACATATTTATATACAGTAGCTTGGCCATAATAGCACTCTGTGCTGTCATTCACTGCTTAGATATGTTACTTGTTGCTAATAAATGTATTTTCTTTTCAAAATTGTCAGGTGTGGGAGAGCATTTTGGCTACAGATAGAAATATTGTCTGTGGAAAACCTTTCAAATGTTTTGTACTTTAAAGAGGTTTCCAATAATGCGTCTTCTGATCTCACAGACACAGGGCCAAATGTGCAGTAATTTTAAGGTCACCCAAGTAAGAGTGGTGCTGCAGTATTGGGAGTCCATCGACATAAGGGTCTGCATGGCTGGCGTACAGCAGAGGACCAGGAGTAGGTGGGGGATGAGGCATGACTGTATCACAACATACTTGGTGGAACAAATTGTGTTGGGTCGAGTAGGCCTTGAGAGATTTAAAACAATTCATTGTGATAAGAGCCAAAGCAGAGAGCATTGCTATTTGCCCCGAAAGGAGGCAACAGCTTTGGTGGCGGAGATGTGCTCCAGTAGTGTGGTGGTGATGAAACAGCAGGGTGGTTGGATGAGATGGGAGGAAATTCTGGACCATAAAATCTCTTGGTTTGAGCTATGGAAGAAGCAAATTCCAGATTAGATCTGTCTGTCCTCCCCAGCCCATCTAACCTCTTATGTTGGGGCTGGTCTGAGACCCCAGCATGTTCCCTGTGTGGTAAGAGCACATCCTTGGATGTTACTCTGCAGCACAGAGAGAAGGCAGCTAATGCCATAATGATCAAGTGTTCAAGGCAATAGCTGAGGCCATTTCTGCCATCAACTGCCAAGACAGACACCACCATCACACAAGTCCAACCACACATAAGCTTTGTCAGGCCAGAACAAAGGGTTCATCTGCATGCAATGCAATGGCTCCTCACAAAGGTAGAAGACTGACATTTAGCAGCTGACCTTGGCAGGCAGACTTAGATTCCCTGCATGTATCACTGTTGACCACACTGTGCTGCTGTTGTAAATAACAAGGCAGTTGGAATTTGCTGGTCAGATCCACAGTATGACATTGAATCTAATGGCTATCACACAAGAGGTAGGTTATCTACAATCTGCCCAATAGCAGAGAGGACCTCAAGGTGGCTATGGATCAAGATATGCAATTTGTGGACACATGCTACTTAAACCATCCAGTTCACCTGGGAGAGGGTGAATGATGTTGAAAGACCTGAAAATCACAATCAATATCACATATATCTAAGTGCATAAGCAGATGTATTTTCAATCACACTGTTCAATAGCCAGCGACATACACAGGGGCGATTGAGAGAGCTGCTGTGTAGGGAAAGCTGTGTCACTGGTTAGGTGGCCATATCAGCCACTGCATGAGGGAGATTTCGTTGAGTGCAGTGGTAGAACTGGTGTCCTATAATCTCAACATTGTCAGACTGTGTCCCACCTCTGCTGTCTCAGAGTGGACAGCTCAAGCAGGAGAGTAGGAGCATCAGCCCTGAGCAATTTCTTATCTGTGACGCCAGTTTAATTGACTTTTCCATGATCACACGTTGGGTCAGCATGGGATTTAGAAACTTTCACCTTGAAGAGTTCAGTTCTCCTCTGTAGATAACATTCCATTTTCTTTCACTGTTTTCTTTTCTGCAGCTAAAGCGTAATGCTTGTGGTTGTATGTAAAATGTGTTCTTATGGCATTTGTGCGCCAATTCAAATAAGCTCTATTTAGTTTTCCATCCCTTGTGCTCATGGAATATATTTACAGTGCCTCTGTCATTTCTGTCTTGCAGGTGTTACATAACAGAGAAGTATAAAACAGTGCACTATGTCACAAATCTGGGATACTTTGCTGTCACTTTCATCTTCACCTCCATTATGTTGGGCATCACAGTGTATAAGATTTACAGCCTGAATGCCAACCAAAGACATCAAGACAGCAGGAAAGTATGGAAGGACATGTGCACAGTGCTGGGCCTCGCAAGTCTTTTAGGAACGACTTGGGGGATTATCTTTTTTACTTTTTCTCAGCCAATAGCCTTACCTGCTCTGTATCTCTTCTGCATCTTAAATTCTATGCATGGTAAGTAAAGAAACACTAAGCACATGTTTAGTCAGCTCTTTACTGTATGACTCCAAGTGTCTAAGCTTTATTAGAAAGTCTGAACAAATCTGCACAGGCCTTTACCTACTATACTTAGGTCTGAGTGCACCAGCAATTTCACCATATTTAATATATAGCTTTGATACTTTTTGTTATGTAGTGAAAGCCTGGAAAATAGCGAGTCTTGTATCTAGAATCAGTCAGGCTGCATATTGTCAATTAAAGGACCTTTTGCCTAACGTGGAAACCCCAGGGTGCTGCTGACCTTGGCAGGCTATGAGTGCCAACCAGCAGAAGCCATGGACCGTACAAAATACTGGATACTTGTCACAACAATAAGCCAAGAGCGCCGTTTGGGGGAGGCAAGTGGAGCGACCACTCCAGGCCCCGCGCCTAAGGGGGCCCCGCTTTTGAGGTCCCCGTGTTCCATTTGAGTGGATTTGTCAAGTTATATTCTCCAGTTATATTTTGATAAAGTCATTCTGCATAAATTTAGCTGAATACTGTAATGAAAAAAATCCAGTGAATGTTAACATTATTTTTATGAAATTCACACACAAGTTTATACAGTCCACACTTAACGGTAACAGTCTTTGACATAACCGGCCCCGCGTGTGGTTGGTCAGCCCTAAGCCCCATACACACACCTAAGGCCGCCTTTGCAATAAGCCCTGCTTGGATTTAATGTAAATAGTCATTCTTTACAGGCAATATGGTAAACTATACTGTTAGAAGATGATCACAGTTTGTTTAAGATCACATAGACCATTTATGTTCTCCATCTGTGCAAGCAGAAATCGATCATAATACTTAAAGGGGATTCTGCCTTTCTACAAATAGAGCAATTGGCATCTAATTTAATAGACATTTTTTGAATTTTGAAAGGGAAAACATTATGTTGAAGTAATTACTCCAGAGAATTTAGCTAGCATTACAAAGGGTGATTAAAAATTGTCTTGCAGTGTATATTTATGACTAAGGGAACCTAACTGGTCCATATTACAATACAAAACCTACAAATTCAAAATTTAATTTAATTTTGAATTAAATTAAGTTAAATTAAATTTGCCTGGGCAAACTGGAGAGGAAGGCAGGCTCTGTTGTAGGAACGGTGCTGGACAGTTTAACATCCGCGCCAGAGCGACGGGCACTGAGCAGGCTCCTGTCAATCATGGAGAATCCACTGCATCCACTAAACAGAATCATCTCCAGACAGAGGAGCAGCTTCAGCGACAGACTTCTGTCACTGAACTGCTCCACTGAGAGACTGAGGAGATCGTTTCTCCCTGACACTATGCAACTCTTCAGTTCCACCCGGCGGGGTAAACATTAACCTTATAAAAAGTTATTGTCTATTATACCTGCATTTTTATCACTCTTTAATTTAATATTTTTTTTATTGTCTTTTATCAGTATGCTGCTGCTGGAGTATGTGAATTTCCCCTTGGGGATTAATAAAGTATCTATCTATCTATTTATCTATTAAAACATATTTTCTGAGAAACATTAACACACATCACAAGTGCTGAAACAGAAGAAACACTTCACTGTAATCATAATTGTCTTGCTCAAGAAATCCAATCCAATGTTGCTCAAGAAATCCAATCCAATGCATTTGCTATGGTGTGGGCAACCACTATCACCTGGCACATGTAATGACATTATTGCTGTTACAATGAACAGTATAGGCCATATAAAACACTAAACGTTCATCCCATTACCTTACCAACAAGCCAGCCATCACATACAGCACCATCAGCAAGTCATCAGCCAATGCTACTTTACCTCAAAAAAAGTGAATCATGGCTTGACTCTAGCCACTGAGCAAAGACGTTTGTAAGTTTCATCTTGGCATCACAGATGGCTTGTGTATTAATGCAGTATAACTGCTGTGGCAGCAGAGGCGCTAGTGCTCCCTTGAACCCTCAGGTACCACGCTAGACACTGGATACCAGTCCAAGACTTTTTATTATTTATCAATACTGTGCACAAAGCACACTCCACACTACTCATATATCAAAACCACAATAATATTCTCTCTCCTCCCGCCCAGACACTTCGCCCCTCTACCTCCCAGCTCAGCTCAGAGTCTGGACTGGCCTGTAGTCCTTTTATAGCCCCTGACCCGGAGGTGTTCCTGTCTGATTAGTCCACAGTTCCTTATTACTTCCAGGTCAGGGTAAACAGTCCTTTTCTTCAACCCGGGAGCACGTCGTTCCTTCCTGTCACGTGACTGTGACGTACTCCCGGGTTATAGGGCACACAAGAGCCCACGAGCCCCCTACAGCGACTCCCGGTGGCCCCCAAGGTATCCAGCAGGGCTGTGTAAAAACACTACATAATCCATAAGGCCCTGCTGGAACTTGGGGCACGATCCTGCTGCCGGGAGAGCTCCTCCTGGCGGCCTGGGGGTGAGGGCCGGAACACGAAGCCGGCAGTCCTCCACACTGCTTACAGTTAAAAAATGGAGCTTCTTTCTCACTAGGTGCCCTTATTGCAATGTAAGTGCGGTTACTTCCCTGATTACATCATTAAAAGTACCTTTGTACACCGGCCTGTGCACCCATGCCTTAAGGAAACTGAATATAGTGCCTTGTCAGTCAATAGGTTCCTGTTGCCAGAAAGCCCAACGGTATAAAAACATGGATATGAGCAGGTGTAGCCAAGGCCGTTTCTGGGCATAGGCAGTCTAAGCAAGTGCCTAGGTCTAGTGGTTTGTTTGCATTACTGCAGCCCATTGTAGAGATTCCTAACTTTAATTTTGTTTAGAAACATGTTTATGTTGTGCACCTCAGCAGCATCTGCACTGTCTGCACTATGCATAGCACAATCTGTTGCCCAAAAACAGCCCTGGGCGATGTAACAATTCTTTTAAACAATAAAGACCTATGAACACTTGGACTCAAAGCAAATGTCCGATTACATTGTTTCATATTATTTTTCTCATTCAAGCAATATTCGGCCTTAACGCCTGATGATCTACACAGCCACAACAATAACACAAACAAAAACAAAAAATATTATAATGATGTCAATAATTGGCATAGAAAAGACAGACATGTCGAAATAAAATTAAACAATCAAAATACCAGCAGGACTGTAGTTCTTGAGTGAAATGCTAAAAGCTGATTTAACCCAAACTTTGATCATCTTCCACATGGGCATACATTAAAACTTCTGTTAAAACTTAGCAGATATTGTCTTCTGTTTCTCACCACCATTTGTGAGATTCGCCCTGGGTATACTAAAGCAGTTGTGCTTTTTTTTGGATAGGTGGATTGCAGTATTTGCGTACACGAGCATGTGGTAAATAGGAATTGTGGGTAAAGTTTTCCAATTTAAAGATGATTTTCAGTCTCAGTTTCAGCGAATGTTGTCATTATGCTAAGCTTTCAATTTATTTTATTGACTAGCAAAATACCCGCGTAGTAGAGTAGTGTAGTGTAGAAGTAGTGTGTTAAAGAAGAAATAATAAAATAACGTAACATGATTGTCAATATAATTGTTTTGTCACTGTTATCAGTGCTGCTGTCATATATATATATATATATATATATATATATATATATATATATATATATATATATATATATCTATACTAATAAAAGACAAAGCCCTCACTCACTCACTCACTCACTCACTCATCGTGTGAGTGAGTGTGTTAAAGAACATAGTAGTGTGTTAAAGAAGGAAAGAGAAAGAAAAGGAAACATTTTGAAAATAACGTAACATGATTGTCAATGTAATTGTTTTGTCACTGTTATGAGTGTCGCTGTGATATATATATATAGCAAAATACCCGCGCTTCCAGCGATGTCATGTGTTAAAGAAGTTATGAAAAGAAAAGGAAACATTTTAAAAATAATGTAACATGATTGTCAAAGTAATTGTTTTGTGTATTTGGCGGCAGCGTCACAGAGTTCTTTTCGTCTAGCTGCATCAGAAAATGTACCATGACGTCTGACACGCCTCCTTTTTACTGTTTTCTCACAGCTTGGATTGCATATATATATATACATACCTATCTACATCATATATACACACATACATACATACACACACACAAATTATATGTATGTGTGTATGTATGTATGTATGTATGTATGTATGTATGTATGTATGTGTGTGTGTGTGTATATATATATATATATACACATACATACATATATATACACATATATATACTTGTGTGTATGTTTGTATGTGTCTATATGTGTGTGTATAGGTTTGGTCACTGAGTGCAAGGGAAAAATAATAAAATATAGTCTATAAGTTATTAAACAGTAAAACATTAACGTTTTAAGAAGTACAGGTACATTGAGCCCTACTGGAGTGGTTGCGGGTAAACTACATTTTAAAGACTGTGTAACACAACAGGTAAGTAACTAACAGCAGCTAAAATATATATGGATCATCTCTCGGTAGTAGATCCCTTTTGAAAGGCGCTACACGACGGCTGTGGTATAGAAATTACATTTTCTATGTGAACGTTCAAATTTGTGCCTCTGGTAATGTGCCTTACCGGCATTTAAAGAAAATTAGTTTTGTGTCCTCTGCAGTGTTAAGAGAGAAAGGCTTTGGTTTGGGATAAAAGGAAAAAGGTGTAAAGAAAGGAAAGTTGCCTTTTCTTTTATATAGTATAGAGAGATGTGTTCGCTGACGTTATGATCGCCTTTTGGGGACAGTCGCGGTGGGTCTTGTTTAGACTGGTGAGACATCCCGCCATTAATCGGCTGTGATGGCACTGTCAGTCCTCCACTTGTGTGCGTGTCTTCATAATCCGAGGTGAGGACCTCATAATCGATATCGTGCAAAGAAAGTGTGAATCGCCTTAATATTATTTTGCCGTGGTGTAGAAAAGGGGTCCCGTGTTTGCACTTGTCTGGGCTATAGCGCAGGGGAGGATGAAAAAAATTAAAAGTGCTCACTTTGACTTAAGGCAGAAGCGCAGTCAGCGTCTCAAAGGCCGGCACAGCTATGCACGCGCTGGCTGCTCGACTTTTGCTGGGCAGGAGACCACAGTTTTTGCAGACACGTTCATGATATCAAAAGTCTCAGCGCTCTTTGGAGGTCATTCATATATTATATATATATCAAAATACCCGCTACGCAGGAGAAGTAGTGTGTTAAAGAAGTAATGAAAAGAAAAGGAAACATTTTAATAATAACGTAACATGATTGACATTGTCATGAGTGTTGCTGTCATATATATGCCTGCCTAAATAAGTCACCCTCGCTTTGCTCTTACTTTATTTACCATTCATTTAATCATGGCTAATGGCGGAAAAATTATAAAATGGAAGGAGGATGGCTTTACCAAAACAATTATTGATGGTGAATCGATTATTCATAAAGCTTGAATTGGTGATCTGTTTTTCTGTGTTAACCTCATATTTTTTCATACTTCTTCTCAAACTAAGGTGGTGCGAGGGTAAAATGAATCGGGATGCGCTGATCAATGTAATCGGTGTACCAGGAAATCATGCATTGACAAAAGCTCCCTTTGCTTGTAATGCAAAGTGTGATTAAATGCATTGTTTTTAACGCTTATGGAGCACATGCATCAAGCTTCTCAGCTGTGCTTGTGCTAAGAAAAGGAAAGATTTTAAAAATAACGTAACACGATTGTCAATGTGACCTTTTGTAAGTAGTGCCTGGAGGATTCAGTGTGTAGAAACTCTAGAGACAGCGTGTGTATTAACTTGTGGATTTTTCTGTGAGTATTTGGTGGCAGTCTGACGGTTGCTTCGAAGACGGCGTTAGCTGAGCTCAGCTCAGAGCGAAATAAGATGAATGGGAGGGAGATGATGACGTGACTCCCCCACCCGCCTTAACTGTCAATCCCCACAAACACAGTCTCTCGGAATTTGCATAAGCACACCCCTTCACCTACAATTTTAACTTAGTTACAAAGTGATCAAAACTCTCGTTTATATCCTGCGTCCTCTCATTAAACTTGTATCCCGTATTACCTGTGGGCATGTGAAACGCCAGCGGTAGCCTGTCTATGAACTTAATTTAAAGTTTAGGTTTACACCTTTCTTTCTTTCCGAGGTAGCAGCAGTCATGAATATGGTAGTATATGTCACTCGCTCGCTTCTTATTGTTTCGCTGCCTTCTCAATTATATAATGCATGTTTTCTTAAGCGCTTTTGGAGGTCTTCCTGGTTTTCTACGCACTGCGTTGACAGTCAGTTCACGTGATTACGTGGGAGGCGTGATGATGTCACACGAAACTCCGCCCCCGTCTTTCCAGCTCAACTCTATTACAGTTAATGGAGAAAATACCTTCCAGTTATGACCATTAGGCATAGAATTTCGAAATGAAACCTGCCCAACTTTTGTAAGTAAGCTGTAAGGAATGAGCCTGCCAAATTTCAGCCTTCTACCTACATGGGAAGTTGGAGAATTAGTGATGAGTCAGTGAGTGAGTGAGTGAGTCAGTGAGTGAGTGAGTGAGTGAGTGAGGGCTTTGCCTTTTATTAGTATAGATATATATATATATATATATATATATATACATACATATATATATATATATATATAGTGTGACGGACAGCCGGGTCCCATGCCCGGCCGGGACGCCCCTGCTGCATATGTTCCATGGGAGCCACCATGGACAGCTCAATACCTCCCCCGGGACGCTTGGTGGCAGCCTCCCCCGCCGTTATTCGTTTCCCCGTCTCCCACGTGGCTCCATGGGACATGGAGTCCTCCACAGCCTGGTTGGGAGATGGGGTGGCTGCTAGGGGGTGCTGCCGAGAGCCAACAACCTGGTTGGACGAGTTATCAGCCCCACCCAGGTGCAATCAGGGCCAGCTGGTCAAGCACCTGGAACACTTCCGGGTGGGCTATAAAACAGGCCAGCCTCCCTTCATTTGTGGCCAGAATCGGGAGGAAGAGGTTGCCTGGGAGGAGTGGTGGTGCCTGGAAGGGTTGTTTAGACTGTGTTTTGTGCTTTTGGGACTGTGTGGAAGACGTGCCCCACGGCTGAAAAGAAAAATAAAAACCCTGTTTATTTTACACATGCCTCTGCATAAGTCTGTTCCGGGTCGGGCGCTATATAGCGCCTTTTACAATATAAACATATATATACATATACACATATACATACATATTTACATATATACATATACACACACATATATATATATATACTAGGCTAATCCACCTTTTAAGGCAACCGACTTTTAAGTTGACCACTTCTTAAGGCAATTCAATATGTAGATCAATTTGATATTTTATACAAACTCATTAATTTGGTTATATTGCATTTGAGCGGTATTACTTTAATACTCGTAGTTTCTATTATTTTTGTGATAAAATTTAACCTTTTTTTCTATATTGAGGTCACCCTTTTGAACCCCCCTGATATTTACTACGCGGTGAGGCATTTGTACTCCATCAACATTAATTATTTCCAGAGACATAATTTTGTCTATTTTTCCAGCACATCGCACACAAAAGCAAGGGAACGATGGGAGCACCAGAACTCTGCTCACATCATGTCGCTTCGTACCGCAAGCTGCAAGTAGTAAGTCTGTGATATGCGGAATACTGCTACGCTTTCCACTCACGGGACGGAAGGACAATCCCGACCGCTTTTATATAGTAAGAAAGAAGAAGATATCGCACAGTCTGGAGTAGAAAATCATCTTTTACCTGGACAAACGAAACTACAAATCCCATCGTGCATTGCAAAATGGACGGGGTGTGTGTGAAACTCCACGCCTGCGTAGCACTCACGGGACGGAAGGACAATCCCAACTGCTTTTATATAGAAGGATATATACACACACACACACACATCAACATATATATACACATATATATATTGTGGAGACTGGCCCAGACACAGACAGGCAGACACATTCATGTCACCCACAAACACGTTTATGTACAGTGATATATACAAAAGTGCACCACAAACCCCCAAAGTCCTGGCCACAATGCCTTACTTCCTTCTTCAGGCCGCCTCCTTGCCTCATCCTGTAGGCTCAGTCCACACCACTCCCAACTCTCGCCCTGAATGAAGGGAGGTGACCCCTTTTATTATCACCCGGATGTGCTCCAGGTGGGTTCCGGCAATCACCCGCCAACACGCCCCTGTGTGGTGGAAGAGCCGGCTGCATTCCCGGAAGCACTCCGGGTGTCCCTGCTCTTCTTCCCCCCAGCACTTCCTGGTGTGGCAGAAGTGCTGAGGTCCGGGGCTCCCAAGGCACGGGAATGCCACTTGGCGGCAACCACGGGCCCCTACAGGGTGGAGCTTCCAAGCTCTGTGCCGGTGGCCCCCAAAGCAACCAGGATGGTGGCCCCCACGTTATCCAGGGCACGCGTAGACCCTCCTCCGGTCCCTCAAGGCGTCCTGGACGGGTCGTTGCCCCTTGCATCCCTGACAATACATACACACACATACATATACATATACATACACATACACATATATATATATATATACATACATACATATATACACACACATATATATACATATACACATATACATATATACATATACATACATATCTTTGGAGAATTAGTAACGTTGGAAAGTTCAATATGGCGGCCGACAGTGACGTCATACCACCGAAATAAGTACGTACATCAGTTTCGGTTAGTGCAGGGAAGCCGCCTACCAAACTTCGTGAAGATGGGGCCATAAATAAGAAAGTTCAATATGGCGGACGTTGTTGAACGTTATGACCGTTACATGTAGAATTTCTAAATGAAACCTGCTTAACCTTTGTAAGTAAGCTGTAAGGAATAAGCCTACTAAATTTCAGCCTTCTACCTACATGGGAAGTTGGAGAATTAGTGATGAGTGAGTGAGTGAGTGAGGGCTTTGCCTTTTATTAGTATAGATTTAAACAACATGCATATGTTACAGTAATGTATTAGTTAAAAAAAATATATACTGTATGTACATGGTGGTCCAGATCAAATTATGCAATTTTCATTATGCTATAACTTATTAAGTTTATTACTCTGAGCCTTTATCCAACTGAATGGAGGACAAGTAGGACATTACATGGAAAATCAGTGAATTAATTCAATGTAAGTCCATTTTTGTTTATTACAAGATATTTCCAACAATTTTTTGTCTTGTATTGTTTTCCTGCATTGCATTAAAAGTTAGGGCGGCACGGTGGCACAGTGGACGCGCTGCTGCCTCGCAGTTAGAAGACCCGGGTTCACTTCCCGGGTCCTCCCGGCGTTGAGTTTGCATGTTCTCCCCGTGTCTCCGTGGGTTTCCTCCGGGTGCTCCAGTTTCCTCCCACAGTCCAAAGACATGCCAGTTAGGTGGATTGGCAATTCTAAATTGGCCCTAGTGTGTGTTTGTGTGTGTCCTGTAGTGGGTTGGCACCCTGCCCAGGATTGGTTCCTGCCTTGTGCCCTGTGTTGGCTGGGATTGGCTCCAGCAGACCCCCGTGACCCTGTGTTCGGATTCAGCGGGTTAGAAAATGGATGGATGGATCGCATTAAAAGTTGCATAATTAGATCTGGACCACCCTATTGAATGTCACCATCATCAAAAAGCACACATTTAGCTGGTGGTTTAAATAGTTAAATATAAAAAATAAAGTGCTATTTTGTCAATAGTCTTAGTGTTTCTTAATTGTCTTTAGAGAAACATTAATAGCAATAAATAAAAACCTCTATTATAACCTGATTCCAATTTACTTTCTGAAATGGCACCTCTCAAGAGTATATTTTTCTGAGACAGTCTTGTAAACAGATGTTGCTATAACTCGACATTCTCATATTGTGACTTTGAGGTCCTAAGTATTTCACTGTCCCCAGTCCTGTCTCCAGGTCTCAATGTGCAGGTCTGGCAGTTATGATTCCTCTCAAAGCAAAAGGGGTGGTGGGGCATCATTTACAACTTCACCTAGGGTAGCAAAAATCCTAGAACTGGCCCTGGGTGCAGCTCGATTTCAGGCAGTCTGATTTTCAATTGCCAGGAGCTATTCAGCACACAGGTCCAAAAGAATGGCTGTTATGAGCCTAAGCTGGCTCATAAGACAGTCATCATCAATGGACAAAAAAATCCTGCCAGTCCTTAAAATCTTTTTTCATATGACCATTTGCATACTCTTCAAGTAGCAACAAACAAGCCATGTTGTTCCAGACTATTAGGGTATGAATAGGCGGTAGAGCAAGGCATATACTGTAGAGCTCTGTGTACGCAAAGAGTGAATGCAAACCTGTGGTTTTACTTAATGCAGTGTGGAGCCAACCCGGACACAGACAGGCGGACATGTTGTTAATCACCACCACACGTATTTATTTACAATATTTACAATATTTAAAGGTCACTCAGACCCAGTCTTGTGCACAATTACCCCCAACACACAGTCCTGGCCACACAAATGCCTCTTCTTCGGGCCGCCTCCAATATCTCTGCTCCTGCCTCGTCCTGCTTCCACCCAACTCTAGCCTTGAATGAATGGAGACGGCCCCTTTTATCCTGTCCCAGACAAGCTCCAGGTGGCTCCCGGCATTCCCTCGTTGGCCACGCCCCAGCGTGGCAGAAGTGCCGGCTGTTCTCCCGGCAGCTCTCCGGGTGCCCTTCTAAATCTTCCCCCCAGCACTTCCTGGTGTGGCGGAAGTGCTGAAGGAACAGGTCCCCAAGGCATTGGGGCGCCTCCTGCCGGTGACCACGGGCCCCTACAGGGTGGGGCTTCCATGCCCTGAACCTGTGGCCCCCAAAGCAAACAGGAAGGCAACCCCCACGTGATCCAGGGTGGGCGCAGACCCACATCTGGTCCCTCATGGCCCCTGGCATCCCTGACAGCAGTTATTGACAAGTGATTGTATTGTTTTCTAAACTTGAGACGTGACAAGAGGTTGCAGAAATTAACTAATGAAAACCCATAACAGTTCCTCGTCACAAATACGCAGCAATGGCCCTGTTAAAAGGGAACTAAAATAATGTCTATACATCATATTCATCCTTTTTGGGGTTTAATATGTTGGTCATGTCAACACACATTATAATAGTGGCTTGGTGATGTGAATTATTATAAGCAGCTGAATTGGCAGCATTTCCTCACTTGATCAAGGGTGTCATCATTGCCAAGTTTCCTTGAAATGTTGCATTCCAGTAAATTAGAGTTGTACTAAATATATGCATGCTCTGTCATCAAGTGTTTTTTTAATAAATCCCAACTTTTGCTTGCAAGGTTGTGCCCGCAATTTTCAGGGGTCTTTTTGTCATAGACAAGTTTTATAAGTCTGACCCCTGGATAATATAGTGGCCATTGTATTAACATGAGTTGACTGTTATTGTGCAAGATCTTTTCAGGATGCTCTGTCCCGAAGGCATTGAAAATTATTCTACTGTATAAGGTTATGCTCGATGGGCACATTTTAGCCATGCGAGACCATATCATTTTAAAGACCATTGAGGCATTCTTTTTTTTTTTTTAATTTTATTGATTTTATTGTAATCATCCCATACAAATAGATCAATTTTTACAAAAATATGATTGAAAACAAATCAACCCACAACCCTGAGAAAGAGAGCATGGTCAACAGAGTAAAAACTGAGGCATTTGTTGTGTGATTTTTAGGCTGTACAAAAAAATTTGTTGTATTCAAAAATCCTATGTGACTGTAACATTTGACTACTCAAGTCAAGGTACTTGCAGCCCTCATCATTAATCCACCACTTACAGCCTGTATTTCTGACACACTGCAGGGTTGATCTGTTGGTCATGGGATTTTACCATTATCTGGTACTCTAATCAGCATGAAGCATTTGAAAATGGAATTAATCAAACAAGGTTTTTTTTTTTTATTTTTTAGTATCATGGTGCTGTGTTTCGTAGTCCACTTCAGCCATGTCTGCTTGTTTTTCTCTAACAAAAGAGGAACTAGGATGGGCTGTCAACTTCCATTCTCAAACACAACAAAGTTGTGCTTTGTTCGGCCACTGTTTTCAACTGCTTGTTAGAGGACCATTCTTGATGGTCTTGTCAAACAGCAAAAACCTCAGTAATGTTACTCACATCCAGGTACCCTTTATCCTACAATACTACTTTCAAAGCCACTTAACTATTCAGTCTTGCCAGTTGCCCCCTGACTTGTACACTCACACATGATTCATTGCCATTCTGCTTTGTTTGTGTATGTGATGTGGCCATTGATCAGATAGCCAGTTACAGTGCATCCGGAAAGTATTCTCAGCGCATCACTTTTTCCACATTTTGTTATGTTACAGCCTTATTCCAAAATGGATTAAATTAAATTTTTTTCCTTAGAATTCTACGCACAACACCCCATAATGACAACGTGAAAAAGTTTACTTGAGGTTTTTGCAAATTTATTAAAAATAAAAAAACTGATAAATCACAGGTACATAAGTATTTATCGATGCACCTTTGGCAGCAATTACAGCCTCAAATCTTTTTGAATATGATGCCACAAGCTTGGCACACCTATCCTTGGCCAGTTTCGCCCATTCCTCTTTGCAGCACCTTTCAAGCTTCATCAGGTTGGATGGGAAGCGTCGGTGCACAGCCATTTTAAGATCTCTCCAGAAATGTTCAATCAGATTCAAGTCTGGGCTCTGGCTGGGCCACTCAAGGACATTCACAGAGTTGTTCTGAAGCCACTCCTTTGATATCTTGGCTGTGTGCTTAGGGTCGTTGTCCTGCTGAAAGATGAACCGTCGTCCCAGTCTGAGGTCAAGAGCGCTCTGGAGCAGGTTTTCATCCAGGATGTCTCTGTGCATTGCTGCAGTCATCTTTCCCTTTATCTTGACTAGCCTCCCAGTTCCTGCCTCTGAAAAACATCCCCACAGCATGATGCTACCACCACCATGCTTCACTGTAGGGATGGTATTGCCCTGGTGATGAGCGGTGCCTGGTTTCCTCCAAACGTGACGCCTGGCATTCACACCAAAGAGTTCAATCTTTGTCACATCAGACCAGAGAATTTTGTTTCTCATGGTCTGAGAGTCCTTCAGGTGCCTGGCCACTCTACCATACAGGCCTGATTGGTGGATTGTTGTCCTTCTGGAAGGTTCTCCTCTCTCCACAGAGGACCTCTGAAGCTCTGACAGAGTGACCATCGGGTTCTTGGTCACCTCCCTGACTAAGGCCCTTCTCCCCCGATCGCTCAGTTTAGATGGCCGGCCAGCTCTAAGAAGAGTCCTGGTGGATTCAAACTTCTTCCACTTACGGATGATTGAGGCCACTGTGCTCATTGGGACCTTCAAAGCAGCAGAAATTTTTCTTTAACCTTCCCCAGATTTGTGCCTCGAGACAATCCTGTCTCAGAGGTCTACAGACAATTCCTTTGACTTCATGCTTGGTTTGTGCTCTGACATGAACTGTCAACTGTGGGACCTTATATAGACAGGTGTGTGACTTTCCAAATCATGTCCAATCAACTGACTTTACCACAGGTGGACTCCAATGAAGCTGCAGAAACATCTCAAGGATGATCAGGGGAAACAGGATGCACCTGAGCTCAATTTGGAGCTTCATGGCAAAGGCTGTGAATACTTATGTACATGTGCTTTCTCAATTTTTTTATTTTTAATAAATTTGCAAAAACGTCAAGTAAACTTTTTCACGTTGTCATTATGGGGTGTTGTGTGTAGAATTCTGAGGAAAAAAATGAATTTAATCCATTTTGGAATAAGGCTGTAACATAACAAAATGTGGAAAAAGTGATGTGCTGTGAATACTTTCTGGATGCACTGTATGGCGGAGAAGAGGGTGCACCTTAAAAATAGCTCACTCAATGTAATGCCTTCCATAATGGGCGTCATCAAGTGCTTTGTGAACACAGCCAAAATATGACACAACAGCAGACAAGATAACAAGATAGATTTCAAGAAAATGAAAAATGCAAATACAATGTCAAAGATAAGGCACTGGTAAGAGCATGCAAATCAGATAGCATAAACTTTTAATATAAAACAAAAAACTAAAAGAATATAAAGCTGATTTTCAAAAGCAGTTGATTGACCAGAACAGAGTTAACATCTGTGCAATAAGTGTAAAATAAAAAAAGCATATAAAAAAGGTGAGTTTTGCCACTTGATTTGAATAAGCTGATGACCATTGACTGATATATGGGAATACACCAGAAGTGTTTTTTTTTTATTTTCATACAGTATCTAATTCTGGAAATACAAATGCTCTGCATGACAACAGCAGCACAATAGACAAAGAAAGCTACGTCATTTTGTTCATAATACCATACCTTTGCAGTGTCCACAGAACTACAGTACAGGCCAAAAGTTTGGACACACCTCCTCATTCAATGTGTTTTCTTTATTTTCATGACCATTTACAGCACTTCATCACTCTCCTTCTTGGTCAAATAGCCCTTACACAGCCTGGAGGTGTGTTTGGGGTCATTGTCCTGTTGAAAAATAAATGATCGTCCAACTAACCTGACTTCTGCACAACACAACTGCTGGTCCCAACCCCATTGATAAAGCAAGAAATTCCACTAAATTACCCTGATAAGGCACACCTGTGAAGTGAAAACCATTTCAGGTGACTACCTGTTGAAGCTCATCGAGAGAATGCCAAGAGTGTGCAAAGGGTGGCTATTTTGAAGAAACTAGAATATAAAACATGTTTTCAGTTATTTCACCTTTTTTTGTTAAGTACACAACTCCACATGTGTTCATTCATAGTTTTGATGCCTTCAGTGAGAATCTACCAATGCAAATGGTCATGAAAATAAAGAAAACACATTGAATGAGGAGGTGTGTCCAAACTTTTGGCCTGTACTGTACATGCAGTCCTAGAACAGGTTCTATTCAGGTTTTCTTTACGAAGCATATCTCTTTGCTCCTGCAACCAAAATACTGTATGTTGCCAATTTAATTGGTCAAGGTATTGGTTTTATATCTTTACATTGTATATTTATCTTTTCACAGGCCTTTTCATCTTCCTGTGGTTCTACTGTTCCAAGAAGACAGCAAGTAAAGGCTCAAGTGGAACCAATACCCAAGACAGTAGCCGCTTATGACAAAGTAAAAAAAAAAAAAATCTTGGCCAGTTCTCAAATGACAGTGTTCTGATTGGAGTGTTGGCCCTGGCTCACATTATTTAAATATAGATTAACATTTAAGAACCCTAGCTGTAACACAGAAATACAAATATGAATGCTATAAAGTTAGACATGACATTGGTTGGGATGTATGCAGTTTGAGGACTCTACAGAGGCATAAAGAAGGCCCCATGCAGCAATTTGATGAAAGTGTTACATGAACTGAATACATCCATCCATTCTTTTGTAGAAACTTTTCTATTGCACAGCCACAATGTACAAATGTCTACCTCAGCAATCTCGTACATGATACATGAATCCGCCCTGGAAGGCATGATAGACCATCACAAAGCAGCAGAGATATTTCCACCATTAGCTACCATTAGTAAACTCCCTAAGATCAAGCAACATGGAACCCCCACAAAGAAATTAAATGACAAAGGTCGAAGTTACAAAGGTATTTAAAGATGTTTCACAACCTATGAAACATTTGCTTTTCTTTAAAAGTAGACATTGATTTTTAAAAATTAGAATAAACAACCAAAACTTAAAAACTTCTTTAAAATCAAAGGAGAGCAACAGCTTGTGCGTGGCTCCATAAGGAAGCAGACGTTAATGGAGAGCAGTCCCATTTATAACAGTATAGAAAATTTCTAATAAAGTGGAGGAGGACATTACCAGATCATCACAGCCCTGCAGTAGCAAAGATAGAGGTTGAAAGCAGAAGTGACTTTCAATAGAACATGCAGATCATGAACAGATGGACACAGGTTCAGGTACAACAATTGAAGAGTATGCACTTGTGTTACACAAGTTATCTTTATACATAATACACTACCATGGCTGTCCGTTTGTCTGTCCAGGATTTGAAATCACCTGTAGCTCACAAACCATTTGACTTATGACCTGAAATTTGGTACACCTATAATATGTGACCTCCACTATCCACTTTCAGGGTGATGATTGACCTCCAATGTTATTCCTCTTCTCATTTTTATTTTATTTTATTATGCAATCAACTCTCGGCAGCGGCCAGCAGGGCGATGCATGCGTATGGGCCATTGCAACAAATAGAAAGGTGTTTAGTCCTGTCTGGTAGCATTTACTGTGCATACAGTGCATCTGCCTTATTACTTAGCATTTATATAAAGATCTGTAGTGAAAAGAGAAATCACCAGACTTATTTCCTGTTAAGTGTAGACATTTTATGAGCCCCCTAGATGTGTTCTGGTAGTGCAATGCCCCCTTTGCCATTTATGATCGCAATCTTGGTGATCATAAGCCCAAAAATGCACTGGAGACAGAAAATAAACTTGATGCTCCTTGGCACATCGAGAATGCATATTCTTAACATTCTCCACAGTAATTAAAAAATATTAAAGGGTGGTTACTAGGTAATGGGCATATGAGGGTGGAGGGGGGCCGATTCCCATGTAGTGAGATTTTCCTGTTAAATCTGAAAATGAAATCTAATGTGCACAGTTCACAGCAGGCTTTTCCAGTGTGTCTTCATGTGGAAGATATGCAGCATGTCACATTTTTGAAAAATGCACTGCAGTCCTTCATGGTTATAAGCATAAACAGAATTGATATTTCTGATGTGTGACAGATTGAAAGCATTAAGGAAGCCACACAAAAGAACACAGGTAAACACAGAAGACTGAATGAGGTTTTAAAAAGCAATGTTCCTACTTTATCACCCCAAACAACCCCCAAAACAGGATTTATTTGTGAGTTTCACATTTCACAATTGCCAGCAAACCAAATTTTAATGTTAGCTTTGCAAAACTTCATCCATCCATCCATTTTCCAGCTCGCTGAATCCAAACACAGGGTCACGGTGGTCTGCTGGAGCCAATCCCAGTCAACACAGGGCACAAGGCAGGAACCAATCCTAGGCAGGGTGCCAACCCACCGCAGGACACACACAAACACACCAAGCACACACTAGGGACAATTTAGAAGTGCCAATGCACCTAACCTGCATGTCTTTGGGCTGTGGGAGGAAGCCAGAGCACCCGGAGGAAACCCACACAGACACGGGGAGAACATGCAAACTCCACGCAGGGAGGACCCGGGAAGCGAACCCGGGTCTCCTAACTACGAGGCAGCAGCGCTACCACTGCACCACCCAGCAAAACTTCACGTGAACTTAAAACTTGACTGTTTCGCTCACATACAGTAAGTGTTTGTGATAGTAATGTAAAGCATATAAGTCTTGAAAAAATTAACTAAACCCAACCAGCCATTTGATCTGGGGTTTAACATAATTGGCCTACTACTCTTTAGATGCCCCCTTGCAAAATGCCCATCCATATCTTCTCCAGCCTGCCTTTTGGTCTTAACGTCATGACTCTTTAGTCCGATTTTTTCTCGGCATTCCTTTACCACTCAC
Source organism: Polypterus senegalus (assembly GCF_016835505.1). Lineage (NCBI taxonomy): Eukaryota > Metazoa > Chordata > Cladistia > Polypteriformes > Polypteridae > Polypterus > Polypterus senegalus. The sequence goes on along the minus strand of NC_053162.1, from coordinate 69,302,499 downwards.
ATATGTTTCTTTTTACCACAATATTTACCTCAGCCACAAAAATCCTTCTTCTAAGCACATCCTACAGATCATTCCTTGTAATTTTGTAAATAGTGAATAATATTGGATTTTTATCATGTTTCTTTAACACTGTCTGATATATGATAATGCTTAGTGTTGTCTGTTCACATCATGTCATGTAAAATAAAAAAAAAAACTTTGTTAAACGTACTTAAAGATATCTTTGAAATTCTGTCACAATTATTTAATTCCAGCACACAAACTTTAGCATAACCCTGGAATTTTATTCCCAACTGTTAGAACGCCCAGAGTGTACAAAAAACAAATTTTAAAATGCAAAAAAGGCATTACGTCAATGACTTTTTTTACCTTAACTCCCGGCAATGCGTACCTAAATATGTGTAGTGAAGAATATAAAAATTTTGCAGTGAATTAAAACATTATATAAAGGTGCTGTAACATTTAATTAATTACCTGGCAGAGTGGCATAGCCGTGTGTGGAGTTCCACTGCTATGTCTCAGCACTTGGTCTACTTCGGCTTACAGCTTACATGTTGTCCATGTATTTGCTTGGCTTTCTTTGTTGTCCAGTCCAAATACACTCTGTAAAACAGATTGCTGACTATAAATTGTGTTTGTGAATGTGAGTTCCCAGAAGGTTTAGGATGAAATCATATTATTTTTAGTAAATAACTAATCTAATTTCACGCCAACAAATACAGAAAATCCAGCCATTTTTTGACTCCCCTCTCCCCAACCTTTGTGACTGATATTCAGAAAATATTGTAAATATCACTGTGACTGTTTCAAGGCTATAACATTTTTTTAAGATTTTTGACAGTTTCTTATGGTCTTTAGGTTATTTTGGATCCCTGTCTGTGATGGCATGCCATTCCATTTAGAGCTGGATTGACCTCTTCACCTATTCTTGCCAAAAAAGACTTCAAGACCTAGTAACACAAACCAAAAGAAAGCAGATTTAGAAAATAGATAAACAGAGAAAATCCTGTTTAGTTGCTATGTTCTGGCCACACGTACATGAACAAATCTGATGGCAATGTCCTACTCCCATGGAGGCCAGCACTGGCAGGTCAGATGCTAAGCTTAGCAGCATAATGTTTTTTTGTTATGGAAACATACTGTAGATGACAGTCTGAAATTTTTGTTTGCTTTTTTAAACTTAATGTCTACTAAAGGAACATGCAAAGAATTATGGAAACCAGGTGCCCAAAAGAGGACAAAAAGCCCAACTCATAATGCATAAAAACGCAAAAATGCAAAGAACTCCACCTCATGCCCCCAGTGACAGACTCAGACACAATGCAGTATTTAAGACAGAAAGATGTTCATCTTCAAAAATTAAGGTAAAAATAAACAGAGCAGGAAACACATAGAAAAAAAAAACATAAGGTGCAAACAAAAAAGTCCTGTTTGCTTATTGTAGGTCTGACACAACATTAGGAGTAGCAGCTCTCCTATTTCCCTAAAACTCTGACTTTTTCTTTCATAGTCTGTTGTCAACAGAGTTTCGATGTTCTATCTCTTCTTGATCATTGATTATTGTGACCCTATTTCCAAAAAGTTTTAAGGTTGTGTAAAATGTAAATAAAAACAGAATGCAATGATTTGCAAATTATTTAAACCCATATTTTATTGAATATAGGACAAAGACAACATATTAAATGTTGAAACTGAGAAATGTTACTGTTTTATGAAAAGTATGCTCATTTTGAATTTGATTGCAGCAATATATTTCAAAAAGTTGGGACAGGGCAAAAACAGAATGGAAATGTTGCGTAATGCAAAAACGAAAAAAAAAAAACACCTAGTGGTACATCTCACAACTAATTAGGTTAATTAGCAACAATGACATGATTGGGTATAAAAAGAGCATCCTAGAGAGGCTGAGTATCTCAGAAGTAAAGATGGGGAGAGGTACACCACCTCAACATAAGATTACAAAGAATTTGGGGATGTCATCATCTTTGGTACATAATCTCATTGAAAGATTCAGAGAATCCAGAAAAATCTCTGGATGCAAGGGACAAGGCTGGATGATCATGATTTTCAGGCCCTCCGGCAGTGCTGCATTATTGTGAGTCTGTCATGGAAACTACTAGATGGGTGCAGGAACACTTCAAAAAATGATTGTCTGTGAACACAGATCATCACTGTATCCATAAAAGCAAATTAAAACTCAAAGAAGAAACTATGCATAAACATGATCCAGAAACACTGCTGCCTTCTCTAGGCTAAAGTTCACTTAAGATGAACTGAAGTGGAAAACTGCCCTGTGGTCTGATGAATCATAATTTGAAATTCTTTTTGAATGTCATGGACGTCACATTCTCTAGGATAGAGGAAGAGAGAACATCTGGCTTGTTATCAGCTAATTGTTCAAAAGCCAGGCACCCGTGATGGTATGGTGGTGCATTAGTGCACATGGCATGGGTAGGTTGCACATCTAGGAAGACAGAATTAATACTGAGTGACATATAAAGTACAGGTTTAATAATGTACACTGCTATCCATTTTCAAGGAAAGCCTTGCTTATTTCAGCAAGACAAGGCCAAACCATATTATCTACTTAGTACAATAGCACATCTCTGTAGTAAAAAATTCTGGGCGCTAAACTGACCTGCCTGCAGTCCAGACCTGTCACCCATTGGAAACATTTGGCACATTATCAATCTGCTGAAATGCTGTATCAGGCAAGAATGGGACAATATTTCATTTTCAAAACTACAGCAACTGGTCTCGGATCCCAAGCGTTTACAGTGCTTTTAGAAGAAGAGGTGATACAACACAGTGGTAAGCATGCTCCTCTCCCAACTTTTTGAAATGTGTTGCTGGCATCAAATTCAAAATGAGCCTATATTTAAAAAAAATAAATAACATTACTCAAATTCTAAATCTGATATGCTGCCCTTGTGCTATTTTCAGTGGGGCATTTCCATGATTTGTAAATCATCTCATTCTGTTTTTATTTACATTTTACACAGTGATGCAAATTTTTTGGAAACAGGGTTGTAATAACCACAAGTGTTACTCCTCATCCATCACAGCATCCATAGGAGAGTAGTGTTATGTGGCTTCTGAGTCTACAACATTTAAAATTTCGTAACAATATGCCCAAGTTTCCCTTGCGCTGCAACCCTTAACTAAACTGTGCAGGACCCAGATGTGAGGGAGTAGGATGATAGTGCTGAATTCTCAGGAGTTTTTATTAACAAAGTCAGTGAATCTTTATGTCTTCATTGCAAAAACCTCCTCCCTCAAAGGAGGAAAGGTCATCTGTTCTTCATCTGTTCATCTATTTACTTTATCTGCCTTTTCCATTGCAGGTTATTCTGCCTAGGTAGAATACAGATGTAATACAGAAAGGCAAAGTGAGGATGAGGAGATGAATCAAAACATGCAGGGGACAAACCCAGTACATCAAGCTGAAATCTGAAAAGTCTGAAAAGTCACCACAGATAATGCAATGACATTTTAAATAGCAACAGGGCAATTGACCAGATTTCCATCTATCATGATGTGGCAACTGGAATCATTCTTAACATAAGCAATGCACAAAATGGCCGCCCACATAAGCAAAAACAAGAATCAAAATAGCATTGTGAAAATAAATACAATAAAAACTGATAAAATAACAGAGCTCCTAGGATCATTGGGACATGCAAACCCTTCCACCACAATAAGGTGGCGGTTCAAGGAGGGGTCATCATAAAAGGTCTATTTGTCTTATCCCTCACCTAGGACCAGTTTGCCTTGGGTGGCCCTACCAGGGGCATAAAGCCCTACGGTCATGAGCTATGGGTAGTGACCGAAAGAACGAGATCGCGAATACAAGCGGCTGAAATGAGTTTCCTCCACAGGGTGTCTGGGCTTTCCCTTAAAGATAGGGTGAGGGGCTCAGAATAAAGCTGCTGCTCCTCCGCATCGAGAGGCGTCAGATAGGTGGCTCGGGCATCTGATCAGGATGCCTCCCTGGTGAGGTGTTCCGGGCACGTCGAACCAGGAGGAGGCCCCGGGGAAGACCCAGGACACGCTGGCGGGACTATGTCTCTCGACTGGCCTGGGAACACCTTGGGATTCTCCCGGAAGAGGTAGAAGAAGTGGCCGGGGAAAGGGAAGTCTGGGCATTTCTGCTCAAGCTGCTGCCCCCATGACCCGACCTTGGATAAGCGGAAGAGGAAGGATGGATGGATGGATGTATAAAAAAATAATCACAAAGTCTAAGTGAAACGATAAGTCTGGCACTTTTCAAGTCAAAGTTATTTCTTCACAATCACGATATACTGCATGTTAGTTTTCCACATGAAATTGCACTCTAAAGTGATGCATATTTTTAAAATTTAAAAAAATAACTAGCCCACTCTTGTGGTTTATAATAGAGCAAAAGTGTACCGGTGTCCCACTGTCATAAAGAATCTTAAAACTCATTGTCTGTTATTCATGCCAAGTATAATTAAGTTTTGACCAGTGTCTTGAGATTACATGCATATTACAAAACAGAGTACTCATTCATTTTTAAGATGGTGTGACCAGCAGAGGGCAGCACTGAGCCCCTGAACCATCCATCCATCCATTTTCCAACCCGCTGAATCCGAACACAGGGTCACGGGGGTCTGCTGGAGCCAATCCCAGCCAACACAGGGCACAAGGCAGGAACCAATCCCGGGCAGGGTGCCAACCCACCGCAGGACACACACCCGCACACCAAGCACACAAAGGGCCAATTTAGAATCACCAAGAGCCCCTAAACCCCTTGACACAACTACATGGCACTATCCTGGCTTCAAGCAGAAGATATTTCTATTTTACAATACTTTCACAGACATCCAAAACATTTTCCACAACAGTATAAAACAATAAGTTCTCTGGTCTACTCCCTCACCTTAGATGTAGTCTTTTCCACTTTCCTCCTGACTCTGACCACTTGTGCAGGAAACTTGGCTTCTTTTACTGGGACACTGGAAGCACTTTCAGGTCAGGATGGAAGAGAGTGTAACAGTTCTCAGTAGCTCCCCCTGGTGGCACCCAAGATCCCTGACTGGACTGTTCCATGGGGCTGCAATTCCTAGTCTGCCCTGTGGTTATTCAAATGGGAGGACCACCAGTGGGATGCTGCCATCATGTGCATGGGGGAAAGACCTAACTCCTGGGAGCAGCCACTTTCTGTCCTTCCAAACAGGCCTACTGTTCTGGCACCCATCTTAGTTGGGATACTGGACCATCCTTGAGATTTCATTATGGTCTCCTGCCTTGACAAGGAACCTGCCTCCATCCTGGTTGGGATGCCAGTCCATCCAGCATAGCACTCATGAGAGTCAACAATTTTAAAAGGAGACTGGCTGTGCACCTCATTTTGTTAAGTTCCCCTTTCTCCGTGACAGTGCAGCACCCTTCCTCCTCAGGGGTGTGGATTCTCCTTGGAAAGTGACCACCAAGAGTCATTAAAGATATTAATATGAATTGCTGCCTTAGTTCTTTAGAACAACTACTCGTTATTAACTGAAAAGTCGCACAATCGCTTACGTTCTTTCAGTATATGAAAGTTTTGTTTTTTTTTTTTACTTTGCAAATACGCTGCTTGCTGTCACTGGACTGTTAAAGTACACATGTGCTACAAAACATCAAGCAGGCACGCAGTCAGTCCTTGAAATGGACAGCAGAGTACCTGATGTAAATAGTTGTGGCACCTCATTGCACCCTGATTGGGTTTTACATAATTCTAACAGCATGCTCAAAACTAAGAGGGGAACACTCACATGCTCTGAATTATGAAATTGCACAGAATTTGAAATACATCATGAGGGGAACCAAGCCTCCTTCTAAAAAGTGAGTAAAAGAAATGATTTGATTCCATGTCAGTCACTGCAAATAATCAAATGACAAGAACAGAGGAGTTATGGGCATCCATCCCATTTATCCTGGGCAGTGTTCTTGTACAACTGCAACCTATCTCAGCAATCATGGGACAGACGTAAGGTACAAATAACACCTAGACAAGGCACCAGTCCATCATAGTGTACACACACACACACATCCCCTCACACACTATAGTACCAATGCCAATTCAACTAAGTTTAATCATAATAAAGTTTTTTAAATTTTAATATAGGCAGAGTGGATTCATTCCTGTCTCACAGCACCAGTTTCTAAATAGAGTGCATTTTCTAATAGTTATAATAGTAAAGGGTAAGTACCCAATTTAATAAAATAGGTTATGGTCACTTGGTCAGTAAAGAGACTAAACCAACTAAAATTGCAGATGGAATGGATGCTGGAGAACATACGCCTATAGGGATTCCAAAGCCAAACGACCACCCTGCCCTATCTGTGCATTCTACTGTACTCAAGTGAGATAAAGCTATTCATTAATGTCTACATATGATAAAATGTCTTAGAAGATTTGATGCTGCTGATATCATTATATTGGTGATCTCCTTCATTCTTTTCAGCATCCAAAGTGCCAAGTGGCAGTGGCATAGAGTGCCACCATGGAATGCTGGTAAGAGAAAAAATAGTGTTTAGTACATGGAAAAATATATTTGAATATTTACGACTGCCTAATAGTTGAACTCTATGGAAACATCCATATATGCTGCCATGAACAAATGATAATCTTTAAATATGTAATTATACAATGTTAATTTTAATATTTTACAGTTGATGTATTACCAATAAAGTATGAAAAAGCCAAATTAAAAACAATACTAGCATAACATACATCTGTTAGTAAAATAATCCAGATTTTCAATGTATGACACTAAAAGCCACTTCACCAGTATTATATGACAGTGTTATATTACAGCCAGAGTCTGATCCCTGGCTTAAGTATCTCTTTCTCTTTTGTAATTTCTGTTATGTTCAAATTATTGTTTGAATAGGCTTTTGGTTGTTTTGCATTTTTTAATATTATTGAATTTATGTACTATGTATATATTTCTTCAGGTTATTTTCCTTATTATGTTTAAAGGAGTGAAACCTTAAGAGGCAGGGCTACCATGAAATCCCCGCTGAGAGACCGCCCTTAGCCTTTATATTGAAGCCCATTCTTAATATAATATAAGTTCCATTAAGTGTCACTGTAGTGCTGTTGGTTCTTTGTTTTCAGATTTTTGCTTCTGTCTTTGCAGATTCTGATTTCTATGGACTATGCCAGGGGTGGGCAAAGTCAGTCCTGGAGGGACGCAGTGGCTGCAGGCTTTTGTTCCAACCCATTTGCATAATTAAAAACCAATCCTTGCCAATAATTTAATTTCATGGCTTGTTAGTGCATTAACTCTGCCATGTCAGGTCATTCTTATATCCAAGATTTTTTTTTTTCTTTCTAAGGATATCGTCCAAATGATTTGAAGTTTAAAACAGATGAGTAATTCTCAGTCCTTCACTTTTTCTCTTCAAGTATTTAATTAAACCAAACAGTGCACGATAAATACACTGAGGTTTAAATGGAAACAAGCTAAATGAAGAAATGCAGGTTTCTTTTGTCTAAGTGCTAATAACGAGTAATTAAAAACTGAGAATACAGCTGTTTAAGCCTAAAATAAGAAATAAGGGTTCAAAATCTTAACGAGCGAGACAACTAAAATGAAGCAGAAGTGTGACTTGAGCAATAAGTGCTTCTTATTAAGCAATTGGGTTCAAACAAAAACCTGCAGCCACTGCAGCCCTCCAGGAACAACTTTGCCCACCCCTGCACTATACACTGGTCTTGTTAATATTGGGTTGTCTTTATAGGTTGTTTCATTTTTGTTTGCTATTTTTTTCCTTGATTTGTCAAATTTGGGTGCTTCTAAGACAGCCCAGTGAATTCTTAATCTGTTTTTTTTTTAACAGACAGACAAGTTCTTGATTAATGAATGGCACTTTACAACTATAGAGCTAATGTATCAGTGTGCCCTCTTTCAAACTCTGGTGTCCCTTCCATTACCCGTGAGTGGCATTTAAAGATATGGATATGCAAGGCAGTTTCTAAATTAACATCCCTAATATCCCTGACATCTCTACTGAAAACCTTATGCTGTCACCTGCCATCTTTGAGAGCTTATGTGGGATGCTCAGCCAGCTTTCTATGGCCTCCATACTGGCATCAACGTTCAGAATACCATTAACACAAAATGGTCATATCCTTCCTATGTAATCTAAATTCACCTACGCTGTTTAGAGAATTGACTCTGTTGGGCCAAGTCCCTCACATGCAGCAATTTTTAGCATTTTCTGCCCCTGTAACCCCCCACAAAAACAGGTTTATACATATTTCTTATAAGAGTCTTTCTATTACCTATAGAACATGTCATTAAAACCTATACATCTTTCATGGTCAACTTTATTTTCCATGCATTTTAAATTACAAACCAAACATGATTATTCCAGACCTAGTTATCTTCTCCCCAGTAGACTAGTTAGAACATTCGTGGCAGAGTTTCCATCTTGAGCTTGATACAAGTTGGGCTAGAACGTGTGTCACTCCTTCACCATTAGATTGTCAGTGAATATTTGGATATCACAATGTCTGTAATGTGTCTGATACTTGGGTGAAAGCTTCACTCATCTTTGAAAACTGGCACACTCTATATCTATTGTTCATCTATTTTGTTATACTCCATGACATCTGGTTATGTTGTTTCTTGGTTGCTGTATCCTTGTTTTCAGTTATTGCTACAACTTTGTAATCTGTTCTTTTTTAAAAAATTGACAGCATATGACTGATTTTCCATCCCATCAATTACTCAGAATTACAAGTTGCAATAAAACTTCCTGCATAGTAGAAAAGCTGAAAAACTGATATCTATTGAGTGGAATATTATAAAAAAGATTTCAACTAAGTTAGCCTTGTTATTGTTAACAATGTTTATAGAAGCTATAGAAATAAAATTCAACCTGAAACGTTATAACTAATATCAGTTTATGTTTTTCCCAGGGTGAAAAAAAAGCTTACTATAACCTGCATCATTCAGTGTAATTTTTGTCATGAATAATGATATTAAGATATTAGTAAATGTACTACTACTACTACTACTAATAATAATAATAATAATTCTTTATATGTATATAGCACTTTTCTAACTACTCAAAGTGCTTTACATAGTGAGTGGGGAGCCACTTCAACCACCACTAATGTGCAGCATCCACTTGGATAATGCAACAGCAGCCATTTTGCGCTTACACACTTTAGTTGTTAGGTGGTTAAGGGGTGAGAGATAGCCAGTTAGAGACGGGAGATAATTAAGGGGCCAGAATGACTAGGCTGTGGTAGGCAATTTAGTCAGGACATTGGGATGCACCCTTCTTTTTACAAAAGATGCCTAGGTCTCTTTAATGACCACAGAGAGTCAGGACATCACTTTTATGTCTCATCCGAAGGGTAGCACCATTGTCTCCGTCACTGCACAAAGGTATTGGGCTCCACATTCCAATCACAGGGTAAGCGTCCCCTGCTGGCCTCGCCAGTACCTCCTCCAAAAGCAACCCAAGCTTTTCCTGGTTGGTCTCCCAGGCTCAAACATGCTTAGCTTCAGGTGGATGACTTGTTCTAAAGTCTAAGCTAGAAGAACTGAGAATGTGTTCCTCTTAATAATATCTGAAGACCAAACCATATTTATGAAAGACAGATAATTGGTCTCCAGCTTTCTGTACATTTTCAATGTAATGTACTCACCAATAGAATCTGACTCTCCAGAAGTGTTAATATGTTGGATGAAGAAAAAATGCTTCAATAAAGTAGAATGGGGTTATATAGCTACTGCACTATGCAATTTGGGCTTGGCCCTAGTATATCCGCAAGTATTAAATTCATAAATGCTAGTCAAGAGCCCCAGTCCATTTTAATAATATGAAGTCAGATTACTTCAAATTTGAATAATGAACGAGTTACGCTCTGTCACCTGTGCTTTTCGACAATTGCCATCTAACCATTATCACATAAGCAATCATAAATGGTATCATCAGAGAAGGCCCTGAACAGAAAACACCATTGTATGCCAATGATACAGTGCTTTCATCTAAGATGCACTTTCATCTCTCCATTTTAAACTTGATAGAAGTATTTCATAAAATGTATTTGAATACAATGTTTTTTCCAGTGAATTTTCTACACTTAAGAATGAGCTAGAGAACTATTTGTTGATAATATCATAACAGTTTAAATATCTTGGGATATAAGAATCTGCTAGGTCTGCTCCACAGCAGCACTATATATATATATATATATATATATATATATATACAGTATATATATATATATATATATATATATATATATATATATATATATATATATATATATATATATATATATATATATATATATATATATATCTCAACATATTTTCTTTAAGAATGTACATTCATTTATCTTGAAATTATAATGACCATGCATCAAAATCAAGAACCTAAAGAGAACCGAAGCAAAACGTGGCATGGCACTACCTAACTTTCACTTCTCCATCTGGACTGCCTATGGGAAATACTTAGAGATCTCTGCATTGATAATGTATTTGCACATTTGAAAAACTACACTCTGAATGTAAACTTTCAGCTACACACTTTTTTTTTCCTATATACAAATTAGAATCTTTGTTAAAAGCAACTTACCCTATTTTCCATATCTCAATAACTGGCTAGTGTAGATAAGGTGTCAGACAGCTTCTCTATAGTATAAAAATATTTCAAGTGATTTATCCTTTAATGATCATAAGGAATGATGAAAAGGGATTTTTCAATTAAAATTCTCAGAGAAGAAATATAATTCAGCTATTCATAGAAGACCTCTTGTTCAATTTATAACAAGAACAACAAAATTCAACTAAAAAAATCTTCCATTGAGCACATATATCTCTATCAATTATTGTCTAAAATGTACCCAGGGCAAGAACCATCCTTTAGGTATTATCATGTAGTCCCATAATTTTGGGCAAAAAACTTCTGTATATTTCTCAGATAGCCTTAAAATTTAAAATCACAGTAATATGGTTATTTAGTGTACTACCAGATGGCATTAAAGTGTACTGTGAGAGTCTTATTTTGCCTATCTGGAAAATCTCAATCCACCTTTGATAACTCAGTAGAAAAGCCATGTTCTATAGTACATTATCTTACATTGGAAAAAATCTAATTATTTTAAGAGATTTCTTCAAAAATGTTTCAAAACATGGCAAGAATTCTTCAATATAGTTTTAAAATAAACACATCAGGCCAATGATTAACGCTTTTATGCTATTAGCTGTTTTATCATCCATTTTCCAAACCAACTTATTCAGAGCAGGTTCATGGAGAAGCTTGATCCTATCCCAGAAAGCATTAGGAACAAGGTAGAAACAATCTCTGAACAACACAGGGGCTAACTTAGCATCAACAGTCCATCTAATCTGCATTCATTTGGACTGTGGCAGAAAACCTGGGATCTTGTGAATTTCCCCTTGGGGATTAATAAAGTATGTATGTATGTATCTATCTATCTATCTAACCTGAGCACTTGAAGGAAATTCACCCAGACATGAGTAGAATATGCAAACTCCACTCTGGAGGCCCCTAGGACTTGAATCCCAGTATCCATGGCGTAAGGCAGCAACACTACAATTGTTGCATCTGTTATGTTATTCTTATTTGTTTGATTGTGCTGTGTACTATTATAATGTTTTATTTTTTTAAATATGGGAGTAGACTTCAAGCACAAGAAATTAGGAGCCTTTGGACAGCGGCTGAGAAAACCAGAAGCAATAAATTGAGGAACTTTGTAAATCAAGCCTCAAACCTCAACACTGATAACTTGAGTAGGAGAACACAGGATGCACAGATCAGATGGTTTGGGGATGTGCAGTGAATGGTGTCAAATTATAATACATAATGCCCAGTCAGAGCTCAATATATTTCACATGAGCTTTTGCTGAGCACTGCTACTGTGCTGATTGATGTCTTTTTATACATTGTTTGTGCCTTTCCCGAGGAGTTTTGCAGACTTCTATATGGCTGAATTGGGAATTTTTAACATATATAATTGGACTCTAAGGTTGACTTTGAGATATTGTTCTGAGAGACTTTTTGATTGTTATTCCATAATGTTGTAATGTGTTTATAGTTGCCGATATTTTGTAGCTGTTGCAATGACAATCCTTCAACCACTTGGATCTGCGTGATGTATTAGACCATTAGAATAATCTAGATGAAAAGAGGCAATTCAGCCCAACAAACTCGCCAGTCCTATCCACTTAAATCGTTGAAAAAAATATCAAGTCTAGTTTTGAAAGTCTTACTGTCTACCACACTACTTGGAAGCTTATTCCAAGTGTCTATGGTGCTCTGTATAAAGAAAAACTTACTAATGTTTGTGCAAAATGTATCCTTAACAAGTTTCCAACTGCGTCCTCATGTTCTTGATGAACTCATTTTAAAATAACAGGATCAATAGTATGGAGTAATAGGGATTGTGGAAGAGAGATGAAAAAGAATGTGCAGGCAGGGTGGAATGGGTGGAGAAGAGTGTCAGGAGTAATTTTTGAAAGACGGGTATCAGCAAAAGTGAATGGGAAGGTCTACAGGATGGTAGTGAGACCAGCTATGTTAAATAGATTGCAGACGATGGCACTGACCAGAAAACAGGAGACAGAGCTGGAGGTAGAAGAGTTAAAGATGCTAAGATTTGCACTGGGTGTGACGAGGGTGAATAGGATTAGAAATTAGTACATTCAGGGTCAGCTCAAGTTGGACGGTTTGGGAGACAAAGTGAGAGAGGTGAGATTGCATTGGTTTAGACATGTGCAGAGGAGATATGCTGAGTATATTGGGAGAAGGATGCTAAGGATAGAGCTGCCAGGGAAGAGGAAAAGATGAAGGACTAAGCAAAGGTTTATGGATGTGGTGAGAGAGGACATGCAGGTGATGGGTGTAACAGAGCAAGATGCAGAGGATAGAAAGATATGGAAGAAGATGATTGGCTGTGGCAAACCCTAACGGGAGCAGCCGAAAGAAGAAGAAGGTCTCGATCCACTGTACTAATTCCCTTCATAATTTTACACACTTCAATCATGTTTCCCCTTAATCTTCTTTTACTTAAACTGAGAAGGCTCAGCTCTTTAATTCTTTCTTCATAATGTATCCCAAAACTGCACACAGTACTCAAGACAAGGCCTCACCAATACGTTATAAAGCTTGAGCAAAACTTCCTTGGACTTGTACTCCACACATCGTGCTATATAACCTAACATTCTGTTTGCCTTTTTAATGGCTTCTGAACGCTGTCGGGAAGTCGATAGCTTAGAGTCCACTATGACTCCTAAATCCTTTTCATAAGGTGTATTCTCGATTTTCAGACCTCCCTTTGTTTATTCAAATCTAATATTTTTACTTCCTATATGTAATACTTTACATTTACTGATATTAAACTTCATCTGCCTCACGTGGTCTGGTGTCAAAATCTCTCTGTAATAATTGGATGGATTCCAGATTATTTGCCAGTCCACCTAGGTTGGTATCATCTGCAAACTTAAGCAGTTTGTTACTTATATTTCAATCTAAATTATTTATATATTTTAAAAATAGCTGTAGACCTAGCTTTGACCCATGTGGAGCACCACTCTTAACATCGGCCAATTCTGAAGAGGTTCCTCACACCATTACCCTTTGCTTCTTGTGTCTGAGCGAATTCTGCACCCATCTAAAAACATCACCCAGAACTCTCACTTCTTTTAGTTTAATGTCCAACCTCTCTTGTGGCACCTTATCAAATGTTTTCTGAAAGTTCAGATAAATAATATCATAAGCTCCACTTTGATCGTATTCTTTTGTTGCTTCCTCATAGAATTCCAGCATGTTAGTGAAACATTACCTCTCTCTTCTGAACCCATGCTGACTGTTCAGAAAAACTTGTGTACTTGCCATGTGTTGCTGAATTTTTTCCTTAATAATTTCTTTCATTAATTTTCCTGTGATGCATGTTAAGCTTAGTGGTCTGTAGTTGCTTGGATCTGCCTGGTCACTCTTTTATAAAACGGGACAACATTTGCCATTTTCCAGTCCTTCTGAATTTCCCCAGTGTGCAGTGACTTCCTAAAAATATGTGTCAAGGTTTTATATATTGTGAAGGATGGCCGGCTGTTTATCCCGGCCAATACCCCCAAGCCGCCAGGTGGAGCCCTCCTTGCAGCATAGAGGTTCCCAGAAGACCAGCAGGGCATCACGGACAATGGAGTTTTTATGCACCGCCCTGCTGGATGCCATGGGGGCCACGAGAGGGAGCTGCAGGGAGGACCGAAGAGTTCTTTGTGCCCTATGACCCGGAAGTTCGTCATAGGAAGAGCGAAGGGCTTCCAGGTTGAAAAGAAAAGGACTATTTACCCTGACCCGGAAGGAATAAGGACTTGTGGACTGTTGGGCAGGAACACCTCCGGGTCAGGGAGTATAAAAGGACTGTGGGAGCTCCCAGACGGTGAGCTGAGTTGGGAGGCAGGGTGGCTAAGCGTCTGGGAGTGGAGGATTGTGATTTATTGGTTTATTGTTTATTATTGACTATTGTGGAGAGGAGCGTGCTTTGTGCACATAATTATTATAATAAATAATTATTTAGACTTTTATCTGGTGTCTGACGTGTGGTCCGAGGGTACAAGGGTGCGAGAAAACCCGTAATCTGTCACAATTGGCGTAGCTTCGGCAGGATTCTCTGGCCATCAGTTTGGCGGAGGACCTGAATTTAAAAATTTTATTGTGGACAGAATACCCCAAGAAGACAGCGTCAAGACACGCAGAAAAATCGCCAGAAACCTCACCTTTATCAAGTCCGTCATGGGGAAGAAGAAGACAAAGCAGAGCGCCAGCAACAGCGAAGGTCTAGCGCTCGACATTGCCTGCGCTCAAGACGAGCCATGGAGCAGCTACGCGTTTCAGGAGAGATTTCCGGAGGAGGACATCCCCGACGAGGTATGTGCAGGGAATGTACTTTACAATCTTTTTAATTTAACACCTGTTGTCCCGTGTACATACCTCCCAGATGTCCATCCGAAGGCTCTGCGGGAGGCAGAAGATAAACCCGAAGGCGATGGCGCGCTCTCGTTCAGGCAAACGAGTAACCCGAAGGACTTCCGCATTACGGGTGCCGGCGAGGGACATGGGTCGTACCACGAAGGATTCCAGAAAGGTGACGCTCCGTGTCCAGCTGTTTGTGACTTCGCCCAAGAAAAGACGGACTTGATTTTTCCGAAGGGGAAAGGGGAGGTGAGCAAAGCACCGCTCAACCCACAAGAAGTTAAGGAGGGCCGGGAAATGGCTGGTCGATCTGACGACAAATTAATACAGGCAGATCGCAGCCCGCCAAAGATGGCGGCCCGGTCCTCGTCCAAAGAGAAGTCCAAGTCCCAGGCTCCCTTGCGGAATCCGTCAGAGCACGTGCCAGAAGCGGGCGTGCTCATTGGCTCCCGGCAGGCAGAGAAGACAGATGAGGAAGTAAGTCTTATGCCGGTCGAAATAAATAATATTGACTTGCGGGAACTCGAGCGCTTGATCGAGCCCGTAAAGAGTGTTTTACAGGTCCTGACGACCATTGAGAAGATCGTCGGGGAATTGGGAGCGGCAGCCAAAGCGCCGTTGGAGAAGCTGAGGGATTACGTGCAGCGATTTGGTGGGGAGCCTCCCATATATCATGATGTGGCGGTACAGGTATGTGAAACCCGTACCGTATATAAAACAAGAGGGACGCAGTGTAAACCGGGCCCGCTTTTAATAAATAGCGGGTGCCAATACACGGCGTGCCCTACAAGAGAGGCTGGTACGATAACCGAGTGGCCGGCGGAAGGGCTAATCGATCCGGGGCAGCTAGACAGTGCTGACTCCCGGAGCGAGGCAGCCCTAAAGACGCCGCCACCGGTAATTTATAAAGTAAAAGGGGTGCAGACAGTAAAGGGTCTCTCTTCATCTAGTAGAGACTCAGACTGTGGACAAGCCCCAGATCAAGCAGGAGATCCCGAAAATAAAACGGGGGTCTCCTGACAAAGAAAGAGAGAAAGCACCATTAGAGGCGGCAGGGGTTTCACTCCCAGCAAAACAAGGGGCGGACCTAACATTTCCTAATTGTTTTCAGTCCCGCAGGGGGAGAATACCAGGAGGACGGAGGCAGTGCTACGGGTGCCGAAGGTTGGGCCACATTTGGCGATACTGTCCTTGGAGAGAGGGGGACAAGATATCGAATTGGAATAATATTCCCCCTAGGTTCTCCAGGGACCAAGATATTCGGATTAATCAAGGCTCAACCGGAATGTCCTCTTGGAGTAGGACTTCCCTCTCGGGGCAGGCCGCTCCGAATCTTTATAATTCGTCGCTGGGGATACTGTGGAGGATGGCCGGCTGTTTATCCCGGCCAATACCCCCAAGCCGCCAGGTGGAGCCCTCCTTGCAGCATGGAGGTTCCCAGAAGACCAGCAGGGCATCATGGACAATGGAGTTTTTATGCACCGCCCTGCTGGATGCCATGGGGGCCACGAGAGGGAGCTGCAGGGAGGACCGAAGAGTTCTTTGTGCCCTATGACCCGGAAGTTCGTCATAGGAAGAGCGAGGCTTCCGGGTTGAAAAGAAAAGGACTATTTACCCTGACCCGGAAGGAATAAGGACTTGTGGACTGTTGGGCAGGAACACCTCCGGGTCAGGGAGTATAAAAGGACTGTGGGAGCTCCCAGACGGTGAGCTGAGTTGGGAGGCAGGGTGGCTAAGCGTCTGGGAGTAGAGGATTGTGATTTATTGGTTTATTGTTTGTTATTGAGTATTGTGGAGAGGAGCGTGCTTTGTGCACATAATTATTATAATAAATAATTATTTGGACTTTTATCTGGTGTCTGACGTGTGGTCCGAGGGTACAAGGGTGCGAGAAAACCCGTAATCTGTCACAATATGTACTCACTAACCTCATTAAGAACTTGAGGGTAAATATTATCTAGTCCTGGTGATTTCTTTGATTTCAGCCTATTTAATCTGAGCATTACTTCTCCCTCTACAATTTCCAAATCCCTCAGTACCTTCTTGCTAGTCCCATTTACTGCTAAGCAGTTATCTATTTCTAGACTACAGAAAAATGCTAGTTTAGAACATCTGCTATTTCAATGTCTGTATTTTTTAATTCTCCTTTACTATTCCTGATGCACCTCCCCTCCTCCTTGACTGTTCTTTTTCTACTAAAATACTGAAAGAATCTCTTAGGGTCGTATTTCGCCTTATCTTCTATATTCCTCTCCAACTGTCTTTTAACCTCCCTAATATCCATCTTAATGGCTGCCCTCATGTTCTCATACACCTTATAATTCACTTTGGAGTTATTAGTCTTATATGCCTTATACAGCGTTTTTTTTCCTTTGCAGCTTCTTTTTTAACTCTTTAATAACCCACTGTAGAGTTTTTTTTAAAGTTCCTATTAATTCCATATTTAGGTATTGTGACAATGATGGCAATATACCAGTGCTTAACACGACACAGGCAGACACGGGAGGCAAACTTATAAAAACAAAGAGGCCTTTTATTTTTCTTCGCTCATGTGGAACGTCTTCCCCGTCTCCATGAGCCCACAACACAGTACAAAGCACAAATCACCTCTAAACAATACTTCACTTTCTCCTTCCTTCTCCTCCTCTCTTCTCAGGCAAGCTTAGTACCCCTACTCCTGACTCTGGCTCCCGGAGTGGTGGCTGCTGGCTCCTTTTATAGTCCACCTGGAAGTGCTCCAAGTGTTTGATGACCTACAGTATTTCCAGCTTCACTTCCAGGTGTGGTGGAGGAACCGTCCACACAGGCTCAGGAACCACTGCAGCACCCTCTGGTGGCATCCCCGGATCCCAACAGGGTTGTAGAGAACTCCATCTCCAATGGAGCCATGCGGGAATCCGAGGCACCACTGCCACCCATGGGGTCTGCCATCTAGCGTCTCGCGGGATTTACTGTTCTGTCCATGCTTGCTCCCCCTGTCCCCTCAGTGAAGAGGTGTCCCAGCCGGACAAAGACCACAGCCGTCTGTGACAGTATGTACCTGTCCTGCATTACATGTAAAACATATTTAAACCTGTTTCACTGCTCCTCGACTGTCTCTCTCCACAATTAAAGGCTTATCCCAGTCTATCTTCCTTAGACTTTGCCGCATCTCCTCAAAATTTGCCCTACTAAATTTAAACTTAACAGTTTTACAATACAATAAATTTTTATATAGCCCAAATTCACACAAGAAGTGCCACAATGGGCTGTAACAGGCCTTGCCTTTTGACAACCTCCCAGCCTTGAGGCTCTAAGAAGACAAGGAAAAACTTCCAAAATAAACCCTTGTAGGGAAAAAAAAGGAAGAAAACTTGGGAAAGGCGATTCAAAGAGAGACCCCTTCCCGGGTAGGTTGGGTGCGCAGTAGGTGTCAGAAAAAGGGGGTAAACACAATACAATAAACAGAACACAAGTAATCTTCAAGACACTGGTGTAATAGAAATATTATAAATATATAGCAGAATTCGAACGGTAGATTATATCACATAATACAATTTGCATCCACACTCTTACAAAACAATGAGAACTGTATTATATTATGATCATTTGATCCTAATGGTTCAGTCACCCCTACACCTTCAATCCTATCCTGATTACTACAAAACTCTCTTGATTATTATAAAAATGCCTAACATCATCGGTGTGACTGTGTAAAGGCTGGTGTGCATTTCCGCTTTGGATGAAAACAGTGTTTAGTGTGTAGTTCCTTGAGGTAAAACTTTTTCTGGTTTACAAATTTCTTTGTCAATTCGGTCAATGATTATTGATTAACGTTCTTGGTTTGGTGAACGACTGGTTTGACTTTTTGGTGACAAATCCTGCTTGAATTTCTGACCACATTTCATCTGATGCTTTTAATTTTAACGTTTCACTGTCTCATTCTGAGGCAGAAAAGTGACCTTCAGACATACACAGCCAAAAACATGCACACTCCACACACACACACACTGCCAAGAACAACCCATTTCCTTTAACAACTTCTGTCATAAGTATCACTGTATTACAGAGGAGTGCAGGACACTACCGCAGCAAAGGTGTAGAAGGTGTAGCAGTGAGATGTGCCCTAAGGGAATGTAATGAGTCATCTGGAAAGAATGCATTGGAAAGTTCCTGCATGACTATGAAGTTCGGTGGATCCAATCTTCAACTAAGCCCAGAGACACAACTGATTGGAAATCCCTTTGCAAACCCTCTACACTATATGGTATAGGAGGGCTGGATTAACTAGGTAAGCAAATATCTCAGAGTTGATGACTGCACTGTGGCTGTCATTATGGTCTAGTTATAACTGGTGACTTCTTCTTAGAAGCAGCAAATTTATCAGGCAACGGGATTTGGCCATGGAGGGCGGAGAGGCAGAGCTTAGACCTTAGCAGGCTTGTTGTGTTCTTTGTGGATGAGAGGTGAAGTAAAGGACAGTTAAACTGCTGAGTAAATGCCCTTTGTATCCTTCGTGTCTTTTTTACCTCAGATCCCAAGACAGGCAGATGTTACTTTCTCATGTGGCAATGTCTCAAAGGAATCATTGTGATTTGACTGAAATATGCACAACAGGCATTTGTGTGAAAAGCAGAACTAACAGAACAAATGCAGCACTTTAGTCTACTTAATTTCTGATAAAAGCAAGAACATCTGTATGGTTATTGACCCCTTTCTCAAATTTCTTTATCCTCAGTTTACCCATAGATTTTAAGTATGAATGATAGCCTGCCAACAAATGAAGTAACTTACTGATTATTATCCATCCATCCATTTTCCAAATCTGTTATAATCTGAGCAGGGATGCGGGGAAGTTGGAGCATATGGAAATATAATGCACAAAGCAGGAACAATCACACTGGTACACCTGGAGGAAACCCACATGGACACAGGGATAACATGCAAATGCAGGGAGGATCCAGGAAATCAACCCTGGCCTTCTTGCTACAAGTCAGCACTGCTACGACTGCACCACCATCTCATTCTTTTTCATCTTCATCTTTTCCCATTTCTGTGTGTGGCCAATGTGCTTCATCAACCCTCTCCATACAACCTGGTCCTGCACATCCTTGCCAATCAAGCCCTTTTCCTTCAGATCTTCTTTAATTTTATCTTTCCATCCCCACTTTCACCTCCCTCACTCTCGCTTCCCCTGAACTTCTATTCTCATCACTTCTCTTCCCATGTATCCATTGTCGCGCCTCAACATGTACCACCTCAACCTGCTTTCCTGTATCTCTCCCACAATGCCGCCCTGATTATTGTGAAGAAGGATATTCAGTTTTGTGTATAGTATGTACTCATTCATATCACATTAAACATTAAACAAATTTGCTTCAGTTTGTTTTTTAGCATTAAATGGAAATCGTCAACATTTCATGAAAACCAGCCAAAAAAACATAAATGTAAATGCTACACCATTTGTCATTACCACATTACAGAGAGCTGAGTAATGTCTCCACACTTAAAAGCTTATCCCAGTCTATCCTCTTTAGACTTTGCCGCATCTACTCAGAATTTACCCTACCAAAGTTACACTTGACAGTTTTAGTATTTGCATCCGCAGTCTTTACAAAACACTGAGAACTGTATTATATTATGATCATGTGACCTTAATAATAATACCTTAATTATATCCTGATTACCACAAAACTATCTTGATTATTACAAAAATGCATAACATCATCAGAGTGACCATGTAAAGGCTGGTGTGCATTTCAGTTTGGATAAAAACAGCGTTTAATGTGTAGATAAAACTTTTTCTGGATAACAAACTTCATTATCAGTTCGGTCTCTTGATTGACGTTCTTGGTTTGGTGACAGATCGGTTTGACATTTTGGTGACAACTCCTGCTTGTATTTCTGAAAAATATGAAAGGATGTCACAGTTCTATATGGAAAAATAACACTTAGACAAACCCTTGTTTGACAGGGGATTTGGTGAAGTGAAAATGTTTTCTATTTTTATTTTGCGTCCTGCAGGTACACTTCATCTCTTGTGTCTGCTCAAATTAGAGTTAGATAGTTTTTTTGCCTGTGGATTTGCGTTGAAGAGGAAGGCCATTACAGCAAGCAGTGGAAGTAACTTGAAGTAAGACGGCCTACAATTATTTAATCTTTTTTCCTACTACAGTATTTCCTTTCTTGCTCGCCTTTCTATCTGAATGCATAAGAACAAATTCTTGACCCTTGCTTTATCATTTTCCTGCTCCCTCTGTTATCTTATCTCTCTCTGCTATGTCCTTTGTGACCTTTTTTATCCTTCATACTAAAAGTGTTTTTGTAATTGAGGGTGCAAATCATTTTTTACACTGTATTAAAAAAGTACAAACACTTCTGTCTGTGAGGCTGTAACTTGCATAACATGGGAACAAAATGACCTGGACAAATTCAGCTTTCAGGAACGTTTATTTGATTCATTACTAAATTTTTTTCAGTTGCTCTCGAACCAGCAACCTAAGGCTACATCCACGCTATTATGTTTTCATTTAAAAATGGCAGGTAACACTTGTGGTTGGTCGGCCAGTCATCAAACATTCACCACGTCCTCTCAGTTGTGGGAAGCAGATCGTAGATATGTGATACAGTATCTGCCAAATAACAGAAAGAGTACACAACATGTGTTTCACCCTTTTTGGGGCTCGTCAGGTGTATACACTTTGGTATCCCCTTACGGGATCGACCCTCAGATGTCAGTACTGAGGGGAAGCCTCTGACGCCCCACCATGGCAACTGGTTCACTTATTTGGCATTGGGAAGAGCGGAGTATTACGTTCTTTTTAAGTCTGAATCTCAGTCTGATTATTAGGTGGTTACCTACCAGGTAATGTTTGTGGTTGGTCGGCCTTTCGGCAAACATTTGCTACATCCTTTCAGTTGCAAGAAGCAGATCATAGATATGTGACACAGTATCTGCCAAATAATACAAAGAGTACACAACAGTGGTTTCACCCTTATTACACACGTGTGCATAGGGGACAGCAGAAGGCCTCTTGAGACTGTAATTCTACCAGCACACCAGAAGTTGCCACTGTATCTTAACACCTATAGCTCTTCCTCCCTCTTTAGACTGAATGTTTGATGGTAGAACATCTTTGATGTCACATCCTGTGTCTGATCACCAGGCCCCGCCTCTTCCTGCCGGGAGGACTGAAAACCGGAATCTCCATCATTTTTGCCAGTTCTATCCTGAACTCATGTCTGAAAAGACCTCTTAACTATTATTTGACAATTTCTTCTATTCTCTTATTGCAATACAGGGTTACCGGGTTGGTACCCAACTCTTTATTGTTGGCAATACAGGGTTACCAGGTTGGTATCCAACTGTTTATTGTTGGTAATACAGGGTTACCAGGTTGGTACCCAACTCTTTATTGTTGGCAATACAGGGTTACCAGGTTGGTATCCAACTGTTTATTGTTGGTAATACAGGGTTACCAGGTTGGTACCCAACTCTTTATTGTTGGCAATACAGGGTTACCAGGTTGGTATCCAACTGTTTATTGTTGGCAATACAGGGTTACCAGGTTGCTATCCAACTCTTTATTGCTGTCCTTTGATTCTCTTACAACACATTTTCCTTGATTTATCCCTCTGCTCCACAGTTTAAAATAAAAACAATCACAAACATTTCAGATGTGATTAAAGTGCACATTGCAGACTTTAATTTAAGGGTAGTCGCATACGTTTTGTTGACACCATATAGAAATGACAACACGTTTTCTGCACATGCCTCAAATGAACTTCCACACAGTTTCCTTTATACTTGAATGTTATCACTACTTAGCTTTGCTGTTATCTTTTTAATAACTTTCATCATTGGCAATGCCTGACTACTTCATTTCAAGAAAAGAGAATTGCTGTGGTGTCTTATACCAGCATTTGACCCCATCATCACTATCAAAACTGGTGGTGTGGCTAACTGATCTGCAAGTCACATTGGTCACATTGGCACATAACACATGGGACATCCCAACTTTAAGTCCTCTGGTACTGATGTCTGGATTATTATAACTGATTTTATTTAACCCCAAAGAAGCAAAACATCACAGAAAAGGCTTTGGTTTAGAAGCCAATGCATTGGTAGAAGTTTGCCTTATTTGTCTTTGAGAGAATATCACGTGTGGACCTTAATTTTCTATTTCTTTTTTTTTACTGGTGCAACAGAACATCTGTACAGTACGTCAACAAATCTGTTTGAATCAAAGGGCAAATGGGATTAAAAATTGTGAGAAGAGCTAGGGAAGTCATATATGGTGGGTCAAAATTTTGGAAGGCTGATATTTTACCAGCATTTGCATTAAAACAACAAGCTGGTCTATGTGAAAGAGCTGTTTGTTATTTCCAATTGTGATATATTTGCGAATGATGCTGGCTTTCAAACTATGACCTATACCAGTTTTGCATAGGTGTATTTGCAGGATTTATCTCTAAATAATTATCTAGACTCCAAGGAGAAGACAAGCACAATGAAACAAAGAAGATGTCAGTGTACTTCCTCATCTTGAATTTAAATTGCAAATTGGAAAACACGGACAGAGAAAGACAAGTGTTCAAGGTAATAGCTGCTCACTGTTTGTGCATTTGCTGACTTAGAAACAGTTCAATTGGGGAAATTAAAGAATTGTCATTGGGACGTCAACTGCCAAGGTACCAAGGCCTTAAGAACATGGTTTGACAACTTTACTTTCTATGAATTGTGCTTTTATTTGCCATGATGTTTTTTTCTTGGATTTTAACAAATCATTGTGTGTTGTATGGGGATAGAGCTAAAAAGGTTTAAATTACAGTATTTGTTGAAAATCTAAATTAAAAATAATATTCAGCTTTTTCCTGTTGTTCAACATCGCAAAATAATACGCACATATTCTTTTAATGGGTTAATTGTTGAGTTGTGTGCCCTGTGTTGGTTCCTGCAGACCCCTGTGACCCTGTAGTTAGGATATAGCGGGTTGTATAATGGATGGATGGATTGAATTGTTGAGTTGTTCTCTTGTTCAAAAATGTAATTTGTTTTTCACTTCATTTGAATGACAGTTGCACCGGGAAGTATTTTTTAATATATTAGATGGAGAATACCATTATAATCGTCAAATAAACTTTGCAATTAATTGCTTGGCTGCATAGTGGAACAGTAGGTAGTATTGCTGCCTCTCACATCCAAGGATCTGAATTCAAGTTCTGGTAACTGTCTGTACAGAGTTGTGCATTGTCTGTGTCATCATGGATAGACTCTGGGGACTCGGTCTTCTAGGAACCTTTATTTTTGAGGTTCATCAATATGGATGGATAGGTGGATGGCTGGGTGATTAGTTAATGAGCAATATTGTGGTACAGTGATTAGTGCTGCTCCTCATGACTTCAGGAACCTGGAGTGCTTAATCTATATCTTTTTTTGCCCTTGTTGTTCTATGGCTTCTTTTGAGAAATCTTCAGCTTCCTCCAGTTTCACAAAAACACAATTTTAAGATTTTATGTGTCTCTAAATTGCGAGTTTGTTGCAGATGGGCTGAAACCCCAGTCCAGGATTTGTTCTTTTTTGTGATTTGTCGAAAGTTGTCAAGTCTGGCTGGGGCTCTCTGCAGAAATCTAGGGGATAAAGCAGGATATGTAAATGGATGGATGGATAATCATTTGTTGATATTAACTTGATTCTTGTCTAATTACAATACCAGAGTGATTTTTCTCCCTATGAACAAAGAGACACTAAAGTAGTTATTTATTAAAGTAACCTGATTATTCCATTTTAAGGCTACAGGAATATAATGAATCTGTTAAGCAAATGCTTTCTAAATAATTCTTTTAAAATAAATGATATATACATTCTTGATACATGTGAATAGCAAGAATATATAACATTCCAGACCATTGCTATTCTAATTCAGGTTCATTGGAAGCCTGATCACGTGATGGAAATAACTCTGACTGGGGCACACCTAAGCACACATCCACAGTGCTTCATGAGGGCTCATTTTGAATCGTGTTTATACTTTTTATTATTGTCAGTATAACTGCTTTATCTCTTCTCCACTTATGATCTGTATTAAGCATATTTGAATCAATTTATTATTTTTTTAATTTAGCAGACATTTTCGTTCATAGAAACATCCTATAAGCTATAACAACCGTTGACAGCTTTCACAGCATTTTTAAAATGTAGACTCATATCCTATGTGTTATTCCAAAAGTGTACATCCATTGCAACATCCGCCTAGCTTTGAAGTAATATGTAGAACACACTAGATGTTTAAAAAAGTAGCATGAGCATCAGCAAGTAGTGTGATGTCTGCAGTGGGCACTCCCTGTGCTGAAGAACTGCGAAGTAAAGGAATTTAATTAACGTGACTTTGGCTCAACTGCCAAGGCCAGTTGCTGTCAGTGCACATTTTATACTTTGGCCCTAACCCTATTTTATTTGGTACTTTAATTTCTTTTCACATTCTGTTGATCTGTTAACTGGTTATTCTAATTTGGCCAAGTTAGGGTTAATTTTGCAAACAAAAAAAGAAAAACAATGAAAACAGATTCATGGTGCAAAATATAATGCAAACAGGTGCAAGGCCTTGATTCAGTCCTTTGTCACAACATATTACATCCATCTATTCCATTCCATTTTCTTAACCTATTTATCCGAGGCAGCTTTCTTAAAACAAGACAAAACCAACCACTCAGTGCCAATGCCTCATATGTATGAGAGTTGCACATAGAGAGCAGGAACCAAGAGGGCATCAATGTTCATAAGTGGTTTCAGGAATCATTTAAAAAATGTTAGTGGAAATAATACAGGAACAAGAAGATTTAGTAAAAATACAGTAAAATTTTTGACTCCTTTTCTTTCTATAAATAGGAAAACATTAAAAGTCACAATGATGAAAGCACACACAGAAAATTGTGTTTAACTCACAGGCTGGTACGTTTCTCACAATATCACGGACAGGTCACGGCCTTAGCCGCATATTCTGATAGAGGAGAGAGGCCAGTATTGTGCAGAGCAGTTTACATATGCTAAAGAAAATAATAAAATAATATAAAAATGCAATGGCACACACAGTTGTGTTCTATAGTGAAGGAAGCAGAAAAGCTAGTGTTTTATAGAGAAGTACATCAGCAGTACAATACAATTCCCTCGATCCATTCTGCATGTTTCAGACATTGAGAAAGACAGGACATATCACATAGTTAATCAGTTTTTAAGCAGCAAAATGACAAAAAAGCATTATACGTTAAGAATATATTAGCAATCAGCTCTACAATAAAGACAAGAACTAGGTGTGGATTTTTTAAAGAAAAAAAACATACTGTACAATCATGCTCAGAAATTTACATACCCTGGAAGAATTTGTGAAATATTGTCCCATTGTTTGAAAAATACAAGTAATCTTGCGGAAAGCTTTCTTTTATAATTAAGAAGTGTGCTCAAGCGAAGCAATTTATTACCAAATTTTTAAATCATAATGATAACTGAAATCACCCAAATGGAACCGATCAAAACTTTACATACCCTTGAATGTTGGGGCTGATAATATACACACAAGTTGACACACACAGGTTCAAATTAAGGGTAATTAAGGGAGAGTGTCCATGCCTGTAACCTCTTTGACTGGAATCAGTGTGTATAAATAGTCAATTTAAATTCATGCAGAGCTGCACTGACTTTGCTGGATATCGAGCCATGGGGAAAGCAAAAGAACTGTCAACGGGCCTGTGAGAAAAGGTTGTTGAATTCTATAAATCAGGAAAAGTATATAAAAAGATATCCAGAGATCTGAAAATGCCTGTGAGTAGTGTTAAGAAAGTTAGGGCATCTGTTATTACAAAGCCACAGTCAGGTAGACCAACCAGGATTTCAGCCACAACTGCTAGGATTATTTGTTGAGATGCCAAGAAAAACTCACAAGCCTCTTTAGGTGAAATACAATAAGGAGGTACTTGAACGAAATGGGCTGCATGGTTGAGTTGCAAGAAAAAAGCCTTTATTTGTGCCAGCGCCCTAAAGCAGCTCAATATCAATATGCCAAGCAATATCTAGACAAGCCTGAAAAGTTCTGGAACAAAGTCCTTTGGAGTGATGAGACGAAAACTGAACTTTATGGTCATAACCATAAACACTATGTTTGTAGAGGACGCAACAAGGCCCATGACAAAAAAGTACTCCAACCCTACTGTGAAGCAAAGAAGTGGATCTCTGATGTTCTGGGGGTGTGTGATCTGCAGCAGCAGAGGTAACTTAATGAAAATTGATGACAAGATGAATGCAGCATGTCACCGGAAAATATTGGAGGAAAACTTGCATTCATTGGTGCGCATGGGACGCACTTGGATATTCCAACACGACAATGATCCAAAACACAAGACCAGGGTATTTCTTCAGTGACTACAGCAGAATTACGTGAAGGTGCTGGAGTGGCCATCACTGTCTCCTGACCTTAATATTATTGAGTCACTTTGGTGAGATCTCAAACGTGCAGTTCATGCAAGACAACCCAAGAATTTACGGGACCTGGAGACTTTTTGCCAAGAAGAATGGGCAGCTCTGCCACCTGAGAAAATCAAGGGCGTCATCCACAACTATCCCAAAAGACTGCTTGCCATCATTGATGCTAATGGGGGCAATACGCAGTATCAAGAACTAAGGGTATGCAAACTTTTGAACAGGGACCATCTCATTATTTTCCTTATGGCTATTATATGTTTAATGGCTGTGCTCTTCTGTGATGCCTTATAGTTTAATTTGGATTCCATTAAAAGTAAATGAAATGTTTTAAATTTTGAAATGTTTTGCATGATTAGTCATCTTTTATTTAAAGTATGGCATAAATCTTAAAAATTCTGTCAAGGTATGTAAACTTATGAGCACAAATATATGTGATTGCATGCTTATACACTATATACTCAATACACTTATGTACACATACATACTCAACACAGTCAGAGTTAACGTATGCTTGGTCAATTTTTCTTTTCTCCAATTAGCTGTTGCTTATGGCACCTGGGGCACAACTGTTCAATGGGGTAAAGTGTATGGTTATGTAGCTCAATTTTTGAATTAGCCATTCCTTAAACCATTAGAACAATTATATCAGGAATAGACAATTCAACCCAACAGACTCTTCCATCCCGTTCACCTAGATTCTCCAAAAATAACACCAAGCCAAGATCCTAATGTCCTTAAAGTCCAATGGTAAAGGAAATACCCAAATAATTTACTTCTGAAAGGTAAAAATAAACAAGCTAAAATGCACTCTAGTGTCTACTTAAGTAAAAGTAAGAAAGTATTTGCTTGAAAATATCCTAAAAGTAGTAAAGTAAAAGTACTTGTTTATTGTATTCCCTGATTCAGAAATAATATGGAGTGAGGTGTGCCTCCTGATATTACAGGTTGTTGTACCATTGTAATTAAGAAAATGCAGATTGTGCTACAGACAAAGCTGTATTAAGACCTCCATGGACCCCAAGCTCAAAAGGACCCCCCCATTATGAGCACTGAGAAAAAAAAACTCCAAAACTTTGCATCGAACCAATTTGATCCTTTTTTATTCATTACAGTGTCAGCACCCAAATAAATTTAGCAAGTGGGTCATTGGATTTTCATGGGGGCCGGGGATGATGCGTACTTACAGTTCCAATAAAGTCTCTTTGATTCATAGCAGATATGCCTGAGAGTGCATAAGCAACAGGTATAAGGTGTAAGACAGCTGCAAACAGGCCTTTGTCATACAGATTTTAACGCTACAAGTTCACATGGCATCACACATACAGTCTACAGTACTGTAAAATCATGAAATAAAACAAAATAGAAAATATAAAAACAAAATGTTCAGCCTACCACTGCATGATATTATAATAAGCTGTTAATACTTTAGGTACTAATAATACTAATAGGTTGTAAAATGCACCAGGCTGATGCGCGATATGTCTTAGTATAAAGACAGATGTTAAACCACTGAACTTACCTTTTGAAGAGGTGAACTTGAAGAGTCCATAAACTCAACTTCAGCTGAAGCCATATCCTCAAAATCTCTCTTTAAATTTTCCTTTCTTTGTACTACTGGGCTCTGGCTTTGAATGAGACACACACAGTCAGCAAGGGATGGGTGAACAAGTGTATTAAAAACAATCAAAAGCAAAACAGTGTCCAAATAAATAGTGTGGTGTTCAGTTCCAGGTGTATAAATAAATAATCTATTTTAAAAGAGTGCTTCTGTGGAGATTAAAACTATCAATTAATTAAATCCAAAACAAAATCTATAAAAAAATGAGCTGCATAAATCCATAAAAACATGGGCATATAACAAAAATGTAAATGTCTTTCTTTCCCTTCAAGCATAATTTCTCACATGAATATTACTAAAATAGAAAAGTGGGAGACGAATGTTTTGTTAAAACAATCCTCTGTTTATTCATATTCCAAATCTGTTTATTCAGAGCAGGGTCATGGGGAAGTAGTGGGTGGTTTATCACTCTCGGACAAACTTGGATAATTTTACCACAGTTCTGTGGCGACCCATCACAAACATGTCCGCGACTCATAGCTTAGGAAACATTGCTCTAGTGAAAGAGGCTGAGGCATCATGGATTTGTTTTAGCACTCCTGAGCAGCTCTACTGAATCAAATTGTTTGTGCTTATAAATTGATTCAAATGATTCACTGAATAGAGTCCTTTAATAAGAACAAGCCGTTCATGTGACTGTAAAGTGTAACTTATTGCCATGTAAAACAGTAGAAAGTTGAGATGTTTGATATAAAACATAGTCGTGTAAAAGTGTCCACAGCTAAATCTACTTAAGTACAGATAAGTGAAAAATGCAATTGTACTTTGTTCACTTTCCACCACTGTTATTGACCTACTCCATGTGTCTACCTTCTAACATTTGTATGAAAAAGCCTTTAACAAAGTTTCCAACTGTGTCTTTGTGTACTTGCTGAAGACTTTATTTTAAAGTATCAGCTGGAATCCACCATGCTAATTCCTTTCATAATTTTAAACGTTTTGATCTTGTCAAGTTTTAGTCTTGGTTTGCTTAAATTGAAATTGAATTTCTTCTCATCGCTCATACCTCTTTGTCCCAGTATCAGACTAATTGCTCTTTTCTGGACTTTCTCTAGCACTGCTATGTCTTTTCTTGTAAGAATGAAGTCCAAACCTGTGCACAGCACTCCAGGTGATGCCCCACTAGTGCTTTATAGAACTAAATTAGTGTCATAGTATCAAACAAACATGATGTTTATGTTGCAGAACTGGAAGGAAATTCGGATTGTCTCAAATGCATTTTTTGGTTGTCTGTTTACACTTAATTTCTGTGCGACCTACATCCTTAAACTGCATTTACAATGGCAATAAGCTAAACTGACAGGCACACACACACACACACAAATGAACATAAGCCCAGAAAAGTCAGAATTCAAAATCATCCTAAAGTTGCTGGCATGAGAGGTTCTGTGCAAACCTACAAAATACAATTTGTCCTCAGCTTCCTCTCTGGCTTCATTGGGATTTGAATCTTATCATCACCGAGCCCAAGAAAGTTGTGTGCCTTCCAAGACTTAATGTTGGCAGGGCATCTTATTAAAATATTAACTCATCTGTCATCATTTGCTTTCCTAAAGAGGCTGAGTTGTGTTTCATATGCATAAAAATGATGGGGCAAATCATGTCTCTCACCTATACAAAGGCAAGAAATAAACAGCCATCAAGATTTAACATTGGTTGTATCCCACGGTCAATTGAGAGTTATGATGATAATCAATCTGAAGGTGATAATTCACACTTAAAAAAAGTCAAAAAATGCCTAAATACTTCAAAATAGAACTAAGTTCTACACATTTAAAAAAAAGCCCTCAAATCTGAAGAACAGAGAGATTCTTCTTCTTCTTCTTTCCCTTCATCTTCGGTGTGGGATCAGTGCGCTTATTCAACCTTCTCCATATAGCTCGGTCCCGCAGCTCCTCCCCAGTCAAGCCCTCTTCCTTTAAATCTTCTTTTACTTTATCCATTCTCCTCCACTTTAGCCTCCTTTCCTCTTTTTTCTTCCCCTGTATTTCCCATCTTTCTTTTGCCCACATATTCATTGTCTGTCCTCATCACATGTCCATACCATTTCAGCCTTCTTTCCTGTACTTTCTTAGATGTCTCTCCCAATTTTGATAAACTTCTGATGGTCTCTGTCCTTTTTATTTGTTTTTTGGTAACTCCACACATCCATCTCAACATTCTCATTTGGAACTGCCAAAACCCCCTTTTCTAAAATAACAAAAATCTATTATTCATATTTAATTGTAGATATTTCTAAATACAAACAAAATTTGTAAAAAATATCCAGAAATTCAAATGTAAAGAACTCAAAATTTAAAAAAAAAACACACACAAACCTATACTCATAAAAATACTGTATATTATATGTTTATATATTTGTATATCAATGCAAAATAATTCTGAACAGTTCAAAAGATAAATAAACAAGAAATTGGACTAAAGAAAGGCCAAGGTGCACAATCCAAAATACAAAATTAAAGTCAAATTCCAAAAACAAGAAACATCAAATTTAAAAAAAAAAAAAAAACACCAACCAGAAAGAGGGGAACCGCAAGGGGAGCTGAAGCAACACAATGCGAGTTTGCTGGTTTAGTGCTCTCAAATAGGCCGCAGCCAGCAGTCCTGTAAGGTGCACGTCTGGCATTCCTGGCCACAACAAATTATTACAGTTTCAGATTTGTGTTGTAAGAATAATCCTAGTGTATATTTTGCAATTCTTTGTTGAAAACAATATTAGTTTTAACCAATCTTTTGGAGACACCATCCATCCAGCTCCATTTTGGATTTATAAAATTTTGGTGGTACTTTATTCTCATAAATAAGATCTGCAAGAGAGCTTTGTGTGATGCTATCATAGCCACATCTATTTCCGATTAAGATACAGCAGTGGCTAAGTTTTGGATTTAAAAATACACAAATCTCTGTGAACGGAAGTGATTCAAACAACAGACTTTTCTAGATAACCAGTATTGTGCTTGCTTCTTTGACTCCTTATATTTGCCCTACATTTTAAACTTTGATGATCTATTTTCTGTTTCTATTCTGGTTTTCACCACTGCCCATTTCCTGACCTCGTAGTTTTGCCACTAAAGGCTCCATTTCCTACTCACAATAAGAATGAAGGTCCATCTTTTCAGATATGCTTTGTTATAATTTAATTAAATAAAAGAAAGAAACAAACTTTTTTATTATTTCAAAAAATTAAGTCATTTACAAAAAATTGATAAAAATAAAAAAAACTAAAAACAGGAGCAGAGCTCTGGCAAAAACAAAACACTGAAAAAGTACCAGACATTACTACCTGACCAAAATGTATAAAAAAAAAAGTAAAAATCTAATTAATTATATAAAGTTTCTGCTGTGCATCTGAAGCTATTGAAATATGCAGATGAAGGGCTCTAAGAACCCTGTAGTGGAAATGTGGTTTTGGAAAGTGTATGACTGGAAAGACAAAGCAGAATAGACAGACATCCTTTTGTATTCATCATTTGAAAAATGTAAAGAAATCAGTTACTTGAAGAGCCAACAAAAGCTATTATTCCTCCTGAAATTAAGCAGCATCACGAAAGCCTACCAGTAATATTAAGCTATTTGATACTTGCAATCTGAATGTAAGTGTAAAAGGAAAGCAGCTCTCTATTACCCAGTTTTATAACCTGCGTATTTCAGTTCAGTGTTAAGAAGAACCAGAGTCTGTCCAGGCAGCATCAAGACCAAGATATATTCCAACACAGGGCACTCACTTACACATCCACATCTACTCAAACTGGGCCATTTAAGAGTTTATTATTAGTAGTAGTAGCGGTATTTTGTTACAGTGCAGCACCTTGACACCTAATGTGTTTGATTTTAAAAATGTCTCCATTTCTGATTCACTATGTTATCCTGGGCTTGTCACTTAAGATGCCAGTGCTCTATTTGCGAAAAAACAACAATTATAACTATGTCTACTAGTCTAGAACATTGTGATGTTGTTCACTATAGGAAAATGCTATATACCATAAAGGGCCCCTGTATATTATTATCATTACTGCTACTGTTTTATTTGTTTGTCTTCACAGAATTAAACCTAAGAGTTGATTCAGAATGCTTAGGATAAATCTAGTGAAGCTCACCATTATCTTATTCCCTGCCCTCTTTGTGCTGAAAATTGGAGGTAAGGTATTGCTTTCTCTTTGTGTAATAATATATGTGTATTTCTGTCTGGCATAAAACTAAATACCTTTGGTGAAATATATGAAAGGAAGTGTGCATTAAGACTGAAAAGGGGATAACCTGGTTCAATATTTCTTCTAGGTGACAAAAAGGAAAGCTCAAATTTAAGTACTAGACCAGGGCTATTCAATTACAAATTCAGTTGGGCCAGATTGTCAAACTACGAAGGTTAGCTGGAATAGTCATTTTAGCGGCAAAGCAGCTCGTAATGACAAATTTTAAAACCAACATAAACAAATTTATTGAAAAACATAAGGTTTATTCGTTGTTTCTCTTTTAACTTTGGTCAGTTTGCAGAGCAAAAGGTGCATACAAAAAGGGCTGAATTAACAGAATCTGAGGTAGCTCCTATTTTTTCCACTTACAAAAGAAACTGACCTAGGCTACATATCTGACCTATCTGATCACAAAGTGCATAAAACAAAATAGTGCACAGTAGTAGGCTATTAGAAATAACATTGTTTCCTTTTGAAACAAAATAAACAACTTGCACACATTTGACCCAGGAACATCTCAAAGTGCATAAAATAAAAAGTGCACAGTATTCACAACTATAACAACATTGAGGGAACATATTTTAAATCACCATGTGTGATTAGGCATGCCTCTGTTACGCATCCCACATTATATTGATGTATTGTAGGCTACAGTTACCCTGCTGATTTAGTGGGAGAAGTGACATTTTTTGTTTTGAACGAGAGCAGTGACTTTAGGCTCGTAAGTTGTCAATGCAATTCGAAGGCATTGGTGGAGAGTATGGTCAGTCAGGGAGCAACGAGAGTTGCTTTTTATGGAGTTCATGTGTGAAAAACTTGACTCACATGTATATGTTGATCCAAACATACTGAGCATGACGATCGCTACTTTCTTAATGTTAGGGAACTGATGTGCGTTGACATCAGTCCAAAACATTGCAGGCCCGTTAGTGGAAAGCTGCTGTGCCATGGTTACAGATGACTGCATGTCAACAAGTTCGAGTGTTCGTCAATGGGAGGGACCAGTTTCTTAGCTCTGGCGGATAAGTCCCCTTCTATTGCAACAGTGAACGGGTCTCTGACAAAAACGGCCAACTCTGTGGGCAGATCAAGTCCATCCAATCGACCAGCAAAGTTATTTTTCAAAATCGCAATGAAATCTGTCATCACATCCGTGATTTGTTTGGGGGATGAGATGCAGATTTGTGCGGAGTGTCGGAAAATGCAGCATTCGGCCTGTGCTCAAATCATTTGCGAAAAGGTCCAGTTTAACTTGGAATGCGCGCATCTGTTCCACAAGGTCGATGACAGTTTTGTCTCTGCCTTGTAGTCCCAAATTGAGATCGTTCAGGTGTTTGAATATGTCGCTCAGAAAGCAGGCATCGGCCATGAAGTTGTCGTCCAGTATGCGAATCAGGTGCGTTTCTGCCTTTTTTTGCTTGCTGCCGCGTAGGAAAATTATGATCTCTTCTCTGAGACCGCAGAAACGCTCCAGTGCTTTGCCTTTGGACAGCCATCTCACGTCATTATGCAAAAGAAGGTCGTGGTGCTCAGCAGACATTTCTGACAGCAGCATGCGGAATAAGCGGTGTTGGAGGCTTGATGTGGAGCGAATAAAATTAATTATAGCCATAACGCTGTCCATTGTCGTTTTGAGCGCCCCGCTTAGTTTTGCGCACAACACCGCCTGATGCACAATGCAGTGTAAGGAGATCAACTGAGGTGCAACAGCGGACCAACGTGCTGCCAAACCATTCACTTTCCCTGTCATGGACGGAGCCCCATCTGTCACAAGTGTAACAGGTGTCTGGTCACACTTTCAGGTAATCTAACTAGACACCATCCAAATATCCGACTACGCCACCCAGTTTTATTAAGAGACTGGGAACTCCTGAAATTTACCAATGATAGCACACAGGTTTCTTTAAATTGGGCGGTGAGTAAACACACAATGAAAGACACAACAGCAATTTCAGGAAGTAACTTCTATTACACTAGACAATAATAAGTACATGAAAAAGATAAATGAACATAAACCAAATCTAACAGTATCATGAAGAAAATTTCTTATCTTAGAAAGGAAAGCCCCCAGTCCACACTCTAAAAGTCCATTAAAAACATGAATTGGATGATACAACCTGTAGTGGTGCAAAGTCCTCTTTGTTCTCAGTGTTACCCCAACACTTAATTGTTCAACTGTCCACGGATGCACTCTGTTCACCGGACACTTGTTTCCAAGAGAATCGTGGAATCCCTGTTGGTGTCTCTTCGCTGTTCCTTTTTTTGTCCACTCTGGGCTCCTTGTATTGCTGTGAATTAGGCACGCCTTATTTCTTGTCTGCCAGCTTTGCTCGGTCCTTTCATGCGGCTTCCCTCTCTCGCTGGACCCACAACTGGCGTCTCCTTGTAGAGCTGTCTCTTCCTCCCTGGAAGTATTGCCGTCCTTGTGCCTCACGTCGTGCCAGCCACGTACCCTTGTCAGCCTGCGAGCCTCTGTGCTCTGTCCGGGTGTCTTGGCAGCGTTCTCAGTGGACCGTCCCCTCCTCTTGCCTTCTCCTGGCCAGAGCTTAAATCTCCTTCAGTCCCTGCAATTATCAGTTCTGCAAAACCAGATTAAACAAGTGGCACAGCTAAATTTCCTGGGTTTAACAAATAATGAAAACACGAGTTAACAAAATGTATTGTTACCAACCATTAATGAGTACAGATCTGCTGTTTAGAAACCAATATTGTCAAAAATGTTAATTGCCAAGTCAGGTAAATACAGAAATCCTCCAAGGCAAGACTTCAAAGCGGCGACTCCTTTGCAAGACAACTAATACTTACAAAAACAATCCTGACACAACCAGTAACTGGATTATCCAGGAAATTGAAAAACAAGGTCCCCTTCTGACACAAGCATGCACACACGCTTCATTATGGAGGAATATTTCGGACAAAATGAAATAAATAAATAAATAAATAAATGCGTAAATAAATAAAAGTACTGTGAAATGTGAGCATAAATAAATAAATGTGTCATGAAATGACAGCCTTAATAAGTAAATATGTCATGAAATGACAAAAGAGACAAATGAGAAATGATGCTACCTCCAAAATGTCGGACTGATTCTTTCTTCTGTAAAGCCCCATGCCTTTTAAAATTCTTCTCAGTGTACGCATACTTATTACAAAACCATCCACCTTAGTCAGCAGGAGCAGAATCTCTCCATGTCTGACCCCAAGCATAAAGTAGAATTTGATCAAGTCGTGTAAATGAGCCATCTGACCGTTTCATTTGCAGACGTGCACTCCTCACTGGATAACCAAAAAAGTTTCACGTTATAACATGAAACTTTATCACGTAATTACGTGAAATAGTATCACGTTTTAACGTGATACTATTTGTCATTTTAACGTGATGTTTTCACGTTATAATCTTATATTTTCACGTTATCACATGATACGATTTCTCATTTTAACGTGATGTTTTCACGTTATGATGTAATATTTTCACGTTATAACGTGATAGTGAGCATATTTTTTTTATTATGTCGTGGCAGTAATACGCTTCCGTAATTTATGCTCTCATTTCATGACATATTTATTTATTAAGGCTGTCATTTCATGACACATTTATTTATTTATGCTCACATTTCACAGTACTTTTATTTATTTACGCATTTATTTATTTATTTCATTTTGTCCGAAATATTCCTCCATACTTCATATCCAGACCACTGTCTTTAAAAAAGGCGGAAATTTTCCCAAAGACTATATCGCCAGTTGTGTGTCCTTCTAACGGCAGTAGGCCTAGCAGCTCCTCTCGGAAGCATTTGCCTTTAAAAAAACGGACATATATGCACAACTGAGCAGTATCAGTTTTGTCTGTGGACTCATCTACTGCTATAGACATAGTATCAGCTTTCATCGGGTCTCCTAACAGCGTTTCATACACATCTGCAGCAAGAATTTCAACCCTACGAATGTTTGAAGTGTCTGACAGGGGTAGGTTTTTTATAGCAGATACCACGCTCATTTTAATTTGAGCGTCATTTATCACCTCATCCACGACAGCCAGCATACAGTCCTTGACGGTTTCAGAGTCTGTGAATGGCCTTTTCTTTTTTGCCAGTATCCAGGAAACACGAAGGGATGCTGCAGTTAGGGTTACCACTTTTAATACAAAAAAAATAAGGGACGCATACTGCAGCGGGGGCCAAGCGCAATTTCATTCTCAAATACGGGACGATTCCGTATTTTAAAGGACGGGTGGCAACCCTAGCTGCAGTAGCTCTCTCTTGGGCTGTGAATGACCGCACCATGGTAGCACTGCTCCGGTTGTAAGATGCAATCAAACTCTGCACTTTTGCGCCCTCTCTTGAGATCCCTCTGGAAAATTGGTGCGAAAAGTGTGGTGTTTATCAACATGATGCCTCCGCACATTGTAATCTTTAAATACTCCAGCGCAATCATTACAAATTAAACACATCGGTTTGGCGTTTGGATGTGGCGGTAAAATAAACACGTATTTGTCAGTCCAGGCAGGGTTAAACTTACGGTTTTCATTGGCAATTTTACGTTTCAGTGTTGAGAAAGACATATTGATAGTAATCTAAGCTACTATCGGTACGCTCTGCATTGTTTGCGTGTTGCAGGCTACGTAATTTGCGTAGGAATGCGCGTTTTTGGCGGGACCATAGACATAAATACTTTATATTTATATTAATATACTATATATTTATATTAATATAATATATATACTAAATTATATTATATTATAATATATATTATAACAATTTATGAATAATATATATTAATTTATTATCTATGGGTGGAACCACGGGCTGGGCCACTCGGAGGTTGATTTTGGGCCGCATGTGGCCCGCGGGCCGCCAATTGAATAGCCCTGTACTAGACTGTCAACAGTGGCATTGAGCAGATGCTTGGAATTCCTTTTACCAAAAAGACTAGGGACCTCATGTATAAATGGTACAAACGCACAAAAATATTGCATATACCTGTTTCCATGCAAACTTCAAGATGTTTAAAAGCTAAACTTGCTGTAAAGCCACGCATATTCTCACGGCAGCACAATCCATTGTGTACACACGTTTTCTCCTCAGGCTGCACCCAACGTCAAAGCAGTGTTACTGTTCCTGTGCAGTTTCGCTTTCTTTTTTAGATTCACAACCCTGACGTGGCTTTATCAAATACACTGCAATTAATTGCATATTGTTTATAAATTTAAGGCATCTGATTGTACTGATTGTAATCAATCTGTAATAATATAATGGTCCATGGAATGGCCAAACTATTCCAAATACCACAGCTGATTTAGTGTTGTTTCTCTCAGAGCACCACTCAGAGTATTTTAACTCACTGTATCTGAGTGTGAAATCACAGCTGTACAGCAGCTGATCAGAAAGCTCTATGGTGGAGAGGATTATCGGGATACAGCATCTACCATGGAGAACATTTATAACACACGCTGCCTTGGCCATGCACACAGTCTATTTCAACTTCTACCATTCAGCAAATGCTTCAGAGCCTTTTATTTTGGGACATCACAGTTCAGAAACAGTTTTATCCCAAGAGCTCTAAATGTACTCAATCAGTTCATCAAAGTGCTCCTGGTAGAATGGTTTGTACTTGTAAGTTTACTTGACTGTAAATTTGCAAAACAGTTTGTAATATTGTACAACCTGAGCCACTTTATGAACCATTTGCACTATGTATGCTATATGTACACGTATATTGTACTTATGCTTTCATATTGTATATTTTTCATTGTATTATTATTATTTTATCATTTTATAAGAAAATAAGTTAATAATTTTACCATATAATAACAATAAAGTAATTCAATTCAATTCAATTGAATAGAGCATGTATTTACAGATGATGAAAACTGGCTTCTGAGTTGATTTAGATTTCCAAGAGCTATGTTCTTGGAGGTCTTGGTATCATTTTTAAGATGAAATCCATTAAAATTTGTATATTACATTATACAGATACATTTTTAACTTCATTTAAAAATTGTATACTGTTAATAATTAAACATGTAGGCAGGCTGCCACAGTGGTAGCGATGAGCTGGTGCCCCATCCAGGGATTGTTCATGAATCGCGCTGTATTCTTGCTGGGACTGGCACAAACCTGAATGGATAGATAGATGGAATAATTAAACATGTACTACGAAGATATTTCAGCGTTCCTTAAACGTTTTGAAGAATCGGCGTTCTAAGCTTACAGATGGCTTGACATTTATTATTGAGTTTATTATATATAAAAATACTTTTTTGCTGCAATTTTTAAGGAAACGTCACAATTCACCAAGAAAAGTGAAATTTTAATGGGACACATTTTTTTTCATGCAAAGAGGATCACAATTACTGCAACACTGATCATTTTACACACTGTCAATGAACTGTAAAAACTATTAAAAAAAAAAACTACTGCAACAATCTATTATTATATGTACAAGGTGCAACTGACGCCACTGACGAAATTCAGTAAATCACAGAGTCAACTGCACTTGAACTGGCTGCACACAAGCACACAGAGGCCAGCGCTGATGCTTACAGGCTAGTGCAGCGGCTGAATCCCAGGGACAGTGATGCTGCAGGGGGCAGCAGTGGTCTTGAGCTGGCTGCTCAATGAATGTACAGTACTGACTGATCAGTTCCAGAATGCTGGAAAATTACATTGGGAACCGACTATAGCTGGTTCCATTGTTTATGGGTTAATAGTCAGTATTGTAAAAGAGGAGACACAGCCACATTAAAGAGCTGGGGCATCACCTTGGTGATCCCATATAACTGCAAGAGTTGAAAAACAACGAAGCATGCAACAATTTCACATTACGTCTTTTCAGCTGGGAGCTCAGTATATATCTGAAGCAAAATGACTGGTTCTGGGCTATGTGGTGACTTGACACGAAAGGGAGGGTCCAGGAGGGAGGAAAATGATAGTGACATCAGCAGTGGAGTGACTGTCAGTCTTCCATTTTAAAGAAGGAGGAAGAGAGAAGGCATTAGTCCACAGCATCGACTCCTGCTTTGGTGGGCAATTGCCATTACCATACCCCTTATGCTGCCACCCATACCCATGCATGTGACAGTGGTCAAAAATCAGAGAATCCAAAGAAACAGAGAAAACCAAAAGCAGAAATTAAAACACAGTACTTGCTGGTAGCATACCTGAAGCTGATTTCCCCAATTTGCACATGAATTTGATGTTAGCACATTGTTCAGACTGCGACATTGCAACAAATGACTACGCACACATCTAACTCAAATGGTAATTAAAACAATACTACATGCCGAAACCAATTCAGACCTGTTGTAACTGGTCTACAGAAGTGCTGCGCTCCCTTCCACAACAATGTGTGCATAATCTGATCTCTCACTCTCCCACTATATAACATTTCCAGGAACTTTTTGACTGCCCCTTGTATTTAGGTATAGCAATTTTTAAAGACAACTTTCACTTCATCATATTTTCAAAAGGATGTATTTCTTGTATTTATACTTCTAAATTGTTACCTCTGTATAACACCTTTTAACTTATTATATTAAATTGAATAAATCTTATTAGTCTTGCTTTGAAAACATATTTATGGTGTCTTTTGTCTCCACTGATCACTTCATTTTGTTGTCATCTGCAAAGCTCCTGCCTTTTCTCAATGTATCTTACACTTATTTATTATTAGCTTTGCTTTTGTCATTTTTGAACTAATAAAAATCTGTTTCTAAAAGCACAAATAGCTTTATAATTAGAAGATAATAGTGACTGTTCATTTAAATAGCAAAGATTTAATTGTCTGATTGTAGAAAGTCTTAACAACATGCTGTAGGTAAAACATTGGAAACTGAACTTTAGGTTTAGTTGGAGATGAAGAGGTGGATGCCAGCGAGGTGGAGCTGAAGTTGTTTCTTCCTGAGGGCAGGATAAACGTGCAGTATTTAAAGTTTGGTATTTTTCAGGTCAAAGTTATTTTATTCATAGGTATGGTATGTATTAATTTGCCACAAAAAATTTTGTTCTAAAATGAAGCCTTTATTTTTGTACATTTTAAAGAATACCTAGCCCGTTCTTTCATTTTCAAATGGATAATATTTTTTTCTGGTAAGAATATGTTTCCTGTTGGCTTTTCTGCTTACAACGGACTTTGTAAATTGAATGTTGCTTTTTCCACAGACACATTGGTTAGTTGTCCACTGCCTCACTGTAGCTTCACACTGTAACGTTATCCAGTTTTTGTTTCTGCAATTCTTTTAAATTAACATTTGTATTCTGCCATGGCTTTTAACAAATGATGTACTGGACAAGTGTGCCAAATGTCTGGTACAGTGGCAGTGCTGTCAGCAGGCCAGTAAATCATCCGATTTGAGTATGCATCTGCAGTCAAACTGTTGTGACTGTATGCTTGGGACTGTAGGCGATTCAAACTATGCGCCAGTGCCAGTTGCAGATGCATACTCAAATCATATTTTTTTA
Source organism: Polypterus senegalus (assembly GCF_016835505.1). NCBI lineage: Eukaryota > Metazoa > Chordata > Cladistia > Polypteriformes > Polypteridae > Polypterus > Polypterus senegalus. Next base: position 69,260,808 of record NC_053162.1, on the reverse strand, counting down.
TGCAATGATGGTGCACCCAATGAATTGCAGTGGTTTCACCACAGGTGTGTACTCAAATTATATGATTATTTTTTGCCTAAATGGAGCCTGATATACATTCATGTTCTACATTGCATTTCTAGAGCATTGCTACAATCTCAACCAAAGAAACATCTATTGACTGTCGCACTTTCATACATTGTCAGGTCTATTGTGAGTGTGCAACCATAGCGTTTGTGTTTATATATTTATTTATCTATCTATTTAAGTATTTAAAGAGCTTCTGTAAAAAGCCAAATTTCCCCCTGGAGACAAATAAAGTTCTTTCTGTCTATCTATACACAATATTAGATTATTAAATATTAGATATTTATAAAGTGATTTGATCATTAACACCTTTTCATCCTCTGCATGTTCTATTTAGGAAATGACAAGATGACAATGACACTGGATAAAAATGGGGCATTACTAACAACACTTCATCTAAATCAACATACAGTGAATATCATAGATGATCTTAAAAATACTTTGCCGTCCTGTAAAATGGAATCAAACAATTCACCAGATAACTGCAGTGTGCAATGTTCAGGAGCAGTTAATGTCAAAAACTCAACCGTTTCATTTCCTAATGTAACAGTAAACCTTATGGCTGTGAATTATAATAATTATACCAAATTTGATTTTAATGCAACTTTTACAGAATGTAAGTATCTACAATGTTTTTTTCTGTGTCATTTCTTCAAGCTGCTCATAAAATTAATGTAAAGTGAAGCATGAAAGAATGAGCTAAATATTTTGGTTAGTGGACAAAATGACATTATCACTGGAGGAGCACATATTATTACTGTGTTATGCTGTTTATCTTGTCACCGCATGTTAGGAGTTACAATGTAAGGTTTTATTAGCTTAAGTACCAAGAGAACAGGGATATAAAGCAAAGAGAACAACAGAAGCACAATGCAAAGAAAACCATCATCGATAACATCAAATACTGTGACATTTTTTAGATGTTGCAGAATCTTGAAACAAAATTATACTGCTTCATAACAAGGTTTATTTACTGATCTACCACTTTTGTTAATGGAAATGGTGAAGTTTTCAAATTTAATAACTTGTAGGTGATGTTCTCTATTTTCCTTCATTCTTTTACATTTCCAGGCAGATGTATGTATTTGAGACGAATTTAAAACATTTGTTATTTTGGGCAGCAGGAGTACAATTGTAGACTTACAACACATTGCAAAACTGTTTCATTAAGGCAGTCAGCGTCACGTAGCTTTGCACTTTGCAGATCAGGTTTTTCTAGCTGCTTACGGACTCAGATATCCGATGCGTGTGAGACCACTCAGGTGGACAAAGGACATCAAAATGTGTAGGTTGCATTTATGGTGGATGATGAATGTGAAAAATGGGTTAGAGAGTGTGGAGTTCTAAAATAAACCAGTTTCAAATCAGTGGCAATTAAAATGGAAGGTTTCCAAAAGGGATATCCAGTATCAAGAACGTCTAAAGGAAGCCCATTTCTGGATGAGTGGGCTTTAGAAATGGCAACCCAGGTTTGATAAATCCTGCCTGGTAATAGGAGAACGAATTAAAGGACCTTAAACTCAACTTATCTATTGAGTTTCTGAGGCCACACCTGTACTTCTTACTGTACGCACTACAAAAACAACCCACCAACTCTAGAAACTTGTGACATTTGGGTCAGCTCCATGCTCCCACTCCTATCTTGGGAGCCTCGTGAACCCGACACTGTCAATAACGTAACTGGAGCAGCCAGCAGATGAAGACATGACATGAAGCAAGGGGTGGGTGCACAAATGTGCCAAATGGTTTTAATAAGAACAAACCAAAATCAAAATGTCCAATAGTCATTAGATAAACAACTCATAAAAACAGAACAGCGTCCATGTGGAGGTTAAAACCAATCAAATAAATAATCCTTCAAAAGGATGTTAAAACACGGCAGAAAAATGTCCTTTAAAAACCATGAGCCGGGGTGCACACCTTAAAAAGCTGCCATCTCCTTGGCTTAACCCTGACGGGTCTGTGCCGCCAAGGAGGCGCCTAATCTGCAGTTCAGCCACTCTTCCATGGTGCTCCCTTGTAGCCCTCTCTGGCTCCTGGTGGAGCACCACATCAAACCTCTGACTCCTGCTGCCAGGCTCACTCACCTGCGGTCCATGGCACCACCTGCAGAATGCCTCTCTGAGCCTCTCACACCCCTCTTCAGTGAGTCGCTCCTACCGAGCAGCGCTTCTGCTAATACAGATCCCAGGTCACTGAGCTGGAGTGGCCATCAGCCTTCAAGCACCTTTTGCACACTCCTCTAGGGACTCTGCCTCTTGTTTGCACACTTGCACTGGATCAATAAAATACAATTTATTTTTGTATAGCCCAAACTCACATAAGAAGTGCCACAATGGGCTTTAACAGGCTCTGCCTTTTGACAGCCCCCCAGCCTTGACTCTCTAAGAAGACAAGAAAAAACTCCCAAAAAAAACCCTTGTAGGGAAAAAATGGAAGAAACCTTGGGAAAGGCAGCTCAAAGAGAGACTCCTTTCCAGGTTGGTTGGGTTGGGATCACTCTGCCACTCTGACTCATTTTCCTAAACTCCTTCCTTTTTTTTCATTCTTCCATTTCTCTTTCCAATCCCCTCTTTCATGTGCCCGGCTAATTCTTGTATGTCTGTGTGGGTGCAGCCTCTCAATCGTGCACCGCAGGAAGCCCCTCTGGTTTCCAGCAGTTGTGTGAGCCTGCACACCCACAGAGAACAAGCCAGGGAATTATTTATTTAAAAATGGCCCTCTTTTTCTGAGCCATGGACCCACTATACCACAAAACTGTGTGAAAATGAACAGCCAAGGGCATCTCCTGGGAGTGTAGGGTAAGATGATTAAACTTCTTGAGTCTTTAACAAGTGAGGTACTGTAAGCAAAGACCTAATCTACTGTATGTCTTCAGAAATTTCAATGGGACAACTAAATTTATTGCAGCAAAATTTGTTCAATTATATAATGGATTGCATATACGAAGACACTAGTAAAAATTAGGCAAAAGAATATTTTAAATGAAAAGCTGAAAGCACTTCACAAAAAGGATTTTGTAAGTCGTGTAGCTGAAACAGAGGCCGTGATAGCTCTAAGAAACATCTGACTGAGATATCAAAACATCTAAGAGATTTGCTAGTCAAACAAGCTTCACTGACTGAACAGCCATCCTTATGGTCATACAAATTCTTAAGTTTATATCTTAACTTCTCTGCCCCAAACTCAAAGATAGTGTCATATTTCTTGATGTGATGATTTTAAAGGTCTCAAAACTCAGTCAGGTCACATTTCTTCAGCTTTTATAACGTTGAGGTCTTTAAAAAACCTACAATGCCTAAAGAATTGCTTAAGAAAATTCAAGAACATCTTTAAAAATACAATATAAAGCCAAAAGCAGAGTGAATTTTCATATTAAATGTACTGAGCTCCATTACAAGGATGACACAAATGAACAGTAGGTACAATGTTCTCACCTGCCATTCTGTAAAACACAGTAAATGATGCCTCTTGCCATGCTAACCTCTGCTGACATATTTTGCACCTTGTAGATGATTGCTTCTCCAATACTGAATCTGTTCATTAAGGTCTACATCTTTGGTGTATGAAGTAGTCATAAGCAATTTTCCTCACAAGACAATTTATATCACTTTTAATGAAATTCTTTTTTTTTTTATTAGGGAATGCAAGCTCTAGCTGTGTAATTTTTCACTGTGGTAACATTCGAGAATGGTTTTCTACTTCAAACTGTAGTAATTTCACTGAGAACGATTTCTCGACCCTCAACACGATATGTTCACTGTTGACAAATTATAAGGAAAATTATAATAAGTAAGTATGTGTTCTACAAGTAGCAGATGTGGATTGTATGGTACTGTGATGCAATTAAAAAATCACTCTTGAGTACAATTTTGCCTGGAAATATGTGCACTTTCTTGGATTTATAGTGAAAAAATCTGTACAGAAAAGACTCAGGGTAAAAGAAAATATATAGAAAACCATAATTAATGAAATAAACACACTACACCACACCATACCATTTTCTAAGCCCACTTAATACTGAGCAGGGTCACAGGGGACTGGAGCCCATCCCAGCCACCTCTGAGTGCAAGGCAGGAACAATCCCCTGGACAGGACGCCAGTCAATCACAGGGTGAACACACCACACACACACAAACTCACTAGGCCTAATTTAGTGAATGTGGGAGGAAACCAACATAGACACAGAGAGAGCATGCAAACTCCACGTAGGAAGGACACAGGAGGAGAACACTGCCATGCAGTAAGGAGACCAGGGCTGAGATGAAATAAACAGTATTATTACAACTCTGTGAAATAAATATACAAGTAAAATTCAATAATATGAAAATGGAGTCAAATATCAAACTGAAAGTGACATTGCTAAGTCAGGCAAAATTTGAACACGCAGCACATGCTCTGGAAACTTAAATCAAACACCCCAAAATCTATTCATTCTTCTTCTTTTTACATCACGAAATCCACAAATACAGTTAGTATAATGTCATCTGATTGTAGTTAAGATCTTTTTACATGTACATATCCACATTCATCGCTTCAGAAGAGAATCATATGATGATTGCTCCCTTCCTCCTCCCCTGTACTTCTATTCCCATCGCTCTTTTGCCCACATATTTATTTTCTCTCCTCATCATATGTCTGCACCACTTCAACCTACTTTCCTGTACTTTCTAAGACTTTCTTTTTCCCTATTTTGTTTTACCTTTGTTAGTCTTATTTCTTATTCTATCATTTTTTTCTAACACACACACAACCATCTCATCATTCTCATTTCTGCCACATCCAACCTCTCCTGTGTTCCCTTTATTGCCCATGTCTCAGCTTCATAGATCATTACTGGTCTCACCATTGTCTTCAAAACCTTACATTTGCGTGACAGAAGTTGTGCATCATTACCACCTTTTAAAGAACAAAGTTTATGACTGCCAACAGGGAATACCATTGCCATGAAGGTGTGTATGTGGTCTGCAACAGTTTTTATGCAGGTGGTACGTGTCAAGGTAATGTCCACATGAAAGCCAGGATCCAAGGTTTCCCAGCAGAATGTTGCCCAGAGCATCACACTGCCTCTACTGCCTCCTTCCCATACAGCATAGAGTTCATTCTCCACATATACAGTATCAATGAGCCATGGCCGTCCATGACCCTGTTGCCAGCTCACTGGTTGTCCTTCCTTGCAACATTTTTGGAAGGTACTAACCACTGCAAATTGGGAACACCCTACAAGACCTGTCATTTTGGAGATGCTCTGACCCAGTTGTCTAGCCGTCATAATTTGGCTCTTGTCAAAGTTACTCAGACATGCATGCCATTTTTCTTGCTTCCAAAACATCACATTCAAGAAAATTACTGTTTACTTGCTGTCAAATGTATCCCACCCCTTGACAGGTGCCATCGTATTTTTAAACTCAATGTTATTTACTTCAGCTATTAGTGATTTTAATGTGGCTGATTTGTATAAACCTGTATATTTAAAAAAAAATATTTTAGACAATGCTGGCTTAAACAATTAAGTCTGCAACATGTTTAAAGTCCATATAACTAAGCATTCATGTACAAATTGTGTTTCCTTTATACTGCAGAATCATTTAGCAATTCATACTGACAAGTTTGTTCAGTACAACTTAATCAGGAATTCCTAATCTCAAGATCTTGAAATGATGTCAGTTTGTGTTATACCGTGCATAGCATCAGGTGGCTAAAGAGGAAAACCAAGATGCTAATATTGCTGGAAGGATAATGCAAACGGTCTAATTTGCATTTTTTTGTCTTACAGGTGGCAAGAATGTTTTAAAAACAAAAAACTGAATGAGCCTTTTAATGGAACGACTAAGTATATTACCGGAGACAATTACAAATCTTTTCTGAAAAAAATCAGTCCAGAAGAATTGATTTTATCTGTAACAATAACAGTTTCTATACCAGAGGTAAAAGTTACATTTTGCTGGACTGACATTTCTGCCATGATGTGTTCTAGATTTTTTATCACTAGTGATGCTGCTCTGTTTCTAAAAAACATTTTATAAAAGCATTGCTGACTTTATCACTGCTGTAACGAGTTTGACTTTCATTGGCATCAAATTCATTTTTGATCATTTTCATGTTTTCTGACTTTGTATTATTATTGTCGTTATTTCAATGACAACATAATGGTGCTAGAGTGTACTTTATAGCATCTGTCACAAACCTCTGAAGGTTGCTGAGGGCTGTGTTAGTGATACTGGTGTTCCCAGAAGGAGGTGTTTCATCTTGCAGTGCACCCTGGATATCATTGAGAGGAGTTGCAACTTTGGTCTGTAGCTGGAACTAAAAAGAACAGCTGCAAGGGCTCTGAGGGCAGATAAGGAGGTGTTTGTTAAAATAATCTGTGAGCAAGTGACATACCATTTATGGTCTAGTGACACATGTCCTGCTTACAAAAGAATCGAAGAATTATGCACATCCAAATCTGTTCCTTGGAGTGTCACAGTCAGGGAGGGTGATGGAACGATCCTTATGGATGACGCTGCAGTTGTGATCCGCTGGGCTGGCTATTTTGAGCAGCTGTTTAAGGCTGATTCTTCGGCTAGGACGTTGAACATCTCTGGGTCCACAGTCCTTGAGGCTGATCCTCCAATTAGCTGTGAACCATCCAATCTCACTGAGATTGTACAGGTGGTGAAACAGCTGAGGGTAGGGAAGGCTGCAGGAATCTGTGTTATCCTGGGTGAACTTCTACAAGCTGGTGGTAAGGCTGTCTTCCTGGCATTGCAAGCAATCTGTGTCCATCTGGGAGACGGGTGTCAACCCACCTGACTGGAAAACGGGACTTGTTGTTCCTATTGGGAAATGGGAAGGGTGACTGCCTGAACTGTGGCAACTAAGAGGGGATAATACTGCTCTCGGTGCTAGGTAAGGTCCTTGCTAGGGTCATCTTTAATAGGATTGGTGATCACTTTCTCACCTCCCAGTGACTGGAACATCTGGTTTTATATCTAAGAAGTCTACCATCAACCACATCCTAGCACTGAGGGTTCACATTGAGCGCAAACACAAATATCCGCAGAGGTTCTTTGCAGCCTTTGTTGATTTTCATAAAGCATTCGACTCAGTTGATCATGCTGCCCTGTAGAACATCATGAGACTTTGCATTTCCCCCTGAAGTTGCTTGATATCAAGACCAGCCTTTACACTGATACTGTGAGAGCTGTGCAGAGTGGAGGCAGAACCTCTGCATTTTTTCTCCTTTTGATTGTGGGGTTCATCAGGGATGTTTTGTTGCTCCTACTCTGAGAGAGCATGGGGGGTTCATGAGATCACTGGACAGGGGTGTGTGGTGCTCCCGAAATCTTTGCAAAAAGACTAAGTCTTTAGAGTTGTGGTGCTCCCTGTTTTGCTATATGGTTGTGAGATATGGACACTATCCAATGACCTGCGACAAAGGCTGGACTCTTTCAGTTCTGTCTCTTTGGAGAATCCTTGAGTACCACTTATTTAACTTTGTGTCAAATGAGCGGTTGCTCATGGAGTCCCGAATGAGTCACATTAACTGCATTGTGAGGGAGTATTAGTTATGGCACTACAACCATGTAGCATGATTCCCTGAGGGTAATTCGGCTCTCAAGACCCTCATTATTGAGAACCTGAATGACTAGACCATGCCAAGGGGATGCCCACATAACACCAGGCTGTAGCGGATAGATGGTCATCTACAGAGGATGGGACTAGACCAGTGTTCTTCAACCTTTGTGCACCTGCGGACCGGTGAAAATAGGATGAATATTTTGCGGACAGGCTGAAAGCTAAGACACAAATAAAAACCAATATAGATAGTATTTTATTATTATATAGGTATATGTTATACAGTTATACAATTACAATTGTTTAGTGCAACATCTGCTACTGCTTCTTTGTTAGAAAATTTGATATACGTGGCTGCAGAGTTGTTTCTGAGAGACAAAGCGCTGCATTAGCATCCATTCAATTTCTCTGTTTGGTTTTTTTTATTGACATGGCTGAAAAAGTCTTTTCGCACAAATAGGAAATCAAAAAAATGACCAATAATTTGATAGATTTATAACTCAAAGCTGAATATTCATTTTCTAGTGATTTCCAAAATTGAGACAATGATTGCATTTTATGTCTGGACACCAGAGTGACATCAGAAGACAACTCGATCAGCTTTTCTTTTTCATGAGGCTCAAGTGCACATGACTTTATATCCAGTGCTTTTCCTCATCAACCACACACTACTTCTTTTTGGCAGGACACAATATTAATTAACCCTAACCCCTATCACCTCTAGGGAGGTGCCCGGAGCCCTCAGAAAGCGCTTTCCTTCAAGACTCCACTCCAACATTGTTCTCCTTTCCCACAGCCCATGCAGTAGCAAGACACATCACAATATAGACCTCCAGTTACTTGCCAGACGGGAACAGGCAGAAAATTGGGCGGAGTGGTGGCTGTGAGGCTAAGGATCGGTGCTTGTATCCGAAGATTGCCGATTTGAATTCCCATCACTTCCAAAAGAGATCCTACTCTTCTGGGCCCTTGAGTAAGGCCCTTAACCTTCAATTGCTCCAGGGGTGTTGTACAATTGCTGTCCCTGCGCTCTGACCCCAAGGGGTATGCGAAAACTAACAAATTCCTAATACAAGAAAGTGTATAAGGTGAAATAAAGAACAAAAAAAAATACAATCAGTAGTGGATAACAAATTACTTTCTTTAAAACTTGATGTATTACAAATAAAACCCATTCGTTACATAAATATGATGTTATATCAGTAGTAGAAACTTGTCCCAATCCAACAGATGAGAAAGAGTGTAATGTAAATGGATACACATCATTTGAAAAGACAACCAACATCAGTAATGCAAAGAAGTGGTCATAAGGAGCTTGACTGGTTTAAACAGGAGATGAGTAACACCTTAGTTAGGATATGTAGACAGGACTAGAAAGCTGCACAGCCTGATATTGAGAGTGTGGTATAGATACCCAAAAGCAGAAACCAGTACCAATTAAAATTATAAAAATATCAAATTGAGATGCTTTAAAAACGGGGGACTTAAATTTCTGAAATATATACTGAGAAACGACAACAATTAGCAAAGCACAGACAGAAGTAATAAAATATGAAGAAATTATCAACATAATGTGTCATAATACCAATATGAGAAGAAGCCTACTGTTTCTTAGTATACTTACTTTTCTATAGTAATCAGGATAAAACTCAGGTAAAATACTTCTACACAAGTAACTGAGTCAATAAGATCTAGTGATTTGTTACAAACCTTTTTCTTTTTCTCTTTTTTTTTGTAAAACTTGCGTTATGTGCATGGAGTTTTATTTGATTTTTAAAAAATCAATAAAATTAAAATGCAAAAAAAAATAAAAACCAAGATCTATTGATCCAAGGACTAAAATTATAAAAGAAAATAAGAATTCCAAAGAGACAGGGATAGCGCCACATTGTGGGCCTTCAGCCAATAGTTGTACCATGCAGATAGCCAAAACTATTCATTGATGATGAAGAGTCACCGCCGGTAATGTTTCCGAGGAATGAGCCGGGCAAATAAGATCACTCATACAAAGCAAGGGGATGGTAAAAAGGTGTCATAGTACTTTTATTAAAACTAATCAAATCAAAAGTGTCCAAAAGTACAGTGCAAAGGTCAATAAATAATTAGTACAATAAGAGACAGATTAAAATTCAAATAAATAGACCCATTAAAAAATGAGGTTAAAAACCATCAGGCAGGAAACTGTGATTTTCTATTAGCTTGGTGCATCTTTCTTTAAACTGACATCTACTCTGCTGATCCTAGGGGCTCAGCATGCTTCCATGTGTCTGGGTCCCTGCCATTCCATGGCTATAGTAAGGCTCCCACTACGGACCTAGGCTTGGGTCCCCAAAGGCCATGGCTTTCACATTGGGGCTCTCATTCCAAGCCTCATCAACCCACACTGCCTTCCTTGCCTTCTGTGGCAAGTCATTCACACTCCTGGTCACTCCTGCTTCTCATACTTGCTCAGCCGTAGTAACCCATTTCAACCACCCCGAGCATCGGCCACAAACTCCTCTCCAGGGGCTCTCCTTCCAGCTGCCTGCCTTCTCTCTCGAGCCCACTCTCTTCAGCTTCCTTACTCCTGCATCGGCGCTCTCTTTCCCTCACATCTTCTTGGCCTTTCTTCTTTCATTAGCCTCCACTCTGATGCCTGTGTGTTTCCCCTTTTTTTGTGTTTTTTCCCCCATTCCTTGCACTCCCTTTTTATGTGCTAGGGAGCAGTTGCAGGTGCAATCAGCTGATAATGAGACAATCCGACATGGCAATGCATGGACGGCTGACCACCTTGCACCAACCCAGAAACAAGTCAACTTCTCAGTAGATAGCTCGCACCTGTTCCACTGCCCAGTGGGAGTATGTCAAATTTTTTATTTAAAATGACCAGTATTTCTGAGCCACAGACCCTCTATACCACAAGAGTGTCCAACAAGGATGAGTTATAAAAAGAGGAATTGGCAGAAAAGGAATCAAAGGATATCCAGTAAGATACATACAGCAACTGGTCAGGAATGGTTCCTAAAGAGAAAAGCTTCTAATGCACAGACGTAAGGGGTAGTGCAAAAAAAAAAAAATTCAGACGTGAGTGTCAGTTGGCTTTGTGCCCTAGGAACCAAGTTGCCCAAACATTTCTATAACATTTCAGCAATTATTCACCGCTCTGATGCTGTTCTATCCAATCATAAAAACAGATCATTATGATAGCAATTGATGAGAAGAATTCATAATTAATTGCAGAATTACAGTATTTGAGGGTTCCTCTAGAGAGCCTCTTTAACTTGCATGATTTGGTTCAAAACCTTATCAGTACATTGTCACCTCATAACAGACTTAAGTTTTGAGTTTGGTATTTTTCCATCAAGCTGTTTTAGCTTTAGACAGTCCCCAAGAAACTGTGACACACATACATACACACACACAGACAGATACATACCCATCATCGAGATATCGATGTTTTACGGTATCAGGGGACCCTAAAACATGAGATCTAATGAAAACCAGAGATTGGAATTTTTGACGAATCTAAAGCTTTCACTCCTCCTCCATAGACAATAGGTTATGGTGGGGAAGGTGCAAAGCAAAAAAAGTCCAAAAGGAGGAAAACACAGATGAAATGGAGATTATCAATAGAATGGATTGAGGAAGGATTATCAGGTGCAAAGAAATAATTAATTTTTACATATGGAGACAATTAAGGTGCCAAGGAATAGCTTCAAAGGTATACTTCACACAATGTAATGTGAAAATACATTTTCAGTGAGTGAGAAAATAATCAAGAAAGAAATTACAGTACAGAGGAGACAGCAGCAGAATGATATGTTCAGATGAAAGGACACCAGCAAACTACCACTGAGCTTATGAACACAAAAGAATTTTAAAAACTTCAAAAAGTTAGCTAGAGCAGAGAATCTTTCACTGTGTTAGCGTTAGGAAAATACTCAAGATGAAGGTGAAGCGCCTTAATAATAGGCAGGAGAAATACACTGCTGAGAGGATGAAAAATCAGTGATCATCTCTTTATACATTTGGAGCTTCCTGCTGTCAGAAAGTCAACAATATTCCATTAGATACCGAACATATTAATGAAATACCAAATTATTTGGAGATTACAGAGATGTGCTAACAGTAAAAAGCTAACTTGAAATAATTGCCAAAACCAAACTGCATTTAATCTTGGAAGCTAGTAATCCACCTAATTAAAGATAAAGTGTCTGAATGTGTGTCTGTCTGGTGGCTGTGTCTGTGTTATATGCCATTTGGTATGGGATTCATAAAAGCAGTGCTAATGTTTGTGATGCACCATCTATTGTAATAAAAAAAAACAATGCATTTTATTACTATAAATGTTTATGATGTGCCATTTGTTGGAATGGAAAACACAGTGCATTTTATTACTACATGCAGTACAAAATACATTCCAATAGATGGTGTGCTGCAAACGTTAACCCTGAATATGTTGATGATTTAGATTTCAACTTGTCTTAAATATGTAGCAAAGCTAGTTACACCTATAAAGTCTTAAATCCTTGATTTTGTTAAAGAATCAATATTGGTGAAAAACTTAAAGACTTCGTTAAAATTAAAAACTTACTGTGCAGAGCAAAGAAACATTGGTTTAAACACAGAAAACAAAGGATTACTTTGCTTGGAACTTTCTCTAAATGTTAATGTTAAAAACTGGGGCTCTGAGATGTCATGCTAGAGCCATTAATCTTTTTAATTATTTAATGATCAGGCTAATAAAGTAACAAGCAAGCCTTACAATGACAATGACAGGGCTCAGCACACTATTTACAGACACAGCTCAGGTGAATTTGGGTATGTATTTGATTTGATATACTATGTTTAAGCCCAAGGGGAAATTGTCTTTTTGAATGACCTTTGGTCGTCAGAGCATAGAGTCAGCCATTGTACAGCACAGGCCCGCACCTAGGAAATTCTGGGCCCCAGGCAGCTGACAGAGTTCGGGCCCCTTTCATGTTTCAAATATGTGCGTATATTTTAAAACGCCACTTATTTTCGAAAAACGGCGGGCCCCTATCTAGCTCAGGCCCCTGACAAGTGTCATGGTTGTCCTCCCCCCTAGGTGTGGGCCTGTACAGCACCCCTGGAGCAATTTTCAGGTTAAAGGCCCAGTGGAGTTGGGTCCCTTCTGGCAGTGATAGGATTTGAACTGGCAATCTTCCAGATACCAGCAGAGATCCTAAACTACGGAGCTGCCACTCCGCCCTGTGTGTTAGATGAATGAAATGAATTTCAGGCTTTACACATATAGTGGTTAGTATGTGTAAAGCCTGAAATTCATTTCATTCATCTACCACACAGGGCGGAGTGGCAGCTCCATAGCTAAGGATCTCCGCTGGTATCTGGGAGGTTGCCAGTTCAAATCCCATTGACGTGTTATGTGTCAGAGGATTATTATGAGAAAGTAAAGGTTTAATCAGGAGATGGTTAACAAAGACAACGACCTAGTCAGGCAAGGCCAAGTGAAGATTTTTATTGGGCACTGTAAAGGGCCAAATCACTTTTGGGCATAGAAACTTTCACAATTTTAAAAAAAAGATAGACTCATTTGTTAAACAGCAGTTGAGTTTTGCATATCCCAACATGGGGCAGAAATTGAACTTAGCACTGTTTGGTTTTGGGTGTGCTTTCAGGGTCATTGCAATATCACAGAAAAACCTAACGGCTGAAACTTCTGCAAATGTACTTATCATTGGAGAATGGTGCTTACAAATATTTTCGACACTGATATGCAGCTAAATTCACTTCTCAAAGATCATTGTAGATGCCTATAGGTAACGTATCATTGCAATCCTAAATGATTTATACTCCACTGACAAAGGTTCTAATGTGCAGTGGTGGAAGATTCAACATATTATATTGCATTTGGCTTTAACTAGCATCTTAATTAATATAAACGCTAAGGTTAGGCATATTTTTTTTCACATATGATATGTGAAGGCAATTTTTGAGGCAACTTACTATTAGTAATACCTGATGATGTCTAAATGGCTGTCAGTTATGTCCTTATTTGTAAAAATATACAATTGAAAAAGGGTATACTAATTTTTGTATGTAACTGTACATGCCATGTGGTAGTATGTGTGATGACATGTTTCATTTGGTCCATATACGTGCATCTAGCTGGGCAAACCTCAGTTACTTCATATTTTAACAAAGAAATCTGTCTTGTCACAAAACTATGAAAATTAACACTGCCCAATGTGATCTAACCCTTTACATATCACATTAAATGAATGGTAAAGCCCGTTCATTAGATATTGGCATGCAAATACATTGTCAGTCAATCTGATCCACATACCTACATTGGGCCAGTAAACAAACAGCTGCCATTTAACAAAGGCATCTCTCTTAAGGTGATCCAATGTAATGTAACTCATTTGTACCTGTGCAGGTCCAAAATAAGGAATACTAGGAGGTTTTGTCCCCTACTCGCTTCGCTCGCCCACCCCCCAACCCCTGTCTCCAGGGGCGCGCTTCACGCTTACCACTTTGCGTCTCTGCCACTCGCGTTGTAAAGTGGGGGCTGAACGAGCGCTAAGGAGATTCAGACGAATCAGCTGCTGGTTTACAGCTGTTGCTACCGAGCTGCGTCATCTCCATTTCGCGCTGTGCGATGATCATTTAAAAGCCTGTATAGGGTGGTCCATATCTAATTATGCAGATCCAGATTGTCTGGATGACTTTGATTTATGCGGGGACGATTCCAGTTCGGCGCGAAGACGATTCTTCATGTCGTCAGTTCGCACACTTCTCAATGGTCTGGGATTTTTCGGGTGATTTTCTATGTAATAAACTTAATAAGTTATAGCATAGTGAAAATTGCATAATTAGATCTGGATCACCCTATACAGCAGCTGTCCTTTTGTCTAACTTCCTTGTCTCCCAGGGCATTAAAGTGTCTCGGAGAAATTGTTTGTAAGTAGGGCATGACGTGCAAGTAGTCTCGCAGGACTTCAAAGTGTTTTCCCGAGATTATCACGTATCGACCCACATTTTTTTTATATAATAGATAGATGTAATTTTTTCAAATAATGGATCAATTTTTAATGATGGCAATGAAAATGTGGTCGTCCGAGAGAATGTGCTTCTCGACTAAATAAGTGTTGGGGTCCCTGTTTACAAGCGCTTGATGGTGTCAAAACAGAACACAACAAAAGCTTTCAGTTAACATGGGGCAGACTAATTCCTCAGGCTATAGAAAAGATCTTTCTTTCTGGTCACTTGGTTGTAAAGTGATGCCTCATTCAAGATGGTCATGCTTTTATGGCCCAGGGACCAGATATGGAGGAGTCATTTGCCTTCACTGGGTGGTTTATCAGTACTGTGGATGAAAAGGAAGACACAGTTAGTGGCAGTGGCCACTCTCTTAGTCTGGAGTGGAACTGCACACCTGGGAGGAACCCAGTGGGTGACCCCCTGATGCACATGCATTACAATATGTTTCTCATGTAGGGTCTTATGGTGGCCCTGTTTATATTCTTTATTGTGTAGACTTAACCAAAATGCCTCAGATCCCATACACTTATCACTCTGTGGTCAGAGGTTGAATATTTCAATTCAGCGCTTTCTCCCCACTTCACTTTTTTTTAGCTGTAACTTCAGGCAATTAGACAAAGTGAAAAAAACAGGCAAGAGAGAGAGCTACACTTTTAACTATGTATGATAGGTAATACATTTTGTTATAACTAGAGCCATACAAGCAAATAGAATGTGGCTTTGTAATCCAAGACCGTACAACCTGATAATGCTAGATGTGTCACTTCAGGTGGCATAATATCTTTTAGTTGCCTTTACTTCTTCCAGGTTATCTCATCATCTGTGCAGGCCCAGGAAGCCAGCTTTCTTCAGGTGATCGTCTGGTCTGCTTTCGTCAGGCTGCAACCTGGCAGATAGAGAGCATGCCTTTTCAAGCCTCTCTCTTTATTGCCCCTGTGTAGCTCAAGACAAACACACTGTCTTGGGCCATTCACCAATGCAATAGCTCAGGCAGGCCCGAATGCAGCCCTTAACAGAACAGTCAAGAAAAGGAAGGGGAAGTCATTGAGCAATAAGATTTGCCCTCTCTGTCACAGGTGGCCAGCAATTCAGTCTTAAAAACCAGCACTCCTAAAGCTTTGATTTGTTAATTTTCCTTGCTCTTTAAACATTATAACAAGTAAAATGCTAATTCTACAAATTAAACTATGGAAACTTTGTATGAGTTTATATGCAGCATATAACACCATCACAATATACATTGTACATTAGATTTAGATTAGATTATTAATTTATAAAAGCACATTTAAAACAACAGAGGTTGCTGTACAAAGAAGCATTAAAATAAACACAATGTAAACTATCATGCAGAAGCAGATTAATAGAACAACCAGTTATAACATCCACCACAATCCCATTACACATAGTGAAAGGTGGACGAAAACAAGTAGGACTTAAGCCGACTTTTAAAAACCTTGATAGAGGATTGTTGTGATGTGAAATTTTGCATACAAGTTGATAAATATTTTGCATGTTTTTACTTGTAACTTAGACAAAGCAATGTAATATTAGTGTTAAATTATAGATAATAACAGCAATAGTTTGATGGTTTAAGAATCCCTTCTCCCCTTTTAGGACTGAGTCTCTTTGTAATTTTACGACAGGGTTGGGGGAAGTGCCTCATACAAGTTTGGCCTATTTTTCTCTGCTAAAGTCTCTCAGTCAACCTCCACAGGAAAGCCAGGCTGCCTATCTGCCAAGCTTTACCTTAACATGTGGTTTGAGGGGCAGGTGTGAGGGTATTCTGTCCCCCCATTGGTCTGAAGTATGGCTGTTTGAAATTGGCTTGTATCAAAAGGTTTTAAGTACTATGATGCCCTATTGGCTGTAGGGGTTGGACAGAAAACCTATAAATTTGCTTGCTTTACCCAGCTCTCTTTATCTTACCAAACTGATGAAAGACCATCACACACACCATGAACTGAAAAGGACAACACAATGAAGAGCACAGCTTGGCAGCCATATTGAGAAAGGCATGCGGCATGTTCTGAAGAAAGCTGACCACAAATGATGCCTTAACTAGAGACATTTTAAGTAACTAACAAGTCTGTGTGCCGACTGAAACTACACATCACCATTTATCAGGTTGTGTGGTTGCCAATATTTAAATGTACTTTCCATATTGTTAGTATTTATAAATATTAGTAAAACTAATAATATTATATCAGTAATACATTATTTAAAGTGTAACTTAACTCCTGCTTGTCTTTTACTACACCTAATTGTCTGAGGTTATACATGTAGAAGGGAAAGTGGGGAGAAGTTATATGGTACAGTATCTTATAAACAGTGGCAAGTCTGGGAGATTTGAGGCATTCTGACAAAGGCTATATATTAATAATACAAAAGGGTAAAGTTCAGTAAAATATTACTCTACCAAGACAAAACAAGGACGAAGACCTGAAGTGAAAAGTCAAGTCATTCCAAAGCCTAGAAGCAACAAATGAGAAAGCTCTGTGTCCCCTAAACTTTAAACGAGATTTTAGAATATGTTATTCCATTTTTGTTATAATAGTGTTCACTTTAGGCTTAAGGACCAATACTATTACTCAGTAATGCTTACCACAATGCCCTTTCACAAACTTGTTTCAAGTTAAAGAAAATATTCAGCTGTTTTAACTTCTGCCTCCTGCATGTTCGTCTTAACTCTCAGAAATGGCCATATCAGGCCTTGGGTTCTTGCTTCTCTTATTACCACTCAGAATCACATGAACAACCAACTTGGTTTGCACACAGAACCGGCATAGTTTACAAAGAAAATGATGAAAGGAAGAGTATCTAATGCTAGTATGTTTCACACAAGAATCCAACATGGTATACTTATAAAAGCAACATGTAACACTCAGAAAACCCTCATAGTCCCCATATAAAGTTAGTACAAGACTCACATCTAATCAATCTAGTGTATATATAAAACCAGTATAAGACAAACCTGAAACCAGTACACGAACGAGAAACACACGACCATTATTATGTAAGCAGACCTTTGGTATATGAACACAAGCCGATATACAGTAGTTCATACACAAACTGATAGCATACGAGTACAAACCAATACAGTTCATTCACAAACCAAGAATAAACCAGTGATTTACAAGTTCATATGCAAACCAGTAGTATGTAATAACTTACTTTTTTATTTATTTTACACAACAACTGCTGGAGCTACAGTATGCCCCACTGGACTGTAATGCAGAAATCTCACTGATCTAAACAACGTTCAGGATGCATTAGCTCACCGCAACTCATGATGGGAAAAAATGCTTTCCTCACTTTCCACTTTCAACATTAGTCATGATGTTGGCAAATATAAATGTTTAGTCCTGTCATTTTTTACTGTAGACACAGCAGAGTGAAGAGGATTGGCCAAAGTGATGAGAACTGATGTCTGAAATCATTTCACATTTATATTTCAATGTATTTCTCTCTATTATAAAATCTCAGAGACACTTTCACGTCCTATGAGACGAGTCTTCATGCCAAGCAATGTAACCACACCAGGGGCCGGAAGCCGGTTGACTGCGTCTACTTGGGGTGCATTCAGCCCCCCTCTTCACAACACGATCGGCAGAGACGCAAAGTGATTGGCCCATAGTGCACACGGTGGAGGAAGGGGGGGAGGGGTGGAAAAGCAGAGCAAGCAGGGGCAGAGCCCCTATGAAAAAAATGTCAAAGGAAAATATGACAACATGTATGTTGCAGTCTCAGTCGGAATATTCTTCTTAACCTTATTTTGTTTGTTGTTTTATAAAGGCGGAGAACTCAGTTATGACTCCAAGAATCTCATTGCCAGTTGAAGCGTTAGCTGGGGTGAACAATACAGTGATTGCTGCAACTGTGTACACTGATCCGTCTCAATTCATAGTAAGCCTTCACTCATGCCTTCTTTATTCTTCTAAATTAATTTTACTTAAACTCACTTTTGTGCATGTTTTGTTGTTTATAAATATAGATCCTTACAGTATGCTATTCCTAAAATGAGTGAAAGAAAGAAAAGTCCCAGGAAAAAAAAATGTCAAGACAAATGTATCCTAATTGAATGGACTTTTCTTTGAATTTTTGTCTTATAACAGATGAACAACAAAACAAACATAGTGAGCACAGTAATCTCCTTGGATATCATTGGAGTACAAAATGTTTCTGAACTAAAAACTCCATTGGTATTGGTATTTCCAATTAATCAAACTGCAGATGTGAGTATATACGTGTGTAGAAAATACATTCATAAAAGATGCATCTTCAATTTATTAAATTTGTCTTATATTGCTCTCTTTTTTAGCAATCCAACAAAGTTTTCCAATGTTCATTTTACGAACATAATAAAGGTAATAATCTTAATTTGTGTTTTAAAGTCTTTCCAATTATAGTTAATCTGTGTTTTGGCAGTACCTACACATTTTGGATCTTATTGGTCATTTTATTCTTTATTTTTTATCTTTCTAACAGTGATCACTGTCATTTTGATGCCTGGTGGTTGTTTCTATCAGCATCATTTGTCATGTGACAAAAAAGTATCCAAGGATCAAATCAATTTCCTCCTATTTACAAACATTTCTCTTTACTGTGGTTGAAGCTAAATGGCAGCTCCATGTGACTTGATTTGCCTTTCGGTTTCATTGGCTTTCCTGTCTTTCTGACACTTGTCTGTCCATTCACTATAATACTACTAGCTCTGCATAAGCTCCTTGTCATTTCCTAAAGCTCTTTATTACCATTGATCACCTGTTCATCTATCATGAGTTTATAATACTAATAAAGCTTAATCTACATCTTGTAAATATTTATATTGAAGAGCCAATAAGAAAAAATGTAAAAAGTATTGAAAGGATTGCTAACTTCTAATTAGTAGGAAGTCCCGTGTTACAAAAAGAATTGGAGGGCTAATTTCTGCAGCTCATTCAGCCAAAATTGAGAATTCTTTTTTCAAATGAAATAAAAACTCATGCTTTTAATATTGTGATATGAGGGGGCCACTCTTAGCATCCCCCTCTGCCTAGCAATTCATTTTAATGTGAGGTGAAGTTGGGAGCATGCGCTTATAACGCATTGCCACACCCACCACATGACGAATAAGATGGCCATGTAAAATGCTATTATGATTAAAAACAAAAAGTACATGTTCAGGAATGAACATATGGAGAGCACAAACAAATATTAAATAATCTCTTGGTCTGTCTCCACAGGAGTTGACCCCTGGATACCAGGTTGGGTACTGTAAATCACTCCCATTTGATACCTTTTTATCTTATACCATTCTCAAAATCCTGGCCTAATATTTGCACATTACTGAACTATTCTCTCAACTGGCTAATCCCAAAATATCTCCTGGAGGTCATGTGTAAATGTACTGTATAAAGTCTCAAGGCTGCTATGACACAGTTCACCATAGTAACCACTGAGAACTTTGCCCACCTTAGCCTTACATATCTTTTTAAAGGCCAGGGGTCTCATTCATAATGGCGTGCAAAGAATTCACACTATAACATGGCATATGGACAAAAGCGGAAATGTGTGTACGCACAAAAAAATCCAGATGCATAAATCTGTGCGAACACCAACTTCCACATTCTTCCACTAAATAAATTTCGGTCAGCGTGAAAAGTAACGCACGTGCACGCACCTGCTGTTCCACCCTGTCTTCTCCCAGAATTACGCCTCTTTGAATATGCAAATCAATATGAATAGTCCTTAAGCTCAGCATTCTTTGAAAAGGAAATGGCAAAAGAACAGGGGAAAATAGAAGAATTTCAGCGAATACCAAGTGGAAGAAAGCAAAAACTTACTATTTGTTGGTTTAAACAGTGGTATAAACAACAAAAGAAAGTTGATTGAGTGACATAGAGTGTTGGAGAAACTCGAAATCTCAGGTTCACAAAGTCGCACAGCACCTGAAATAAAAAAGTTGTCAGATATCAAAGCCGTCGTGAAAAGGCAAGCCGTAGCCCACCATCTGAGTGTCATATGAAAGCTTATTAGGGTACAGAGAAATGAAAATAGGCACACAGTGGGGAAAAAAGCATGAATTGTTAACTTTAATAACGTAGTTTATTTTGTCATTAAAGTAGAAAATCATAAACTTCAACTAAAAATTGTTTAATTTACTAGTTTCTCAAATCCCATCATAACTAAAGTAACATGTTAAATGCTTTGTTTTGTATTTGATCTTCTATGTGCTCTATGTGTGTGAATCACTATGTGCTTCTTAAACAGGCTTTCACTTCCTCCGACAGGACACAGAATCCATAACATTCATGATGTTACAGCTCTCTGAATAATTAAAATACTGTGATATCCAGTATACTTGATATCATTTTCATGATGATAGAAGTTAAAGTATGTTATTAAACATGGGAACACGGTGGCACAGTGATTGTTCCTGCCTCGTGCAAGATGCTTGCTGCACTTTGTGTGTGACCTTCGATGATATAATTTATTGCAGCAGTACGGTCTCTTTCAAACATACTAACCTCCAATTCCTGCCCTTCCTTTTCTTTCTCCAAGTAACCAATCACCACACAATGAGCTCTGAAATAGACGTTAAGCCATCTCTAAGCTTAGAATGCCGATTCTTCAAAACTTTTAAGGAACATTGAAATATCTTCATAGTACATGTTTAATTATTCCATCCATCTATCCTTCCCTTGTCACACCAGCCCCACCAAGAATACAGCACGAGGCAGGAACAATCCCTGAATGTAGTGCCAGCTCCTCGCTAGCAAGGCAGCAACTTGTCCTCACATGTTTAATTATTAGCAATATAAATTATTTAAATGAATTAAAGTTTTATCTGTATAATAAACATATTTTGCTGCATTTCATCTTAAAAATTATATTGTCATCATATGTTCAGGTTGTGCAATATTATAACTGTATCGCAAGTTTACAGTGAGGTAATTGTACTTATAAGTACAAACAGTTCTACAAGGAGCAATTAATTAACTGATTCAGTGAGTTTATAGTTCTTGGGATGAAACTGTTTCTGAACCGCGAGGAAAGGCTCTGAAGCATTTGCAATATGAGAGCAATTCAATAGGCAGCATGGTTGAGGCAGCGTGGGCTAGATGCTGTATACCGATAGTAAGAGTAATATGGAAAAAGATGACCTGCTGTGGCAACCCCTAACAGGAGCAGCTGAAAGAAGAAGAAGAAGGTACAGTGAGAGTACCAATGCTAAAGCAGCTATGGTATTTAGAATAGTTTGACCATTCTGTGGACCATTAGATTGTTACAGGTTAATTACAATCAGATGCATTAAACTAATAAACAGTATGTAGTTAATTTCAGTGTATTTCTAAAGCCACATCAGGGATGTGGATCTAAAAAAAGAAAGGGAAACCATGCTGAAACAGTAACACTGCTTTGACGCTTGGTGCCGATAGTGTGCAAAACTGAGCGGAGAACTTGCGTATGCCAGGGTTGGAGCTACCATAAAAATGTGTGTGGTTTTACGCCAAGTTTAGGTTTTATACAACACGATTTGAATGTGTATTTGAACATGGAAACGTTCGTACGCAACATTTTTGTGCATACGCACCGTTTATACATGAAGCCCCAAGTCTCTTAGTTCAATTCTAAACTGCTTAGAAAGGAAAGACAGTTCCATTTCATCCTCTTGGGGACAATGTAATATCACCTTGAAGAGATAAGGAGGGCAAGAACTAGTCTTGTGCTACTCCTCCTCAACCCTGCCTTGAATGAATAGCATGGTTCAACCTTTGCACTGAGCCCATATGCTGTCTTCTATGAAGTGTGAGGTGTTCTGACCTCCTGCCAAACTTCCACAGCCTGATTGTCTTTCTAATTCCAGGCAGTTCTTCATCTTTTATGTCACTTTGCCTATAGAGTACTGGTAGAAAATTAGATGTTTGCACTTAAGCTGCCACTCTTTTTCCTTCCATGGCCTTACTGCATGTTGCCCTTTTGGGACACTTAGTAGTTTTATAGACCTAGGTAGGACCTTTTTCATAATGGCATTTCTGCATATGCCCCTTCTGCCAGTGTACATTTTCCTCTCTTCTTTAGAACCCTACTGGCCACTGTTCCTGATCTTGCTAAACTGTCCTGTCTGGCAAAGCCTTGCACTCATAATATGTTTATTCAGTAAAAAATATGACCATTCAATTCCACAGCTAAACACTGTATGTAAAGTACGTAAAGATCTAAAACTCAGTCAAACAGACTCCATTGTTAATTTTTCTGTATTTCATACATTGAGAAAAATCAGCTTTGGGTTTTCAGAAAAACATGTTTTGGTGTCTCTAAAACATGTTTTGAGCACCAGCTCCGCAACACCCGACAGAACAGACACAGGCACAAGTCCAGCACACATAAGGTTTTTATTAAAGTGTGGGAAATACTTCCTTTTTGTTTCTCACCTGCAGCACAGTACAAAGCACAACTACTGTTAATAAGCACAGCACACCGCACTTTGCCTTTTCTCTGTCTCCACACCTCTTCCAACAAGCTTTGTCTTCCAAATCCCCCAACTCTGGCTCCCCACGTGGAGCGAGGTGACTCCTTTTATAGAGCACCCAGATGTGCTCCAGGTGTCCTGTGATCTCCTTCCGGGCATACATCTGGGTGGGGTGGCAGTCCTACAGAGAAGGGCTCTGCCATCCCCCATGCGCCCCCTGGTGGTGATCATAGGCCGCAACAGGGTTGAGCTTCAATGCTCCAAACCTGTGGCACGGTAACAAGCCAGGGGGACTGCCCTCTGTTGTCCTGGGGGAGGTACTGCCCTGTGCAAGCTCTTTCCCTCGGTCCTTCAATTGTGAAGGATTCCCGGCCAGCTGTCCACTACATTGGATTCCTATGAAATTTTGTGGACAACATGCACTTATTAGTCTTAGGTTTTGAATGAATCACAATTATTTACAGTTCAAAGTTTTTAAAGCTGGTACTTACAACAACCAAAGCACTGCTCAGGAGTTTAAAAATATAGCATACTCATTAAGATCTTTGAAAGAAAGTCTTAGGAAATTTGAGTTTAATCCAAAGCTTAAGCTTAAATCTTCAGCTAAATCAGTTCATCTCACGAGGGTTTAGTATTATGCCAAATATATGACTATGACATATCTCCACTACTGAATGAAGTGAAAATGCAAAATTGCTCTAGTTTGCATTGCTTAATGAATATTAACTCATATGGGCTGCAGTACTGCTTTAATTTCCAAGGTTGCAGTGCACTTTTTCGGGTGACTTATAAATAAGACATTAAGGTTTGAATAAGAGTTGCTGTGGATGTTAATGCACCCTTCAATGGATAGGTTAGTTTCTACCTTGCCCCTGATGCTGTCAAGATAGGACCCACGTCTTGTGTCCCTAAATTGCATTAAGCAGGATAAACAATGGGTTTATGATTTTTGTTTCAGATTCAGCTGTATTTATTGTATGTGACAAATATAAAGAATTCTAGCTGACATATGTCATCTTAGCAAGTATGACATTTGAGTATGACTCCAACACCAGAGTAAGAGAATGAGTTATTAAGAGAAAATGGAAATATACCTGAAGTTATTTAGTGCTGGGCTAAATCACCATTGTTGTGGCATGGAGTCAAAGGTGCCCAACAGGTTCCAATTGTAAATTTAAATGAGTTTCGTGAAACAGACCCTTTAGGAATGCAATGCTTCATAGGGACTATGCAACCTGCCATAGTTAGTACATATCCTAGAATGTCACAAAGATGCTTTTTATCTGAATCAAGGAATGTTGAATATATTTTGTCACAATTCCCAGTATGTCATTGTCCTGTACACCAACCCTACTAAAACAACACCTCATGATGGGTGTCTGAATCTGCTAGTCATGTTGTTGTACAATTAAACTGTACCTGAAAATCGGCAGCCACTGTTTTAGGGAGTGGTGTCCCACACCATGACACCAATGATACTGGGTATGTTCTCTCTGTTATGTCCACGCAGGGATCAGGTGATCATCAGCCTCAAGACACAAGCAGAATTCCTTTCTGAAAAACTGACTGTAGCTTCTTCACAACTATAAAGTTCTGGGTTCAAATCCCCAGCTCCGGCACTGTCTGTGTGGAGTTTGCAAATTCTCAATGTCTGCATTGTTTTAAAGCTAAAAGTCTACTGTAGTGGCTGATAAATTGATCTTGAAATCACAAGGCTACTGGTTCAGCTCTCGTGACACACTCTGTACATCTTCACTTTACTTCACTTGTCTGTGCTCCAGCTGGGAAAATTAAATAACTACTGTATAGTATGTGTGCATTTGAAAAATTGCTTGCAATGGATGTATACATAATAAGGCTATTTGTTTCATACTCAAAAAGAGAAATATGTAAATAGATGATTCTTAGATTTAAGATATAATTCTAATAGTCCAAAAATTTCTCCTGAAGACTTTTGTCGTCTTGACTGTGACTAATGGAACTAAAATTATACAAGTAGTTCCACTTGGATCACTGCATGGGTGAGGAGATGGAGAATTTCTTACACACATCACATCAAGAAGCAATTTGACTTCTACTGTTTAAGGCAAACAGGTAATCTGAAGTGTGGAAATTAATCAGTAGGAGAGTTTTGAATGTAATACAATATTCATTACATTTGATCCTTGGAAGTGTTTTGCTGGCCTCATTTTGAAACAGGTAAAACTGGTTGATGGATATAAAAAGGGGCGGTACGGTGGTGCAGTGGGTAGCACTGCCGCCTCACAGGAGGCCCAGGTTCACTTCCCAGGTCCTCCCTGTGTGGAGTTTGCATGTTCTTCCCGTGTCTGCGTGGGTTTCCTTCCACAGTCCAAAGACATGCAGGTTAGGTGAATTGGTGATTCTAAATTGTGCTTGGTGTGTGGGTGTGTGTGTTTGCCCGCCCAGGGTTTGTTTCCTGCCTTGCGCCCTATGTTGGCTGGGATTGGCTCCAACAGACCCCCGTGACCCTGTAGTTAGGATATAGCAGGTTGGATGATGGATGGATATAAAAAAAATAAGGAACATCAGGTACAGCAGAATCATTATTCCGAGTCCTTGGGAAAGGGCAACGATTGTGGAACAATCTTAAAAACGTTGAAAACATCCAAACCCCTTTTCTTTACAACTAGGCTTACACAGAGATTTTAGTGATATCTCTTCAAGTCAATACAAACATGGCTTCTATTGTTGTCATTCAGTCATTTTCCAACCTGCTGTATCCTAACACAGGGTCACGGGGGTCTGATGCCAAGGTGTCAGCCAACACACGGTGCAAGGTAGGAACAAATCCCTGGGCAGGGCGCCAGCCCACCGCAGGGTACACACACACACCCACACACAAAGCACACACTAGGGACAATTTTAGGATTGCCAATGCACCTTATTCTATTGTTGTATTCATTCTGTCAGAAGATATGTCTGCCCACCATTAATTGTTTAGTCACTTCTATTGCCATTTTACATAAATAATATTTTGAAAATAATGTATGGATAATGGATATGTATGGCGTATGGCACTGTAACATTAAAATGCAGCCATTTATTAGTAGTAATAGCAGGAGGAAGAGGAGGAGGAATATTTATCTGCCTGCCAACCTGGTTGTCCAGTTCTTATTTAGCAGAGACTTAGGCAACATAGCAGAATACATGGAATACATTGAAGGACCTATCAAGAAAGTGTTAATAATCAGTCAGCTAAAATAACAGAGCGAATACTTACCAAGGTAGAAATTGCACAACATATCACATGTTTAAATGATCGTTAGAAATACACCCAATACTTGCATGTTTTAATATTTATATACGCTACCCAGTGACTGGTACGAAGAAACAGGCAGTCCGCATCTCAGGACTCCATGCATTTTAGCAATTTAAATAAGTGGGTATTTGATTGCTATACATCTTTTTAAGACATTAAAAGAAAAAATGGAAGATGCAGAAGTAATGGCGAATGATTCATATGTTCTTGTGTCCTTTTAACAGGTACCTGGTCCGACGCAGGCTGCCACAGCTCCAGTTCATCTAACAGCAGCGTCACTTGTTCATGTAACCACCTGACTATTTTTGCTGTGTTAATGGTAGGTTCACATTATTTATTGACTATTTTCATTCTTCATCCTGTAACGGAGATATCTTTAAGACATAATTTAAAAAAAAAACGACAATTTTAAAAAAAACAAACATACAATTATAGATTGTTGGTCACATTAGACAGCTTTTTAATATCTAATCGTGTCAGAATTGTATCTCAGACAACTTCCACTCTCTACCTCCACCACAAACCACTAACTTTTGGTGGAATATCCTGGAGGTAGTCAAGATATTGGTCAATGTGGACACAAGCCCACATAGAATGCTTCAAAGAAGCATTTGTTTCCGTATGGCGTTATTTCAGTGCCACTATTCTGAGCACACGTAAAAATATTGGCGACGTAAAAAGATTGCAAGTGCAAGTGTTGCATTTTGAAGAGAAATTTATTTTGAGCGTACAAAAGCTGAATTTGAGTGAACAAAATTCATTGCTGCGTGCAAAAAATGTATTTCAGTGTTTGCGCTTATCCATATACACACACACAATAGCACCCCTCTCGCTCAGTTTTTCATTTGCGCTTGCTGCAATGTGTTGCTTGCGCTCACAACATTCTCTGCTGCGAGCGCTCAACTCTCTGTACACCGTTATAAGTGTGCCACAAAACCAACCAATCACAGACTTGGTTTCAAAAATTCTGATTGGCTCTTACGGTCTCCAATCAGCTCGCTAGCTGCTGCATTCCGGAAACAGTCAGTTGGCATGGTTGTATAATGCAACTACATTATACTACACCAACGATAGTCTTAACAAATAATATATTTTAAAATAAAATAATTAAAGATATTATCCGCAAATTGGGGTTTAATTGAGTTTAGCTGGATTTAGCTACATTTCGGACTGTTTCCGGAATGCAGCAGCTAGCGAGCTGATCGGAGACCGTAAGAGCCAATCAGAATTTTTGAAACCAAGTCTGTGATTGGTTGGTTTTGTGGCACACTTATAACGGTGTACAGAGAGTTGAGCGCTTGCAGCAGAGAATGTTGTGAGCGCAAGCAACACATTGCGAGCAAGCGCAAATGAAAAAACTGAGCGAGAGGGGGTGCTATTGTGTGTGTGTATATGGATAAGCAAACACTGAAATACATTTTTGCACGCAGCAATGAATTTTGTTCACTCAAATTCAGCTTTTGTACGCTCAAAATAAATTTCTCCTCAAAATGCAACACTTGCACTTGCAATATTTTTTTACGTGCGCTCAGAATAGTGGCACTGAAATAACGCCATATTTCCGGTTTCAGCTCATGCGTTGCAAGGGAAGCTCGTTTGTCAGACATTACTGTTCTGAATTCTTGTTTCAAACACTCACTTTAGCGGTTTACAATTTTTTTTCATCTTTGAAAATGCTTACTTTTTTGCAAAAAAGACTAATGTGTTCTTTTCTTAAGACAAGGTGCAAAACTTTGAAATATCAATCCATGTCAAAGCTCAACATATAGATGGCTCAGCTTTAAACACTTAGATAGAGCAATGAGCACTGACTTGGTTACTTCACACCTACAGTGCTCTTCAGAACAAAGACAGCATCAGTAGTTTGCTTTTGATGCAATCAATGTACACTGAACACTTTCTGCAGAGCTCTTGAAAAAGGAAATACCTGGGACTGGCAGACATCCTCACTCTCCTTCCTTGGTATGGTTATGAGCATTACTGGATCACAAAATTTCAGACACATTGCACTAGTAACATTTACTCAAAACCACTTAATTTTTCTCTTTTTTTTCATATAAACAAAGTCGTACCATCATAGAAGGTTGGAATTTGTCTGGAATACATTGTTAATTACTTATGTTTGTTGTTCCCTTTTATTTTTCGCTTGTTTAAACTTGTTAGTGTTATTCAAATTATGTTATTTTGTTGTCATTTTGTGTATTTGTTTGCATGGGCACCGCTACAATCTTACATGGGTGCTAGTCACATTCGCCTTCTGACTCACAACACTATGGAGGCCAACAGCATCAGTTTGTTCAAGACCTTGAAGTTGATTTAAGGAAATTTTTTAGATTAGATTTTGTTTTGCTTCAAATTAAAGCACCCTGTACTGAAACATGCAGATTTAGAAATTACAGTAAAAGCAGAAATGCTGTACACTTTAAAAAGCTCTCCTGTCCACAAACCTTATCGTGTAATTGCATTAATACCCGTTTTTAACAAAACGGTACTTATCTGACCCAGGCATACAAATTTTATGAGCTATACCAGGGGTGGGCAACGTCGGTCCTGGAGGGCTGCAGTGGCTGCAGACTTTTGTCCCAACCCAACTGCTTAATTAGAAACCAATTCTTGCCAGTCTCAGACCTTATTTAATTTTATAGGTTGTTAGTCTGCAATGTTTGATTCTTATATCGTAGATTTTTTCCTTTCCAAAGATATCCTCCAAATCATTTGAAGCCTAAAACATAATTTTCAGTAGTTCAGATTTTCTGTTAAGTGTTTTATTAAATCAAACAGCGCATGATGAACACACACAGATGTAATTGGAAACAAGTTAGATGGAGAACTGCTGGCTGCTTTGGCATTCACATCTTATTGCTAATAAGGAGCCATTAAAACAGTAAATGCAGCGGTTTAAGATTGAAATAAGCAATTAAGGGTGGGGAAACTTAACAAGTGAGACCAGGAAGCATCAAAATGTCACTTAAGCAATAAGTACTTTATTAGCAATAATTGTCTTCTCATTAAGAAACAGAGTGGAACAAAAACGCAGCCACTGCAGCTCTCCAGGACCGACACTGCCCACCCCTGAGCTATATCATAAATATCAAAAAAAGTTGTTTAAGTAGCCAGCATACTCATAGCTCCTCAAGTTTGTGTACCTTTAACCAGTATGTGTTCATTCTGGTCATTTTCTTAAATATCCAGGTGAGCAATAGAAAATCTACAACTGAAGTACATTTTTATTGATAGGTGGATCCACAAGTAGATGCGAAGAACTGGCAGATCCTCACAGTTATTTCTTATGTGGGCTGCGGACTATCAGCTGCTTTCACTGCAGTCACTGTTTTAACATACCTTGTATCCAGGTAATCATTTTATCATTTCATTTTCTCATAAACTTATTTCTTAGAAGTTGATTCTGAAAGCAGGGTTTTCTGGATGGCTTTGATACATTATGGGATTTTCATGTTACCATTTCTTCTATTATAATCAGACGGTTTCTTTTGTGGACCACAGGGGTGAGTACAGCCACACTCATCCGAAACAGGCAGGCAGAGACACGAGTTCAGCACAGCATGTGTTTATTTTCATCTAGGGAAAAGCTTCTTCTTTGCTCCCCAAAGCACAGCACGTATATACAGCACCGCAACACAATTCACAGTCCTTCCTTTCCTTCCAATTCACAGTCCTTCCGCCTCCACTCCTCCCTATCACACACTTCGTCCTCTTCCTCCCGACTCTAGCTCTCTGAAAGGACTGAGGTGGCTCCGTTTATGCCGGCCCTGGGAGTGTTCCAGGTACCTCATTAATCGGAAAAAAGCCCAATGTAGGGCTTTGCAGCTCCCCCTGGTGGCGCCCACGGAACACTGCAGGGCTGTGCCAAACACTCCAACTCCCAGTGTGCCCTGTGGAAATTCATGGTGTCACAGCCGCCCAGGAGGACTACCATTTAACGTCCCAGGGGAGGTAGTGCCTTGCTGATGCCCTTTCCTCCAGGTCCTTCCATTCAGCTGGCAATCCTGATCAGGTAATGGCCATGGCCACCCGTCACACTTTCTTAACCTTTGAATTGATCCATTCATCTAAATGAATCTTACTTTTGACTTCAAATGGCAGCTGAGGGATCTGTCTTCTATTTAAAAACAAAACTCTTACTCTGTTGCTTATTTTTGCTTTTGCTCAACTTGCTGCATTTGGCATTTTTATCTATTTCCTTTTGTTGCTTCTTCCAGGAAGGGCATATGGGAATGATAAGGATGTGGTTGGTTGAAGCATTTGTATTTAAAGCATTTCAGACAAAAATAAGCAGTGTTCCAATTTGCATTGATGATCAGAGGGCCTAGTTGTTTAATTAGTACCTTTCTAGGTCCCTTATGCCAATAACTACCACTACAGGCTTCTGATCTAGTTAGCCACAAAAATTTAATTTTGAGGCCACTAAATCAGGCACTTTGAGGAACAAAAGTTATGACACTTTGATGCTAGTTAAATCTGCTACTAATTTCCAAAGCATGGTCTAAAACAAGTAAAGATGTGCTTAAGTGAACTACTATGCACTGATGGAGAAAACAGTATTCATAATTAGAGGTACAGCTAAAGTCAAAACCAACATTTTATAACTAAAAACAGATTCTTCATATTAACCCATCAATCCTTTCAAATTACCAGTCAAAAATCTTTATTCATTTCCACACCTGATGTCCTTTTAATTGTTTCTATTCTCTTTTTCTTCCTTGATAATAAGCACCCCCACATGTTTCCAAACTTCACATTGCCGAGAATGTCCTTGCATCAGTTAGTCAGTCAGTCATTTTCTAGCCTGCTTAGTCGTGAACAGAGGTGGGGATGGAGCCTATCCCAGATAGCAAAGGGCCCAAGACAGGAACAAACCCTGGACTGTCAGTCCATCACAGGGTGAACACACACACCAAACTCACACTAGGGCCAATTTAGTATCGCCAATCCACCTAAACTGCATGTCTTTGGACTGTGCGAGGAAACCCACGAGGAGAACATACAAAATCCACACAGGAAGGTGACCTGAGATGTGGAACCCTATCCTTACATCACATGCTCAATTTTCCCCCAGTTTTGCACACTCAGATGTTAAGCACCAACTGTCAAGAAGACCTGTCCAGGCGGAGAGTAACGTTTTGATAAATATTTATAAGTTAAAGAGTATCTTTTAATGAAATTATTTGCTTTATTACTTTTCTAAAACATATTTTATTGCTTTTCAAGCCATTATTTTGTAATAAAGCCCAGTGCTGTTTATGGGAGATGTCGTTTCTAGCAGCACCCTGCAGCTATTAGGGTTAACACCGCCAGGGTCTTTCACTTCCTAGACACTCAGTTCTAATTCAGATAATTCTCAGCTCTAATAGCCACCATGTGCAGCCCCATTCTGGAGCCAAAAATTATCCTTTTACTCACATACTGTTCCCCCTACTCTATGCCAGTTTTCATGTAAATTGGACCACAGATGATGAGCGTTACAATATTTTTTGGCACAGGGCATTATTAATTTTAAAACAATGTAAGAGGTGCTAATTATACCTTTAACACAGGACAAATTCCTCAGATGTGAATATTTCTGGTTCACTAACCAGCGGACACTTGAGCGCCGTCTTCATCTTTCCAGCTAAGCATCTCCTTTACGCTTCAAGAAGTTCCCCTTATCCGTATACTGAACTATCTTATTCCAAAAATAAGGAATCTTTCACAAAGCATAACCTTCATTATTATATTTTATCAGTGTTTACATGAAGTGCAAAAAACTGCGAAAAAAATTAGAGAGCTTTATTCTGAATCCATTCACATTTTGAAGCACTCTAACACAAACAGTGAAATCTGTTTACTAGGAAGGCATCATCATGCAAACATTTTGAGCAGCTCCTTTCTATTTCTTATATCACCTTTCAAAGTGGGAGTACAATATATACAGTACAATTATGGCAAGCAAGTGAGAAGAAGCTGAACTGCTTGAGCTGGTGTTTTTGCCTCTTGTCATTCTCTGTTCTTACACACAGGAAGTCCAGGCGGGACCACACTAACACAATCCATGTGTGCCTCAGTGCTGCCCTCTACTTGCTCAATATGACCTTCCTGCTGACAGAGTGGGTGGCCAGCTTGAACCTTAACACCCTCTGCACCATCATCGCAATCCTCATGCATTATGCCCTTCTTAGCAGCTTCAGCTGGATGTTTGTGGAGGCCATCCACCTGTATCTCCTCATGGTGAGGGTCTTCAACACCTACATTAAAAAATACATCACCAAGCTGTCTGCCTTCGCCTGGGGTAAGTGTGTTTCTTGGAAGCTGCAGATAGGAAGTATTGTACATGATGTAGTGAAGTGAGTGAAAATGTGACCTGTCAGCACTTAGTATTGCATAAACCTTAAAATCTATGCCTACTTGTTTACTTATGTCTCCAGTGGAGCAACAGTTAAAATAATAAAAAAAATCTATTTTCAGTGCACATAATCTCTATTCTTTTATGGTCTGTACTCCTGTTAAAACCTAATGATCTCAATAAAACTTCTGTAAAATTACTGTCACTCAAGAAATCACTTTATAATTTTGTAAAGCATTATGAAACATTAGTAGTCCATGGCTTACCTAACTGGTTTCTCTTCATATGGGTATATTGGATGCAAAATAGGCTCTTCACCTCCATGCATATAGCAGAAAGCATCATCTCAGCCAGTGGACCCAAAGAAGAACTCTGGGAGCCCAAGTGACTAATCCAGCTTTTGACTACAAGAATGTCCTTTCTCAGCAGCAGCATGGTTTGTTTTGTGCTCTGCTGAACACATAAGTGACGGCACGATGACGCAGTGGTTGTGCTGCTGCCTCGCAGTTAGGAGACCCGGGTTCGCTTCCTGGGTCCTCCCTGTGTGGAGTTTGCATGTTCTCCCCGTGTCTGCGTGGGTTTCCTCTGGGTGCTCCGATTTCCTCCCACAGTCCAAAGACATGCAGGTTAGGTGCATTGTGATCCTGAAATTGTCCCTAGTGTGTGTGTGTGCATGTGTGTGTTTGTGTGCGCACCCTGCGGTGGGCTGGTGCCCTGCCCAAGGTTTGTTTCCTGCCTTGCACCCTGTGTTGGCTGGAACTGACTCCAGCAGACCCCTGTAAGTTAGGGTATAGTGGGTTGGATAATGGATGGATGAACACATAATAATAAAATTCACATTAGGAACCAATTTTCATTACAAAAGTAGCACTAGTAATTCTTGCAAACATACACAGCAGAAATGTCTGCAGCAACATGTAAAGTTTAACTGTTGACCTTCTAAATTTGTGAAAATATCTCACTTCATCATATCGATTTGCATTAAACTACTTCCTGTAGGTACTGTATATGACAGGGATGTTCCTGGAATAGTTTACAACATATGATTTTGGTGGTGTTAAGGAACATGAACTATCCCATTAACTGGCTGGAAGGCCAATATGACTGAACAATTAAAGGAGGCTCAGTGTCAGAAATATATGACTCCCAAAACCGCTAGATAGCAGCATAGCTGGGCTTCAAGAACCATTCCCATAACTGCAAGGCATCATGGGATTTGTAGCGCCATAAGGCAACCCTGCTGTGGTCTGTGGGTGCCACCAGAGGGGACTACAGATAGTTATATTCCTTACTTTAGAGAACATCTGAACAAAGCAGTGGAAAGTCTATTCTGACAGCATCAGATTTATCATATAAACCAGTAATAGAAAGGAGCCTAGCAAACTATATATTTCTGTTTATCTTCCCTTTCTTTCTTTCTTTGAAATGATTATTTTCTAATTGCAGGTATACCTGCCATAATTGTTGGCATAGTTGCTTCTGTGCGTCAAGATTATTATGGACCCACACCGATAAAGATTGGAAATTCATCATACACAAATAATATGTAAGTGCTGAGATCAGCATCGTCTGATCTGTACAGAAACAGCAGGACTCCACTTGGGTACACGTTGGCTTCTAGTTTGAAATGAAGAGTTAAAAATAAAATTATAAACAGAGAAACTACATAGCAGAGACAGAGAATTAAAGCAATTTATTCATTCTCTTTCTTTTTTTAGAAGCAAGCTCTTCACCTTTGCAGGTGAATTTAAAAGATGGCTTCAGTTAGGATGACACATTTTGTATTCTCTGCAAGTCATATTGTGTCCTCCATAATGTTTGGGACAAAGACAGGTTTCCTTGATTTACCCCTTGGCTCCACAGTTTAAAATTACAAAATCAAACCATTCTTATGTAATTGCAGACTTTCATTTAAAGGGTATTTGCATACATTTCGGTCACACCGTGTAGAAATGACAACACCTTTTCTACATGGTCCCCCCTATTTCAGTGCATCATAATGTTGGGGACACAGCAATGGTAATTATATTAAACCAGTCAATAGCACTTTATAGTAACTTTCATTAATAAAGCATTAACAAGCAATATGTAATGTTTAACAGATCATGAGTTCATGTTCATTCAAATAATTATAAATGTTAGTAATTGATAATTCATACATTAGGTAACTTACTTTTAAACATTTAAATATGATTTAACAAAAGGCTAGTAAGGCATTTTTTTACCATTTGTTAACACATTGCTCATGTTGACACTGTATTCACTAATGTCTAGCTGATTGGGGACAAATATCTTTAAATATTAGTTGCACATCCTTTATTGATCACATGCAGGTGTGTGTACAATCTGTAAAACTGGTTAAGTTCTGGCCTGCTTGTAACACTGTAAGAATTTTTGCCAGCTTTCACACTTTGCACGTTTTCAAATCAGTTATTCATAAATTGTAGATGTTTTAAACAATTTCTCAATTGTAATCATTTGTGCATTTTTATAAACCATTTATCCATTAGTTGTAAATGTTTTCGCAGTAACTCTTTATGCATTATACAGGTTTTCACAGGTTTATGAACCATTTATTCATTAGTTGTGGAGGTTTTTGCAGTACCCAAATTTAAAGTTGCAACTATTCATGCATTATAAAGGTGTATAAATGGGTAATTAATACATTAATAGGCACTGGGCTAAAACATGACCAAGTCTGTGCCCTGCTGAAGAAAGCAACATGATGTAAGGAGTAGTTTGTTGAACAGTTTAGTTTTATCCTTGTAACAGAAATTAACGTCAGGAACAACTCCGTTTGAATCAACATATTGTGACATCCTGTCAAATAAAACACACTCGGGAGCAGCTTGTCCAGGGGAGTCTTCCAAATGTAGACTGGATTTTTGTTTGTAATTTTAAACTGTGGATCAGAAGGGTACATGAAGGGAAAATGTGTATTTGTCCCAAACATTATGGAGGCCATTGTAACTCCTTGGTGATTGTATAACCCATAGTTGAAAGTGTATAAAAGAACTTCTTCCATGTTATTCTTCTGATTGAATTTATCTTTATGTTATACCCTGTCATTAACAGCATAGATCATCACAAGGCTCTATTCAGAAAATAAGAGTATTAAAGTGCATTTGAAACAGAAAAAAATACAAAATCCATCTGGAATCAAGTGTTTGTCATCTATTCAATCCCTTTAAAAAAAACTTAGAAGTCATTCAGGTTAGGAAATAACTGATTGTCCAGTGAGCCTCTTTCAACTAGCCATTTCTCCCAGAGAGACTCAAATCTGCTCAACACCACTTCCTACCAGATGGTATGTGCGTAATGCAAACCCCATCAGTGGGACTCACCCAACACGGACATGAGCCAGAGACAAGCACCAGCACGGTCCCAGCTATTAGAAGTCTATTGCACCATACCGACCCATTACAGTTCTGTCATATGAAATGCCTTTTAATGTTGTTTTGTATTGTATTTGAAGTAATCACCTTTAGACTAGCTGAACCTTTTGAGCTGACTTTTGTTTTAGTTAGAAGTATCAAATAAAGCTCTTCAGAGGTTATTTTTTTTGTATTTAATGTAAAGAGTGGAAAAATTGCTTACCCACGTTTAATGCATCCAAGATGAGCTCCTATTAGGTAAGCACAGCTGAATAAATCAGGTCAATAAAAACTGAACAAATCAGAATGTTCAGCCAATCATGCTTGTTGTAGCTCTTTTCCAGTTGTTCAATCACCATTGGTCTTCTTTAAACCAGTGGATTTGTCAGACATATTGTAAAGTTACACAAAGGCTGAGATCATGGTCTGATTTTTGTTTTCTTCTTTTCAATTTCTAGTTGCTGGATCAGCAATAAAACCTATTTTTATGCCTTAAACATCTCCTACTTCACAATTGTATTCATTTTTAATTGTGGAATACTGATAGCAGTGACAACAAAGATTGTGTATTTCCAAAGATTTGCCAAGGATCCATTAAAAACTAGAAGCTTCTGCAAAGATTGCAGCACTGTCCTGATTCTGACCTGCCTGCTCGGGACCACTTGGGGCCTAGCATACTTGGGGTATGGACTCTACACTCTGCCTGTGCTCTACCTGTTCACCATTTTTAATTCATTCCAAGGTAAGTGCCACTCGGTCTTAGTAGTCTATAACAAACTGTAGACATACAACAAGGAAATGCACTTGTTTAATAATGAGGTACATGAGATCAGTGCTTTAAAATAAATAGGAAACATCCAATGACTGTGCTGGCCCCAAAGGGCAACAATACGTAAAAAACACAACATAAATGAGTAAACGCAGGGAAGTGGAGAAAAAAGTTGTGATTTCTTTCTCTATATGATTTCAGGAGCCTTTGGCTGGCTTTATTATTCAAGGTGATTGCTCCAAACATCTTTACAGGGTTAACACGATTAGGGGTGAAAGCAAAAGATATAAACCCACCATGAAACCACAATATTATTTATACAGAGTGAAAGGTTTCACTGGAAAATAAATTCACATGAGCACAAAAATGATTCTGAACTTATTAAGTAGACATTTAAATTGCCTTAAATCAGTAG
The DNA here is from genome assembly GCF_016835505.1 of Polypterus senegalus. Taxonomy (NCBI): domain Eukaryota; kingdom Metazoa; phylum Chordata; class Cladistia; order Polypteriformes; family Polypteridae; genus Polypterus; species Polypterus senegalus. The sequence goes on along the minus strand of NC_053162.1, from coordinate 69,223,547 downwards.
TTGTTACATTTGCAAAAATAAAGTGTAAATTACACACGTACTGCAAAAAATTAATTCTGCATACAGCTTACTAAAAGTGGGTTCTGTGATGTCTGAATAAAGTGAAGGAAGAATCTGATTAATTTATTTGGCTTATTTTTGCAGGGCTTTTCATATTTTTCTGGATTTGTGCTGCACAGAGGAAAAATAAAACACAGTCAGATGAGAGGCAATGTGCTACTAATACCGATACAAAGGAGGAGAGTTTGTTCCCTGGCATTAAAATTAATCCAGACAACTAGCTGGGTGTTTTGTGTGAATAATGTGTTATGGTAAATTCTGAGAAACAAAGTAAGAAATATTTTTGATGCATACGAGTATAATATTTAAAGACTTTACACTTCTGAAATTGTCTAATGCTTTTTACACAGAGCTTTTGTTAGCCTTAAAATATTTGTAAGACATGTTAATGGGATACACTGTCTGCTCAAATTAAATGTAAATATTATGAAGTAGGTGGTATGGTAAGCATCTACTTGAATAAACTGGGTCCAAATCCCGACCTGGACATTATCTCTATGGAGTCTGCACATCATCCCCAACCCAAAGAGGTGAATGTTGGGTGTACTTGTGGATCATTTTTGAATGAGTTTGGATTTGTGCATGAATGCCCTGTGATGGATTAACACCCTGTCCTGGGTTTTTGCTGCCCTGTGCCCAATGATGCTGGGAAAGTTCCAACCCTTCCATAGCCCTAAACTTGATTATGCGCAAGTTGATGGATGGTGCAGTCCAAGTGCTCTTGGATGTGAAAGCATTCCATCTAGAATTACTGTAGTGGAGAAAAAAGGCATTTTATGTAGTTGATGGAAATTAAAGGTTATGTGAATTCTTAACCAAAGAAAAGGGAAAAAAGAATGCAAATTGTTTCTCTAGATGTTATTCATATCTTAAAGAAAAAAGGAAAGCATCGAGAATGTAACAAATGTCTGAATCTAACTATATTGCCTAATGACACAATCACAAAAGATAAATTTGAGAGTGCTTTCTCTGCTTCCTACTATATATATATATATATAAATAAATAAATATAACATTTATTAAGAAGGGAATTTATTCTTACATAACTTTTATTAAAGTTTTGTTTTATTTCATGCATGCTTGTATATTTGTTAGTACATATTATTTGTTTCAAAGTATTTGAGTCTACATATAAAGAGACTAAATAATGATTTCTCTGGCTCTGTAAATTTCATATGTTGATTTAAAACTCACAAATTTGTCAAACTGTATGTTTCTTGCAAACAATAAACTCAGAGGTAGAAAGTTAATGTTCCTTAAATTACAAACATTACTTATTACAGTACACACATATACACATACACACACACACACACACACACACACACATATATATATATATATATATATATAGTGTATATGAAATTCATTTCCATCCACTCCATCACCTCATCAGCTAATATTTAACATCTCAATCCTAACATCACACTTGAGAGAAACTCAGTATAAAGTCTATATTACATGCTTTTGTATGTACATGTTTTTAAATTTTTTTTCCCTTTGTTAAAGCAAAAACCATAATGCTGATTAATCATACCAACTCTAAAGTAAAATTAATAGAAGCATTAATTTTCAAAACTGCTCTTTGCAAACAACCAGAACACTTTCAATTTCAAATGTTTTTGCCAATGTATTCTATAGTGAAGATCAATGTATCAAAGATACTCAATCCTGTAAAGTTTTAGTGTTTCATTAAAGTAAAGAACTCAGTTAAGGAGCTAGAGCAAAATTTCCACTGCATTCTCCTTTCTTGCTTTTGATAGAAACAAAATATATTTCACTCCCTTGCCCAGTCACTTTCCTATTTCTTTATAATAAATGCTGTTGGCTTTATCATCTCTTATGCTCTGCAGACATGATGAGGAATTGAGAAGTTGATGGATCCACTGCCAAGTAGCCACCAACCACTTACTTCTCTGTTTCATAGCTTAGCCCTGAATATTTGTGACCTCAATATTTCCTATTTTGCATGGTCTCAGCAAGGCATCTCTAATCTTGGAGACATTTTCATGAGCCAAGGCTCAAAATGTTCTTCTCACTCTACTGCACCAATCCTATCCTTTCCTATTTTTTTTTCTATCTGCAGCCAAGATCTGTGTTCAAAGCATGTGGAGTCCCCCTCTCATCTCTTCTCTCACTTTATCGTTGGTACTCTTTAAATTAAAATCTTTCCAATATGCTGAAGCTTCTCTTAACCCTTCCAGTCTAAATGGATGGCTGACCTTTCCTCAATCCCTGCATTTTGCTGGAATAACATTTTTCAGAGCATCAAACAATGTTCAAAAAAATCGAATTATCAGCACACACAACTTAATTTCATCTCACATTATTCTTAACCACTTAGAGACACTACCTCATGGGTTTAGAATCAGATCCTCTTTGACTTGTCCCAATTCTTCTACTCCCTGGCACCATATATTTTGGAACTGTTTCCCTGCTACTGTCCTATAGTGCTAGGTGGTCAAATCAATCTCCACAATCCTTTTTTCTCCCATTCCTATCTTCCTTTAAGCTCTCCTCTTGGATCTTTCTTTTTAGAACATGAGGACAATATGGACAAGAGAAAGGTCTTTTAGTCCAAGAAACTTGATAATTCCATTCACCGAATTTCTCAAAATAATATCAAGTCGATTTCTGAAGGTCACCAAACCCCTACTCTCTATCGTATTACTTGCTAACTTACAGTATTCTGTCTGTAATTTCGATGTGTAGAAAAACTTTAGGTTTATGTAAAATCTTTCCTTCACCAGTTTCCAGCTGTGATCCTGTTGAAGAATTTACTTTAAAGTAACAGCTGAGATCCACTGTACTAACTCTCTTTATAATTATAATCATGTCACCTCTTAGTGTCCGTTTGCTTAAACTGAAGAGTTCCATTCCTTTATTATTTGCTCATGGCTCATAATTTATAATCCTGGAGTCCGCCTAGTCACTGTTCTCTGTACTCTTGCCAGCACTTCTGTGCTATTTTTTGGTAGATGAAGACCAAAGCTATACACATTACTCCAGATTGGGGCTTTACTATTGCACAATATATCATTCACATCACCTCCCCTGCTTGTACTTTACACCTCATACTACTGTATATAACCTAGCATGCTTTTAGCCTTCTTAATGGTTTCAGTGCACTGTCTGGATGTAGTAGAGAAGTTCATTACAACTCTTAGGTCCTCCTCATATGGCCTGCTTTCTTGATTCAAATCTCGTATTGTGTGTTCAAACATTTTTATTTCCTCAGTCTAATATTTTATGCTTATTTATTTTATCACCTAATTCTGAAAAGGTTCCTCATATCTGCTTTTCCAGTGTTTAATGTTATGACTTTTCCCATCACAGCTAAGTTGCTGTTAACCTACAGTTGGACATTTCCTGATCTTGTAACTCCTTCTATAATCTTGTCCTTCTTTAACTCTCTGCAATCCAGCTCAACTATTCAAAACTGGCTACATGCTGTACAATTAGTCAAGGGCTGGTTGGTCGGATGTTGGTCCGTAATGTGATTTCTCCCTTTTCATGCTTTTTCTCATCACATTTTTTTTCTTTGAAGTAGGCTCTCCTCTGTGGGGTGCATTAGTTGGCTATTCTGTCAACTTCATATCAGTTTTCATTTTTTTTTTGGCCGCAGGGTGGGAAAGGTTGGATGAGAAGGTTGTTCTTTTTTAATATGTATATTTGAAATCAACTGTTTTCCATGTTTTTCTTTTTTCATTAATAAAAATGTGATCACAAAAATACAATAAAAGAAACTTGCAGCCACTGTAGCCCTGACTGCAGTTTGGAATTTGTGAAGAGTGCACTTGAGTTGATATTAGCCAAAAGACCAAGAAGTTTGTCCCCATGCCCCTTTCCGAGTACCATGCAGTTGGAGTTTGTTCCAATCTTCAAGAGGGTTGTGTTAGAATGACTTAGTAACTGGAGCCAGTATAACTTTGACGGTTGCTTGTGTTCAAATGTTAAATATCTATTTTAGGGTATATGAACTTGGAGATGTAAGCTTTGGTGCTTGAAAGTGTACCGTTTACTGAATCAGTAATCCTATTGGGAGAGTGTAATGCTTCCATGGGGAATGAGGATATATGGTGGGTCACGACTGTTAGGAATGGCTTGTCTGATCTGAACCCGAGTACTGAATAGTTTTAATATTTATGTGCTAGTCCTGAATTGTTCATAAGTAACATGATGTTCCAAAACTGGGGTGCTTAAAGTTGTACCTGGAATAAGACTAATAAGTGCCAAAAGTCAATGACCACACTGCAGTTATATCATTTCTGAGGTCTTATGCCTTGTAGGTTAAGTTAAAGAGAGGTGCAGAGCTGTCAACTGATGCCCACTTGGAAGGGAGTTGGTTCAGATGGATGGAGTGACTACTGGACAGTTCTGGAAAACCCAAATGGTTTGTATGTTTACCCAGAATGACATGCCCCTATTTGAGAGGAGTTCAGCTACCATTTCCAGAACAGCTTCGGCTAGATATCCAAAGTAATTGGGGTCATGGAGTCTGGATAAGACTATATTTAAGCCCCTAACAGTGGAGGCAGATGTGAGAGTCTGTGATTAGAAGGTTGTAGTTACCTGTCTTTATTAGCTTAGTATTTGAGGTGGATGTGAGCGGACTGGAACTGCTGCAAACACTAGATAGTGTTGGGGTGTTTTTGCATGCTACTTCAATGTGTAGAAAGCATGTATAGTTGTCCTCTTCACCTCATCAGACAGTAATCTCTGGCAAACACACTGGACCAGCAACAGCTAAATCTGATGAAACTGGTATGAAAATCAGCATGTCAAGATAGGAGGTCATGGTTCACTTACATTAAAGAATCGTTAGTTCTCTTAGGGGATTAGCATCTGCCCCAAGTGGAGAGATTCAAATGTTTCAGAGTTTTGTTCATAAGAGGGAAGAAATGATTGAGAGATTGACTAAAAAATTGGTGCAGTTGTGAGAATATTGCAGATGTTATACTTGACTATGGTGGTTAAATAGAAGTCCACAGTGAAAACTTTAAAATTTACTCCTCATTCTCACCTACAGCCCTAAGATTTAGGTAGTGATAAAACAAATTAAATTGTGAATACAAGCAACAGAAATGAGGATCTTGTGCAGGACTGATGGGATCATTCTTCAAACTAGGGTGAGGAGCACAGCAAGATCATCCTTAGAAGACCCTGGGTTAGACTTACTGCTTCTCTGGTTCAAGGGGAGCCAATTGAGAGTTTATGACACTGGAGGTAGAATACTCTCTTGGAGCCCCCTATGGAAGGTCGATGCTGAAGTTATAATTCTCAGTTGTCCTGTAACCCTCTATGAATTCCCTAGCCATTCAAAGACGTTTCTAAGGATAGGACAGATTGGTCAACCTAACTTTGTGAGGAGATCATGACACTTTGACCTAAATAGTAGCTTACTGCTTGAGCACAATGGCTCCACCAGCCATTAACCTATGTGAGCTTTCTTAGGTTTCACTTTCACAGATGCAAAGAAAATATCTCAATTATCCTGTAGAAACTGCTCAGAAGCCTTTGACTGATTGATATATTTATAGATACTGATGTAAACACTTGAATGTAAGAATTTAGACAGAGAGGAGGTGATCATTCAGCCCCTCAAGCTTGCATGTTTAGCCAATTATCACATCCAGATTTGTAACTATTTATGTAAAAAAAAAGTGCTTACCCTAAATTTCCACTGGTGTTCTGAAGTTTGCTATTTAATCAAAAGTATTTTGTAAGATCAGCATTTGAAATTTTGTAGACCTGGATTAGGTATCCACACAACCTACTCTATTCAAGACTAAAACGGTATAACTGCTTTATGCTGTTGGATATGCTTTCTAGTGCATTTGCAAAACTTCGGGTACTGCTATGTCCTTTTTTTTTTTTTTGGTAACATGGACAGCAGAAATGCGCATAGTGCTAGAGGTGTGATCACAATAATCTATTTTACAGTCCAAGCATAACAGCACAATTCAAACATTTTTACAATGTAACTCAATACTTTGTCCTTTTAATAGCTTCTGCACAATTTTACATATAAGGATGTTCGGTAAACATACCAATTAGTCCATAAACTCTTTACAGAGGTGGCATCCTGCGATACAGGGTTTTCCATCTTGAATTTAACTTTAATCCTATTGCCTACATATTTGCATTCGCATTTGCAAGTGTTCATACACTTCTGAAAGTTATCAAGTTTTCTGAAAGAGTTTTGTTTCTGTATTTTCAGTATCTGCTATACATTCATTTTTAGTTTCATCCATAAACTTCACATCTCTGACTATTCTGGAAGCAATGTCGTTAATATAAAACTAGAAAAAGTAACAGTCGAAAGAGAGACCATGGAGAGACACCACTGGTGACATTACTTCCATGTGGCTCTCTCAGCTTACTGGTTCTATTTGGTTCCTGTCAATTAACCAACTTTAGAAAACAGTCATTTGTCATGACCACCATTTAGGATTCTTCTATTGTATTTCCAAGAATGATTTAATTTAGGATGAGAAAGTTGAAATGATCACTGTACTTCTATATTGCACATGGGCTAGTTGACTGAATGATATGCTGGTACTTGAAATATCAGAAGTTGGTGGCCTGTATCAAACTCCATATCTAACCATTTCTTCCTTGGTAGTTCTAAAAGTTCCCTTCTTCTCTCGTGTTTATAATCATGAAAATTATATTTCACATAAAGTGACACACCTCCTCTTCTCTCCTTGACAGTCTTACGTAAATATACAGTTGATAAAATGTTATTCCACTTCCTCTCTCTTTAACATTTGACTCTGTACTTCCTACAGTATCATCCTCCCAAGCCACCACTGTTCCCAATGTATTGCGTGTACTTCTAATGCTAAGAGGCAAAAGAAAATGCCATTTACTTGTCATTGGCTACATTTGACGAGTTTGGTTGTTCTTACAAGTCGTTGTCAGGGTTCCCGATTCAAATGCCTGCAACCTCCTGTGAAGATCCCTCCTAAGTATACTCCCATCTCCATCCTAAATCAACACTTTCAATGCATGTTTTTTTTTTCTAAGATCTTGGTTTAGCTGATGTCTGTCTGATAGCCAACACACAATCTTCTACAACATAAATCCCAGAAGTGAACCAACATTTATTTCCTGATTAGTGGGCCTGGGTCCTACTTACATTTGTCTATTCCATCCACCCCAATCTAATCATAAGATAGTTCTTTTTAAAATTCTCATTTTCACTCGCAAGCCCGTCTCATCAAATGAGGATGCAACAGATTATAAAAAAAAAAAAAAACAACTTCGTTTGATGAGTAACTGATAACAAAAGTCTTTTGGAAGATAATTGTTGGGAAGCTACAAATTGCTGCATTTAAGACTTTTCAATCTCTCACATCTTAACCTCTGGAAGATGGAAAAAAATAGCTCAACTTGTGTAACAACTTTCTGTATTACAAAGGTAACAGCCTCATTAGTAGATCAACGGCCATGATGTTAAAACTTGAAGTTGAAAGACTCAAGTTAATGCAACCTTATCGCAATGAGCAGAATTTCAGGTCCAGCACAGCAGAACTCAATAATACGCATCTAGGGCTAAGGCCATCAAGCTCTTTGCCTCCCTCTTCCGGCATAATTAATTATTTCCTACTATTTCTTATATTAAAACTGATAGTTACAATCAGTGACCCAAAGTAACGTTTTCAATTGCTACACCAAATCACTTTCTGAAGTAGCCCATTCTAGCCCACAGATTATGCATCTTTAGACTTCATAGATTTACCCCTCCTCTCAGTAAAGGAAGCATTGTTTTGGCATCCCTCTTCCAAAACAAAGGGAGATGGGGTTTAAAAGACAAAGTCCTTAAGATTGACTGCATTTCACCACAACTCAAATCAAAATTTGAACAAAACTCTTCCTCGCTTTCAAATACAGCTAATTTCCTCTGACTAGTTAACGCTACCTTTAACACAGTGATTTTCACTAACTTGTTAATACAAGATAGACAGACCACCCCCATTAGGACGATTTAGACCAGGGGTGTCCAACTCCAGTCCAGGGTTTCATTCTAACCATCTTAATTAGCAAGCAGTCTTTGCTGCTGAACAACTGGTTTCGCCTTAGTTTCAACTAACATGATTCAGATCCCTTAGCTTTTTTTTCCCCCTCTTAATGAGCAGCCAAAAAATAATGAAACACAAAACAAGCCGCCACATGACCAGCTAACCTGAAAATAAAGAAAGACGATGGTCTCGGTCAAGTTGGTCGGCTCAGGTCACCGAAACATCTCGATGGTGGTCTTAGGAAAAACAGAAAATGAACAGTCTGCTGTGTTAGAATCAGAGCACAAACAAGTGATGATATTCAAGAATTGGCTTCTCATTAAGAAACTGGTTGAAGTGAAATTGGCTGGAGTTTGATGTTCCAATTTAGCTGGTCTTCTGTTGGCTTGATTCACATCTCATGTCTGTTTGGATGTCATTTATTGAAGAAACAAATCAATTCAGAGGACTGAACCCTTAAAAACAGGGCTATTAAAATGAAGGGAAAAGGAGTTCATTAGCAGTGAAAACTGCTAGCCGATTAGGAAAAGGATTAGAATGAAAACTTGTAACCACTGCGGCCCACCAGAACTGAAGTTGGACACGCTCAATTTAGACCATTCTCCTTAACTAGCTGTATAAACCTGTGTTGTAAAAAGCCTGGGGTCCTAGAAACTATTGAAATCAGTTTAAAAAAATTGAAATGTAGAAATGTCAGGTAATTGAAAGGAACTACTCTGGGCATCACGTTCTTTGGAAGGTTCGTTTTGCAGATGTGCTCCCATCGCTTGTGCATTAGCGGCGGGAGAAAAAGTAAAGGATACCACTTTGCCGATGTTAGTGGCTAAGCAACTTTGTCTTTCTTCTCTCCAACTAAGAGCACAGCTGTTGACAGGGTTATCGTTTCTGCACTGGAGCCTCTGCCAGAGATCAGTAGAGCTGCACGAGGAAACAGAAGAGCTTGTGAATTGTCCTAACGCGGTTGGAGTGGCCAGAAAGTGATGTTCAGGCAGAGCTCAGCATGTACGTCCCTGGCAAGAATGAACATTTGAGAATCACTGGACAAAATCTTAGTTCATAAAAATACTGATTTCAAAGAGAGCAAATACCTGTAACATTCTTGTATGTTATGTGAAGGTTATGAGGAAGCTATGCACTCTTAGCTGAAACTAAAGTGTTGGTAATGTTATGCTTTTTAGGGCACATGGAAAAGTCAGCTTTGCAATAGCAAAGATCCGAGTAGGTCCAAAATTTGAATGCTCTTACAAGCACAAGGTAATACACAGATTATACATTTTCCCCACCACTACATGTATGAAAATGGTAAAGTAAGCTGCATTCATGCAAATTGGCACACACAAAGATCACTGCCCGGTTGGTGTATGAGTATGCATGTTAATTGCAAGCAGTATACTATTCACACACAGGTGTTCATGGATGCAAACGGAAGCGAGACAGGGATGGATAGATAATTGACAGCAACAGGTAACACCAGAGCACGGAGGTCTGCAGTCCATAAAGGCCTGGACTATTCACTTAACCATACAAGCCAAAAAAAAAGTCCAAGTTGATAGATATAGCCTTCAGGTGCTAGGAGAAGGGGCCATAAAACGGCAAGGGGGCAATTCATCCAGAAGTTTGGGTGTGAATCGTTTGTTGTTAAACATGCCAACTCTCATTCTCTGTGTTTGTTTCAGTCCTCCCATAGCAATGATCATTACAATACTACTTATGATTTTGTAAAGTGGCAACATCTACGTTCAGGTTAGCACACTATCCACCTCATGTTTTCCTTATGGTGAACCCTCAGCATTAGTATAAAGAGACATTAGCACAAGTGTTCATTTCTAGCAAGGGGTGCCACAAAATTGTGACATCGTTCATTCTTAATGGCTGGAAATAAGACACTTAAAAAATACTTGTGTCCTACTCAGATACAACAAACTCTTGTCTTAGTTTGAGGTTTTGTGCAATTCTTACGCATAATCGTAAAATTCGCTCTATACCTCTGGGCCCATTTATTGGTGTCTCAAATATTCAGCTGAATTGAGAGAGGGAAGATAATGTCTCCCCAAATATGCTGCAATTCTACAACTACAAAAAGGAGTAGAAAATACCCTAGGATCCTGGTCACCACCCAGCCCATAAAAGTTGCATAAGGCACTACGAGAGCTAGGTGATCAGAAAAAAAAAAAAAGGGGAATTCAAAGTGCAGTGGGTAGACTGGTGTAAAATTGACTTGCATTAGGAAGCCGAAAGGTACTGTGCAAGAAGTTGTCAGAATTTGCTGATGTTAGATAGATACTACAGGACACCCAGATGTTACAAATAATTACTTCTAGCAGTCTTCTCTGTTCCACCACTATAGTTACATCACGATGGTCCTTACAACTCCCTAATTATTCGACCACTTTAAAACGTTCTTACACTTTAAATGTATTGCTGCAACTCGGCAGCTGTTTCTCAATCCATTGGTAGGAGCACTTAATTCACGCAAGATTCTGAAAAGGCAGTCAAGGTAAGGCATCCTCACCAGTTTAAGAAACACTTGCATTAAAACCTCAAATCTACCTGAAGAACAACACTTGACATGTTACACCTAGGAGGAGGTAGAATGGCCACATTTTTATCATCAATGGAAGATTTTTTTTTTTTTCCCCGTTTGACTCTCTCATATCCACATCTGCACTCAGGCTTATGAAAGATTAGGTTTCTCCAAGTACCTACAAATTCCAGTAGGACTAACCTCAAAGAGGCAATAATAAATGTCACCACACATTTCTATTGAAAATGTATTTTAGAATCAAAATACATTTCTAAAGCATTGAAAGAGGCAGCCATACAAACTCTGTCCACAGCAGTACAAAGGCGATTAGCTTGAACATCAAGTTCAAGAAAAATAGAGAAGTGCCACATTAAAATTATGGAGCTATTTATAAATTTTTTTTGGAGACATGGCTGGCAAACCTATGCCTTCAAGAGAAGGAAACCCCCAAACACACACCACAAGCATAGCAAACTATTCTTCATAAAAAGAAGAAATTTCTCTACATATATAGTTTATACAAAGTAGGACAGCTTAATTGGGTTAGCCCCATTTTGTTAAATTTCAGATCAGTCTGGTTAATCCGCTCTCTAAGCATTGCGAGATCACAGGAGCACAGTAAATCAGATTTCAGTGGTCAGCTACATTACACAGCTAAGGAACACCAAAATGGTTCAAGTCAGTTTTTTTGTTTTTTTGTTTTTTTTTTTATTTTATTTTACTTCAGGACCCACTTCTGAAATATTTTGCATTTGCAACCAGCTGGGACTCCCTTTTGATGGCGGCTTTTGCAATGGCGATCAGTACAAGTAGGAAACCGGCCACCAGGACAGAGGCAATGACTGGAAGGGCAGCCGATAATAGTAAACCTGGAGGGGGAGTGGGGTTGGAGAACACAAAATAAAAAAAAAAAAAAAGTATTTTATAACAGGAGAGATACCACATGCTATGTGCAAACAAGTAGCACAAGGGGGCAGCCTAAAGTCATTGGAGTTGCCAAACTCCCATGACCACCCAAATGGCTCAAAAACTGAAACGTTCATTAAATAAGTGGCCACTTTGTGCGTTACATACATTTCATTGAGAAGGAATATTTAAGCAGTTTGACCATAAAAATTGACCCCACATAACCTTCCTTGTCATAAATGGACCAATACATACTTGATCTTTCTTCAGAAGCTTCAATTCTAATTGGACCATAAGAGAGCATCCCTTCAGCTTCAGCCTTGATCTCCCTTGACTGCCGTTTGCTTCTATCGCAGTTCTAATAAAAGGAAGGGGTAGGTTAGTACCCAGTTGGCTTTGGGTTGGTCAGAGATTAAATCAAAAAACACTGAATAAAAGTAAACATAGGTTAGGATAAAGCTCCAATTGCATTTAAGAGTGGTATTGTATAAATTTTACATATTCTCAGAAAAATGCCCCAAATGAAACAGTCACCCTAGTTTTCCACATCATATATGGTGGCTTGTTCAGACAGACCTGCCTGGATCCTAGAATCCTGGAAAACAGCTGAATCCTGAGAATTCCACATACAAGTTAGAATATGTACAGCATGTGTGTCATGTGCAAAGTTTCATTCCAAGCATCAGTTTAGTACCCAGTGCTTGTATGTTGGGTTTATGGACATCTGAACATGCCTTGAGTACTAGGAGAGCCCATCATGGATTACATTTTCAGAATGTTTGAAGGACTAATTCAACAGGTACTCTACTGGTCAGGAAGCTACATAAAAAAAATAAAATTTATAGAAAGTGGCTCTGGCAAGCAAGACTTGCAGCTTCCCAAAAAAGACTAGGTAATATTCACAACAAAAAAAAAGATCACAAGAGGGTCTGTCATAAGTGACACTTGGTAGAAGAGAGCCACCCCAGACCAAATATAGGCACCAAGTAATTCTTCTAAAAGGATACACACAACAAAACCATGCAATCAGCAAACTCCAAGTTGGTACATCAGCCACTTACCGGTATGCAATCAATGGTGTCATCCTTCAGACACAGTTGCACCTTACAATGCAAATAAAGCTCATGGGGATGTGGAACAAACCGGAACATTGCAAAGCTAAATCGAAAATAAATATGAGCTCCATTCTTACTGTCAAATTTTGTTGTGGAGTCTTCTGGGCACCTGTGTCCAGAATGGAAAAGGAAGAGAATGAGCGAGGGGCAGGATAGCACAGTAAACCCAATGTTAAAAACTATCAGATCTACAGTTACCAAAATTAGAAAAATGACGCAATTAACTTTAATGACTAAAGTATAACTGCACATCTCTACCACATTAACTAAAGCACTAACCATCTACACCCACTGTGCATGTCAGTTTTCATTCAAAGACGGCAGTTAGAGTATATGCTTAAAAATCTACTGGTTTTGCAGCCAACATCTTATGGTGTAACACTTGTTATATGGTAGCTCCATGTGACAGACAAGGCTTTCCACTCTAAACGTCAAGGCTTCAGCTCCTTCACCTCCTCCCACCACAGAACAGTTTGTCATATTTTATATCGGTTTTGAACAAAGACCAAACCGTTACAGAAAGTGGTCCAGTTAGCACCTTCTATACCCCACCCCCCAGGATTGTCAGCTCATACAGTAGAGGCTAAAAATCAAAAGCACAGCTGAAACATGTGGGGTCCTTATCCATATGGGATGAAATCCATTCTGATGCCACATCAAAAAAGGGCTTGGACTATATATTGTATCCACCAGTTTGTCAAAAGGTATATATATATATTTTTTTTTTTTTTTTATTTTCCTCCAGCAACATTGGTTAGACTGTTTCTATTCTTTAGCTACCACAGTCCCTTAACATGTCAGTCAATATCTAACACAAGGACATCATCCATTTATGCAGGTAAGCAAAGTCTACTGCAGCACCCACACATCGCACAGTTTAAGGTTAGAGAATTTCCATTTTAAAAAGTGCCAAACACATCCAGCATGCAAAAAGCACAGCAGTTTTTCCTAATGGACTGCTTACATTTAGAAGTACTTACCCATGAAGAATAAGCGTGTGATTGAGGCCTTTGTAGTTCATGGTTTGCGTTGCCCAACACTCAAGCACAGTGAGCATTAAGAAAGCATCTACATTCACCATTCGAACTTGTATATTAACTCTCTCCCGAAGCTTCAAAGAAAAAGATTTTGAGTACATTTCTTTATATTTGTGGTCCTTAAAGGCTTCCATTACAATTAATACTTCTTGATGATGTACTCGCAGAACTGCTTCTCTGTACAGAGGGGGAGAAAAAAAAAAAAAACCCAATTAGTATGCCATTACCTCTGCAAATTGTACACAGAAGAGTTTAACTGAAATAAAATGTAAAAACATTCTCACAAAAAAACTTCCCAAGACCACTGTAAAAATTTCTTTGCTATAAATCCAACTAATGACAAGCTGTTCAATTGGAGAGAGAAGGGGACCACACACACACACACATAGCTGTTCTAAATCCCAATAACACTCGTTTGGGTGGGCTTTGACCACCCTAGAAATCGGACACCATACTCACCTGACAGAAGGATGGATGGGAAATTTAAGGCTAACCAGCTGCTGAAGCTGGTAAACACATTTGAAGATCACTTCTAAGTGGTAATCCCTTATAATTTTTTCACCAATTTGGTCGTACCTGGAAATCACTTTATTTGAAAAGGTAACATGAGTCCCATTATTCTTGAAAGAAAATTGGGGGTGGGGGAGAAGGGAGAGAGAGAGACGAGAATTTTAATTCAACTGACCTGGCAATTAATGTTAAACTCAAAAACGTACAGGAAATAACATACAATAGGCTCAGGAGCCTATAGGCGTCACATTTGACATGGTCGTGCAAGAGCTGATCAATGTCAAAGCAGATCTCTGCAAAGTGATCTATTTTTATTTTTACACACACACACACAAATCAAACACCCTTCAGTTCATTAGATTAACCGTTGCTAGTTGTTAAAGCCTGGAGGCTGTAATTGGCCATCAAAACCCCCACCACCACTCTTTCGTTGAAAAGCTGCTCAAACTGTCAGGTTCCACAAGGATCACGAGTATACAGCCTCTTTCAAGCTCAGCTACAAATTCTCAGGTTAATTGAGATCTGGACTCTGATTTTATTTTAAATCCCCACACCACTTGACTTCTTTAACATTCTCCCAGAAAGATGCGACAGCTGAAGCACCTGTGCATACATCTTTTGCCTATTTGCTCCAACCTCACGGTCACTGTAGCTTGTATGAGTTCATTTGGTGGTCTCCCTAACTAGTCATCTTCTCATATAAATCACTCAGCTTTTGGGGATGGCCTACTCTAGAAAGATTTACAGCTCTTTGCCATTTTCTTGCTTCTACTCCTAGACTTTTGCTTTTAACAGAATTTCTTGGCGTTTTGTTATTGTGCAGGTTAGGCCACGCTGACTCACCACAAGTTAGACCTTCCAGCTAAAGTGCATTTATATTACAATCAATTGAAACCCCTTCACTGCAAACAGGTAGCTTCCATTATATTGGTTCTGAAACCTTTTGACTATATCAAATGACATCTGGGTGCATCATTAATGAGATTGAATATTTTCTACAGATAAAATTGCATTTTAGACCACTTTGCAGATATCAGTTTGCTCAGACATTGAGTCTCTGATGATCAGTATCAAAAAAGTAAAAACTAACCCATGGCTATATAACAAAATGAAAACTTCCAATCTACTTTATAGGCACGGTATGTAAACTGCTTAAGTGTAGCCCCTCTTAAACGTTGTAATGGGTTTATAAACATATACACAAAGTTTAGAATATTATATTTTCAATATATTAGGCTCATTTGAACCCCTGAATTTATGCATACTCATGCTTGTAATCCATTTCAATCTGAAATAAAATTACACAGTAACAGCAAAATTGGTGCGATTCCAATCCATTACGATAAACATCTTAACTGTCTCCACTAACTTAAATTTAGTAAAAATTTGAATGTCCAGTTTCTATAGCAAGCTAAATACGTACCCATGCACATGCATTAAATCACAACACAGACCTTTGAAATACACCAGGTATCTTTCACCACACAGAGTTCATGTTTCATTAATATTAATCTTGTACTTGTATAAGTATATACAGGAAACTTCTAAATGCATACCTCTGGATCTGTACCACCACATGATGTATAGTTAGTGCCTGTGAGGATTGCAGCATAGTAATGTACATGCCATTGTTTTTCCTCATAAAGGAGGCATGAAGGGTTGTTTAGACTCAATGAGTTCAGGGAAACATTGTGGTGCTGAAAAAACTCTTTAATCACCATCACCTTCATGAAGCTTGTGTCACAAATAACTTTCATTATGAGGTCTGGAGATAAAGAAAATAAGTAAAAGATGCTCCACATACTATTGGGAGTGCTGAAGAACAGATTTAAAACCAAAACCAACCCCACACAATGACACCACCTACAAAACACTACAGTACATAAATTTGACTGGACTAGAATACTGCAAGTTGTTTAAAAGCACTATAATAGTAATAACATGTACAAAAACAGTTCAGTTTGGAAGATAATTAACACGGAGTACTTGCATCGAGACATCCTGAATGAAAACTCATGGTTAGAATCACAGTAAGATTTTAGTTGTCTGTACTTCTATAAAGCAACAGAACAGTTGGCCATTAAGCCAAAAATCTCTGCTGCAACAGCACAATAAGCTCTTATTCATCTGGTTTCTATAAAAAAAAAATTAAAATAAAGTGAAAAGCAAGTAGATCTCTGGTCTTAATAGAAAAGCCTTACTCCAGCAGTCTGAAGTCCAGGATTATGTAATCATGCAGCCTGGGATTTTCCACAAGGATACCAATAATGATGTAGCTGAAGGCATTCAGGTTAAACAAAGAATCACATTCTCTATGAAATGGGCTGAATGGACTGCTCCCCAATTCTTATACCTTTTGGTGTGAACAAAACTACCAAGTAATGGGGTCAAGAGAGGAAATGACCAAAAAAAAAAAAAAAAACAACCCACCAACACCTGACCTAGATCCAGAAGGGGCTTCATTAAAAGGGACCTATTGCACTTAGACAGGTCTCCTGGTTTGTAAAAATGCATCTTTAAAAAAATGTAGAGGTGAAAGAAAGATTAAACCAACTTTAAAAAAAAATTTTAAAGTTGGTTGAATAGAGTCAAAGATAAAAAATTGCCCTTTTGAGTATAACTGATGTGCTCTGGATTGCCCAGATCCTTTAGATTCACCGTCTTTAAAAATTATACACTAAAGTGCCTCAACAAGCAATTTATAGCTTACCCTGACACTTGTCACCCATGAATCCTCCTAAACAAGTGCAGTTGCCATCATTCTCCATCCGACACGTTCCAGGGTCTTTGCAGAACTCCGGATCACAGGCTATAGACAAAACAAGCTTAAAATTAAAGCAAACTCCAATTTAGTGCAGAGATAGAGAGATATATATAATTCTCACATTCTACCAAAAACTAAATTTGGCAAGACAAACTTCATAGCCTTGCTTTTACATTTAATGTGTCAGCCCTTCACCCACTTAAGCCATTTAAAATTTCTCCCCGAATGAATTTCACCAACATCAGTCTTAAACAATGCAGAGAAGCTTCCCCGAGCTTAGTCAACCTTGAAAGAACCAAAGGCAATACTTTTGGAGACTAAGTCTGTCATTTAAAAAGCACAAGATGGTACACAGGAACTGAATTATCAGTTCCAGTTTGGAGCTGTCATTTGTACCAATGCCTGATGTCTGTTAGATGTCCTCTAACCCACAAACTAGTACAACATATTGATCAACTCGTCATAGCGGATCATCCAAGTCCGGACATGAAAAATTGCAGTGCAAAGAAAGATGGTATGAAACAATATCTATCAACTGTATAGCAAATTATAGTACAAGAGCTAAATCTTATACCATTAAACATCTAAGGCATAGGTGCCAGCCCATCACAGGATGAACAAACACACAGAGTCCATTTAACATCAATCCACCTAACCTGCAAGTCTTTAGATTATGAGAGTTAGGGAATTTATATCTACAAAATATCTATACATTCATGCACATACACAAACCTACAGAGGGCCGAATTCAAAGTGAAAACATGCGGCAGGCTAGTAGTTTGAACGGCCCCCACATGCTTGTATGCATGCCCAACAGTTTCAGGTAAAACCTGGTGGTGTCAGAGGGACAGAAACAATGTCCCAGAGGTGTTCTGATGCATTTAAGTCAGGGGAGTGTGGGGGCTAGTCAAAGGTATCAAGTCCTTCATCCTGCAGGAACTGCCTGCATACTCTCGCCACATCAGGTCGGGCATTATCGTGCACCAGGAGGAACTCGGGACCCTCTGCACCAGCATAGAGTCGGACAGTGGCTCTAAAGATTTCATCACCCAATAGCAGTCAAGGTGCTGTTGTCTAGCCTGTAGACCTCTGTGCATCCCTCCATGGATATGCCGCCCCAGGCCATCACTGACCCACCACTAAACCAGTCATGCTGAACGATGTTACAGGCATCATAACGTTCTCCACAACTTCTCCAGACCCTTCCTTGTCTGTCGCATGTGCTCAGGGTGACCTGCTCTAATCTGTGAAACGTACAGGGCACCAGTGAAGGACCTGCCAATTCTGATATTCTATGGTAAATGCCAATCAAGCTCCACAGTGCCGAGCAGCGAGCACATGGCCCACAGGCCACCCTCATGAAGTCTGTTTTCCGATTGTTTGGTCAGAGATGTTCACATCAGTGGGCTGCTGGAGGTCATTTTGCAGAGCTCTGGCAGTGCTCATCCTATTCATCCTTGCCCAAAGGAGCAGATACTGGTCCTGCTGATGTGTGAAGGACCTTTTACGGCCCTGTCTAGCTCTCCTACAGTAACTGCCTGCCTCCTGGAATCTCCTCCAAGCCCTCGAGACTGTTCTTGGAGACACAGCAAACCTTCAGGCAATGACAAGAATTGGTGTGCCATCCTGGAGAAGTCAGACTACTTGTACAACCTCTGTAGGGTCCAGGTATCGCCTCATGCTACCAGTAGTGACACCGACTGTAGCCAAATGGAAAACATGTGAAAAAATAGTCTGAAAAGATGAGGGGAAAAATTGTCAGTGGCCTCCACCTGTTAAACCATTCCTGTTTTGGGGGGTCATCTCATTGTTGCCCCTCTAGTGCACCTGTTAATTTCATTAACACCAAAGCAACTGAAACGGATTAACAACCCCCTCTGCTACTTAACTGACCAGATTAATATCCTACAAGTTTCATTCACCTGATGCTATGCTCCGAAGTGTTCCTTTAATTTTTTGATATGTAGATGGAGAGATCTATCTATCTATAATACATGCACCGGGAGGAAACCCCACATCCACAGTAAGCACCAGGGAATTTAACCTAATTTTCCTTATGGAGAGGTAACAGCGCGCACGCACGCGCACACACACACACTTGCACCACTATTTTTAAATGTGGATTTACAATTAATATGCAATATAAATATTGAACGAAAAGGCACTGTTTTTCGTGGTTTGGGACATCAGCTCTAATGTAATAGAGAAGCATTCATTGGCGAAATATTTTAAAAGTAAATGCTTTGAAATTAGCAAGATCGTCTCAACTAAATGACTCGCTCCCTTGCTACACAGACAGGATTTACAATTGCACTTTTGATTTCCGTTCATTCCCCCTACGGAGAAAATGTGTAGAAGAGTTGCAATAAAAATCTCTGGACACGGCATGTTCACTCCATGCCAAAGGGTGGTCCCAATTATTTCTACATTCCAGCGACTATATATGACCTGCTTTGGGAAGAGTGTGCGAGTAAGAATGGTCTACAAAGGAAGGGCAACTGCCTTAAAACTCCAAAGTTGGACTGGAGCTGGGTAAACAAAAGGATAACAGTTCTGAATTAAACACTGCATTGTTTTATTATCGGACATTAAAAAAAAACCCACAACAGGTGATTTGAAGACCTGAAGACACAACATGGGGGGGAAAAAAAAAAGTCGCTACTGCCCACCTTGAATCAGTCTGGCTGGGAAAGGTGGGACACCACAAGTCACTCGTCTTAATTGTCAATAAATGTTAATCACACACGTAATTCAGACTTCGCATGAAAGATATACCAACATTTTTTTCAGGAAAGCTCAGCCCCTGGATCCTTGAGCTGGAGCGAAAAACAGAAGCCACAATATGGCGCCAGAGCAGACCTGGGAAACCTCTTTAAGCTAAGAGGAGTTATTATATACTGGGCCAATTTATAACTTTAAAATTACTTTGGCCATTTATAGTTGCATAAATGTTATATTCCGTAACACTAACCATAAAGATTCATCCGACAATCATTTGCTTGGAACATATCAAAGCTATAAAACATCGAAGTATAAAATAAGTTTTACAAAAAGGCTTTTCCCGGATCTGAACATTACGTTCTCAAAGCCCATAGCAGCAGCAGTTTCGGGTACAAAAGTACAGTTCAAAAAAGCAGCAGTAGTAAAATTCGAAAATGTAGGCTATACCACTTATGGGGAGCGCATATTTGAACAGAAGGTCTGCTATGCCGCAAATAAAGTTTCACGTTTCTCCCCAACAGACATAATCTGATATATTGAGGTGTGGGGGTTCTTCGTCCGCACGTATCATTTGTCTGGTAATGTTACAATAATGTATACAAAGCTGTTTAGCTCTCTCAATTCGTTTCCTTGCTCTAATCCCACAGTAAAACGGTTACTTACTGTATGTGTAGTGAAGGACGGCAACAAGCAGGAGAATTCCAACAATGGACACCTAAAAATAAAAGAAGTATCAGCCAGTTACAAATAATTTGTTAACAACTAAAAGAAGACGCTATCCGGCGACAGTTTGAGCCAAACCCCAGAAGAGATTGGCCGGCTAGTACAACACATAAGCATGGCACCTATACTTTAAAACGATCGGGAAAGTTAAAATTAAATCTTAATGATTCAGAAATACTATAACTTAATAAACAGAACCAAACATACCGTTTTCCTCATTTTTTTATTTTAATAATTGTTATTATTTTTTATAATTCCTTGTAACTTTTTTTTTTTTTTTGCTGGGTTTTTTAATGCACTTAGATGTATACAGCTTTGCAGGGTGTAAGTGAAGCTGATATTAAGCAATTTATAGATGAATTGGATAAAGCTGAGTCTGTTTTCCGGACGCTTAATGACATCCTCGTGAGCGGATTGGTTGGAAAGTTAAGCGCTCGCGCCAATATGGTTAGGTCAGGAAAACACATTTCCCAGTCTGTCCCATTCCCCAAAAGATGCTGACTTTTAAAACTGCAAATAATTGTGACTTTTTCAAACGAAACGATTGACAAGCCTTTAAAAATCAAAAATGTTTGTATTCTTAAAATTAAAATCAAGTCAATCCCTTGAGATATTTTAATACAACATTTTAAACAGTCCCTAAGATGTTTGAATACGGAAAAAAGTCAGATGCATCAGTTCTAGTTTGACTTTTCCCTGTATATTAAATCACAGCATGTGGTGCTTAAGAGGGAGCGCATATAACTGTGGGGCGGGGCAGGATGCATATACGCACGAGTGTACGAATAAGCCATTGCTAGATAAATAAGTGCAGAAAATATTCAGTTGTTTCGACACTGACGGTACTAATGACTATTGAATGCCTTCGTGTATTGTAGAATCGACAAAAAAGCCGAGTGATGGTTTGTATACATAGCGGAAATAACGACAATGCCAAATGGACTGCAGAGGATGGAAGAAGTTAAAACCGACGAAGTATAGTGATGATCTGTTCAGGCTCTGCCCTTATAATAAAGAATCAGCCATTCAGTCATTACACTTTACTGATAAATGGAAAGCGCTTTAGTTTGGGCACAGTGGTCCAGTTCTGTTGACTGCTTAAGCAGAGTTATTAAGCAATTAAAAAACGGAAGGTGTATGTTGAAATTATAATGGATGGGGAAGAACTAAAATGAATACAAATAATATGATTGGGATTAGGAAATGGCAAGAGTTATGGATAGAAATGAAAAGTGGTTTCATGGATGATGTAAATTGGAACAAATTAGGCATTTTACTGGTAAAACTATAACAAGGCAGTATGGTGGATAAAACTCAAATTTATTTATTTATTTTTTTATTATTAATTTTATTACAATCCATACAAAGCAATCGAGTTTTTACAAAAAGAAAAATTGAGTTAAGATAAAACTCAAATTTGTGCATGCATGTGTAACATGGTAATTATTGGTAAACATGAAAGCAGAATGGGTTTATTAAAAAATACTGATGGAATAGTTACAGAACAACTAGCAGAATATTAGCCTGAAAAAGCACTTATTACAAATTAAATGTATTTCCTTAGCTTGCTAATAGAGTTTAACAAGTACTTGGAAGAATGAAGGAGATCAAAAGAGCTCAGCAGGGGTTACACAAAAAGATATTTTGGAGGCAAAGAAGGAGGTGCCAGGCTTTGACTAAATTTGTAATGAAAACTTTGTTGGGGTTCAATCTGTATCAGTGGCTTTTGCTTCACATTCCAGTACAGTAGGTGATGATCACACAACTTCCAGCTAAGTGTGCACTGCCATAGCTCCAAGGTGAAGAAGAAACTGGCATGATGCCATTCTTATATCACTGATGAAGCTGTATCAATAGCTTAATCTGTTTATCTTTATCATTAGGTTTGTCTGATACAATCTTTTTAAACTTTCCAGTTGATTTAGGACTTATTATTTTAGCATATTTTCTATTGAGGACAAATCATGTTTTGCTTCAACTCTGCTATTTTTTTTATAATTTGGCTTCCTGATTCTCTAATGCTAGCTACCCATATTTGAAGAATATAAAAAATATCTATACAGTACATATAGAAATAATATGTACAACACATGGTATTTTGACATATTGTTATGAAATTAAATGGTAATGTATTTTTAAGTCTATTAAATATGCTAAATCTTCCCCCTAGGAATGTCAACGTATAAGGAAAAAAATAATTGCTACTGAAATGGAACAGTAGTTGGGGTCAATGCCTCACAACTTCAGGCCTCTTGCTTTCAGCACATTAGTGTCTGTTTCCTCTAAATTTTAAGACTGAATGGATTTCAAGTCAGTTTGAGATTCAAAACTGGGATGACATGAGAGAACATGGTTGTGTGTGAATGAGTGTGCCTGTGATCCATCTAGGCACAGATGACACCAGAGCCTATATTTATCAGGTGTCTCCGAGAAGGAAAACAGTCCTAACTGGCTCAAAAATCCCAAAATGACACAAATTTGGTCCTTGGAATTAAAGCATTTTAGCAATTTTCCAAAGTTAGGAAACTACTTACTATACATTAGGTAATTTGAAGATTTATACATTTTACCACAGCTCCAAGTAAGGTAATGTTAAAGCAAGCTTCTATTTCTTCTTTCGGCTGCTCTCATCAGGGGTTGCCACAGTGGATCTTCTTCTTCCATATCTTTCTGTGCTCTGTATCTTGTTCTGTTACACCCATCACCTGCATTTCCTCTCTTACCACATCCATAAACCTTCTCATGGGTCGTCCTCTTTTTCTCTTGCCTGGCGGCTCTATCCTTACCATCCTTCTCTCAATATACCCAGCATCTCTCCTCTGCACATGTCCAAACCAACACAATCTTGTCTCTCTGACTTTGTCTCCCAACTGTCCAACTTGAGCTGACCCTCTAATGTACTCATTTCTAATCCTGTCCATCCTCGTCACACCCAATGCAGATTTTAGCATCTTTAACTCTGCCACCTCCAGCTCTGTCTCCTGCTTTCTGGTCAGTGCCATATTCTCCAACCCATATAACATAGCTGGTCTCACTGCCATCCTGTAGACCTTCCCTTTCACTCTTGCTGATACTTGTCTGTCACAAATCACTCCTGACACTCTTCTCCACCCATTCCACCCTGCCTGCACTCTTTTTTTTCACCTCTCTTCCACAATCCCAGTTACTCTGTACTGTTGATCCCAAGTATTTAAACTCATTCACCTTCACCAACTCTACTCCCTGCATCCTCACCATTCCACTGACCTCCCTCTCATTTACACACATGTATTCTGTCTTGTTCCTACTGACCTTCATTCCTCTCCTCTCTAGAGCATATCTCCACCTCTCCAGGGTCTCCTCTACTATCCTCTACTCTCCCTACTATCGCTACAGATCACAATGTCATCAGCAAACATCATAGTCCATGGGGACTCCTGCCTAATCTCGTTTGTCAACCTGTCCATCACCATCGCAAATAAGAAAGGGCTCAGAGCTGATCCCTGATGTAATCCCACCTCCACCTTGAATGCATCTGTCACTCCCACTGGAGACCTCACCACGGTCACACTTCCCTCGTACATATCCTGTACAATTCTTACATACTTCTCTGCCTCTTCCGACTTCCTCATACAATACCACAACTCCTCTCGAGGCACCTTGTCATATGCTTTCTTCAGGTCCACAAAGATGCAATGCAACTCCTTCTGGCCTTCTCTATACGTCTCCATCAACACTCTCAGAGCAAATATCACATCTGTGGTGCTTTTTCTTGGCATGAAACCATACTGCTGCTCATTAATCATCACCTCCTTTCTTAACCAAGCTTTCACTACTCTTTCCCATAACCTCATGATGTGGATCATCAATTTTATCCCCCTGTTGTTAAAGCAAGCTGCCTTCATGAAAATTGGCACACTCATAAAGATCATTACCCCAGTTGGTTTTGGGTACAAACTGTATTGTAGTAGTCAGCATATTACCCAGAATATAAGTGGAGCTGGATGAGTGATTTACAGCAAAATGTCACACAGTTACGCTGAGCTCTGCATTCCACAAACCCATGAAAGATGTGCTTTATACCTTACCTTCAGGAGGACATTGGCTGACTATTCCTCACTGCTCATCAATGGCTTTGCTGTGGAGAGAGTCAGTAGCGACAAGCTTCTTGGTGTGTATATTTCTGATGACCTCTCCTGGACAATCAATACCACCTTTGCTATCAAGAAGGCAGAACAATGCCTTTATTTTCTGCAGAAACTGAAGGGAATCAGCACACCACAACCCATTCTTACCAACTTTTACAAAGGAACTCTGGAGAGTGTCCTGACATATCACATCAATGTGTGTTTTGGGAATAGCAAAAGCCCATGAGAACAAGACTCTGCTGCTCAAGGAGTCTCCCTCTCCTTGATCCAGGGCATTTTTCAGACACACTGTCTGTATGGAGTCTCTGCCATTGTGAAAGACATCTCTCACCTGTCACACATAATGTATGACCTCCTGCCGTCAGGTAGAAGATACCACAGCATTAGGACCAGCACACCCAGGTCCTATAACAGCTTCTTTCCCCAAGCTGTCAGACTTTTGAACTCCTACATGTCACCCAGTACCATATCTCTATAACATTCCCTCAGTTATGTACTGTCACTCTACATTTTGCACTTTACTATGGATATTGAACATGTCTTGAGCTTCATAGTCCTGTGTCTTTTGTTTTGTTACATTGTATCGTTGTACTGGTTTTGGTAATGTTTTGGTGTATGATAAATGTATGTTGTGTTGCAAGGAATAAAATTTTGTTCAACCATATACTATGTATGTGGATGACTGACAATAAAAGTGGAGCTGAGCTGAGTACTAGCCTGGAAGGTTCAAGAAGGCAGGTGGTGACTCCCTGGGCACTAGATAAATAGAGCCTCGAAGAAGATAAAGGAGGGTCATGGAAAGAGACATAGCTCGCCACAGTGAAGGATTATCAGGAAGAGTGAAAGAGTGAATATAACCAGTATCAGCCCAAGAATAGCCATGGCTAGAGTCAGTGTTACTGTATACTTTACTAGGAGTTTCCAATATGCAATAACAGCAGGAGGGTGATTGTTCTGGGAGTACTGCTGGGAATCATTCTTTGTTAAATAAAGGTTCCCATTATTGGGCTTAACTCTCACTTGGTGTGTGTGTGTCTTGGTATTTCCTTCTCACTGTTCAGTACAATGTTATTCACATTATTCATGACAATTATTTGCAGCTTAGGGCAATAATCTACATGATGTTTGCCTTCTTCTTCGATTATTATTATTGTGGTGAAGTCTCAGTGTTAGTATAAGAAAATTGGACATTTACAGCAAGGGGTGCAGTAAAATAACAGACATGGCCTCCTACTGGAACTGAAACTAGGACATTTCGTAAATACGTCTCATGTTCTAGTCTGAGATAGGACAAGTTCTTATTTTTGCGTGACTTTTAGTGTAATTTCTAGGAGTAATACTGAGACGCTTGATAAATATGGGCACAGATTGGAAAAAGCAGGTTTACAAAATTAATGCCTAAAAAAAAAACTGTCCAAAAAATGTGTACATAGATCAACACATGCATCAAAGTCAAGTATCTAATGGGACTGTCAAACATTTTTCACTGCACAGAAATTTTTAAAAATCATTCTGCATGCATCCTTTGTTGTAATGCTAACTTTGAAATTTGAGGGGAAATAGTTTTTTTAACAAGATGATAATACTGAAATACGCTTCCTTATGTAATAAATGTACTCATATGTAGTCAGGAAAAAACACCACAAATAATTACTAGTGCAGATATTTCTCCAGGAGCATCACTGCCTCACTAAAGGAACAATAAAAAATAAAGAAAGAGAGAGACATACCTCCGTAGTTTAAATATCAAAAGAAACCTGCCCAGCTTCAAGTGTATCCAAGTAACTGGCAAGTACGGTATGCGGTAATTTAAAAGTAATTATAAAGTAGCCTAGTGTGTGTGTGTTCACCCTGACATGAACTGGTGCCCTGCCGAGGTATTGTTGCCAATGGTTGTTTGGACAGGCTCCATCTGTTCCATGATGCTCCCCCAAGTACAGTCGTGGCCAGAAGTTTTGAAAATGACAAGTATTGGTTTTCACAAAGTTTGCCGTGTTTTAGATCTTTTTGTGAGATGTTTCTATGGTACATTGAAGTATAACTACAAGCATTTCATAAGTTACAAAGGCTTTTATTGATAATTACATTAAGTTTATGCAAAGAGTCTATATTTTCAGCGTCGGCCCTTCTTTTTCAAGACCTCTGCAATTTGCCCTGGCATGCTGTCAATCAACTTCTGGGTCAAATCCTTACTGATGGAAGCCCATTCTTGCATAATCAATGCTCCGTGTTTGTCAGAATTTGTGGGTTTTTGTTTGTCCACTCGCCTCTTGAGGATTGACCACAACTTCTCAGTGGGATTAAGGTCTGGGGAGTTTCCTGGCCATGGACCCAAAATTTTGATGTTCTGTTCCCTGAGCCAAGTTTGCTTTATGGCACGGTGCTCCATCATGTTTGAAAAGGCATTGTTCATCACCAAATTGTTCTTGGATGGTTGGGAAAAGTTTTAGAGGTTTTGGTAATATTCTTTATTTATGGCTGTGCTCTTAGGCAAAATTGCGAGTGAGCCTACTCCCTTGGCTGAGAAGCAACTGCACACATGAATGGTCTCAGGATGCTTTACTATTGGCATGACACAGGACTGATGGTAGTGCTCACCTTTCCTTCTTCAGACAACCTTTTTTTCCAGCTGCTCCAAAAAATCGGAAAGGTGATTCATCAGAGAAAATGACTTTACCCCATGTCAGCAGTCCAATCCCTATACCTTTTGCAGAATATCAGTCTGTCCCTGATGTTTTTTCTTGGAGAGAAGTAGCTTCTTTGCTGCCCTTCTTGACACCAGACCATCCTCCAAAATTATTTGCCTCATTGTGTGTGCAGATGCACTCACACCTCCATGCTTCCATTCCTGAGTAAGCTCTGCACTGGTGGCGCCCCGATCCTGCAGCTGAATCAACTTTAGGAGACGGTCCTGGCGCTTGCTGGACTTTCTTGAGTGCCCTGAAGCCTTTTTCACAACAGCAGTGGAAACATTTTTTTTTTTTGGGATTAAGTTCATTTTCATGGCAAAGAGGGACTTTTCAATTAATTGCAATATATCTGACCACTCTTCATAACATTCAGGGGTATAAGCAAATTGTCATCAGCAAACTTTGTGAAAATTAATATTTGTGTCATTCTCAAAACTTTTGGCCACGACTGTAAGTGATTTGGGAAAATGAATGAGAGACATAAATGTAAAGTGGTCCTAAAGTGGGCTCATGAATCTCTGAATTAAGTCTCCCTGTTCCTGAATACAGAAGAAAGAGGGGTTAAAATCTGTTACATTTTATCCCTATAATTCTGGGCACCACAAAAACACTGTGTCCTGTCAGTATTTTCAGTAAGGGGCAACTATATTCTTTTTGCTACTGTACTTTTGCTACCCTACAATACTGTACAGCCAGTGTCACAGTCACATACTTATTGTCTGTCTTTCTGGAAGATGACACTGACTTGCATCCCCTGTCTGAACACCACGATAACCTGGAAAATATTTATGAAATTAAGTAACTCTAAAAAGTATTATAGAAAATAACATTAAAAAGGTTAATGAGGAACATAATTATGCAAGGAGTTTGATTGTGAAACAACTCTGAGTTAAACTGTGTGATTAGATTGACATTCTCTCTCAATCCTGTCCCCAAAGAGATATTCCTCCAGTTCTACAGAACACCTGCTTCCCAACGTCTTTCCTAAATCGTGCTCTCACGTTTCTTACCTGATGTATTACATGAATATTTTAAAAAGTCCATAGTCTTATTGCGGAGACAATACTTTTTACATACATTTCAAATATAATGTTAACCAAAGTTAGTTGAGTTGTGCAGTAACGCTGACACTTCAAATGCACTTTGTAATATATGGAGCGGATGTAATACGCAGACAAAGCGTTTATTTTGCTTTTTATACTATTCCAAAAACAGAACGATCGTGTGGATGAAGCAGAAAAGTAAAACTGGCGTCATGATTCTCTCAGAACACCAACTGGTAATTCGCGAAACAAAAAAAATGGAAAAAGTGTTGTTACGAGGGGAAACTCCGAAAATTCCCATAAGCCAAGAAAAAAACAAGGCGAATGCCCCGCCCCTCGCACCCTCTGACCTATCAATGAGACACGCCTCCATTCTCCTGGGATTGTCGAACTCTCAGATTGCAACGCACGTTTGATGGTCGCTAATGGCTCCGACTATTCTAAGAGTGAAGAGGAAAAGGGTTGCAGACCCGGTTGACGCTTTGGTGTTGGCATGTAAGCGTGTTCGTCCAGAGTCTGACGCAGAGATCGCAGGCGCGGACACTGCAGGCGCCGATATCCAGAGTGCAGTTTTTAAACTCGCCGCCACCGTCGCTTCAAAGGTACGGGCCTTAAAGAGGCCAGGGCCTCGAGTAATGAGGGGACCCCGGGAAGGCAGGGGATATTCGATCTGTCTTTGCGAATGTGGATTTGAATAGTTGCATGTGAAGGAAAACAAAATGTTGGCAGTTTGCGTAAGCTGCTGTGTTTACCGTAGGTACATTTAATCGGGCCCGTGATACTTCCACGTTAGAGTAACGTATGCTATTACAAAGTAATCAATTCAGTTTCATTGTGTTTTTAATAATTGCTTTATTAATGTAGGTGGACCATTAAACACATTAAAATATGAACCAAAGAAACAACATGCGGTGTAAACAAAAATATTCAAATACACAGGTTGATTTTATGTTCAGATTGCAACAACCATATTTTCATCTTTTGTTTTTGCTCGCTAATGGCCATATACAAGTCTTAATTTAATTCCCTTGTGTGCATTGCCTCGTAAGACAATACTAATAGTTAAAAATTGTTCAACTCTTTTATAAGAGATTGACTGTCATGCTGTCAGCATAGGTGCCCTTTGCATCAGAGTAATATTAAGGGCATGTCTAATGTAAGATGGAAAAAGAAATTGGAGAGACGTGTGCTTTTTTGCTGGTTTTGAATCTTGAGCCCAGATTTGCCAATATGGAGTTTGCATGTTCTGCCTGTGTCTGTGTGGGGTTTCCATCCACATTTACAAGCTGTGCATGTTGAGTAAGAGTATACTGTAGGTCAGTGTAGGAGTGCTCACACAGCGTGTGTTTATATGTACACACAAAACCTGGATAAGGTGTGTAAGTCGGTTAAGGCAGAAGCCTTGTTTCTTAAAAACCCACGTCCTTATGTGCAAGTACACTTTTGGAGTTCTGCTTTGGTAAAATGCTCAAACTTCTTTAGACTGTGCAAAAAAGAGTTGCCCGTCATCTGCCATAGTGAATCGGAAAACAAGCATGAAGCCTTTAATAATTTGCTTGTGTTTTATAAACACATTTAGCCCTTCATATGCTGTAAATAACACACATCCCCTTTTCATATCCTTGACCTGAATCACCAGTGAATTTGCATTGTTAACACTGGCTGCTGTGTCCCACCGTTTCAGCACAAGTATAGCAAAAAGCTAGATTAAAACTAAACTAACACTTTATTTATAGGTTTCTGTTACTGGATTGTACACTGCACACTCTTTTCTGCTTGGCTGTGCAGCTGAGCCCTGTAAAGGACTGCCTTACTGGTATCTGTGCTTCTGGCCTTAACACCCAGTTCTGCTGGGATAGTAATGATATATAAAATATTTAGACTGTTACTTTTAAATGCATTCCTTACAATACTGCCCCCGAGATTATGTTGCTGAGCTAATCACTGTTTATTCAGTTTATGTATGTAAATTTAGTGATTTCTGAAATATTGAGACAGATCATTTCAACCAAAAGAAGAAATAATGCAATTGTCTAAGCATTTGCTTCATGACATTTATTTTGTGGACATTTCTGGTTCTCCTAAAAGCATGTGCTAATTTAGCACATGTAGCAGGTGAACAGAGTTCAAGAGACATATACAGACTAAATAATATTTAAATTCTGATCCAGTTATGGGTTTTTATGGCCAAAATGTCCAGTTGCCTGCAGAGAAATCTAATGTGTTAATCTAGTTTTAGTACTTGTGTAATAAATGGACAGCTAGTACCCTTTTCTGTTATCGAGATGCAAGTCGGATTTTCGTCATTAACATTAGGGACTTATAGGCAACTATGCTTCACTCCCACTAACTTTAAGGTTAGTATTTGTAATTGGGGTAAGTCAGTCTAATAATTTAAACTTCAAGAATTAAGCAACTGGGCCGCCTCCCCCACGGAGCCCAACACTAGAATGGGTAGGACGTGCCGTCCGTTTAGTACACCAGTAACCTAGTTTCTCTAACCAGTGAATGTGTTTACATGGGTTTTTAGAAACCGAGTTCCTGTGAATAACTGGGTTGTTAAAGCACATCTAAATGCATATGCTGATGGACCGATGTTCTACAGTGCTTTTCTCGTTTTACAAAAAGTGTTGTTAAGAAAATTATGAACTTTGCATCCTGCTTCTTCCACGGTAAATATATTCAATCTGAACATTAAAACATCAGCACATCCAGCTTAGAATTACAAGACTTTTATGTGTCAAAGGGTAACTTTCAATAACTAGTCCTAGTGTGTTACATTTAGTCAATTCCCCATGTGTTTAAATTTCTGCAAAAAATGTATTTGTATACTTTAGTGTATTTATACACAAAAAATTATTTGTAATACATTACATTTCATTATTAAATTTTTTAGTGAGAAAAACTAACTAATAAAGTGTGATGAAAACTAAAGCATAATTACTGAGGAATATTAAACAAAGTAAAAACTAAAACAATTTAATGAAAAATGTTGTTCTGTGGTGGGTTGGCACCCTGCCCAGGATTGGTTCCTGCCTTGTGCCCTGTGTTGGCTGGGATTGGCTCCAGCAGACCCCCGTGACCCTGTGTTCGGATTCAGCGGGTTAGAAAATGGATGGATGGATGGATGGATGTTAAAAAAAAGTAAAACTAGAACAAGACAGGTGTCCCATCCAGGACAGTTTCCAGCATTGTTTCTGTTGCTGCACAGATAGGCTCTGTCCAATTACAATGTTGATTTGGATTAAGTAAGATTCAGAATGTTGTGTTATATTGTACTAAGAGTTTCATTAGTTGACAGTCAAGCATTAGATAATATTACTAACTCCTACTAAATGTGTGGCAAAGTGAGTCTGTTAATGAAGTGACATAATTAAGATGCTAAAATGTGGGCATTGTGAAAGGCTGTTCTGGTGTGGTTGGTATCCTTTTACCCTCCATCTAACTTTACTGCATGCTTCTCTTCCAGGATGCTTCAGTACAAAAGCAAATTCGAGAAGCTCTGTCGAGGGAACGTGCCGCTCAGGCTCTACGTCCCTCCCTGCAGAGTTCCCAAAGAATCCTCGAACAAGCACGCATTGCAAAAAGAAATGCCCGGCAAGAGAGCAGGTATCTTGTGTTGGCAAATCATCGAACTGGTATCGTGTCAGAAGAACTTAAACATTATGATGATAAAGCTCAAGAAACAGACGCAAAGGCAGAGAAGTCTTCTAGGAAAGCTGATGACCCAGTTCAAGACAAACCAGATTTTCAGATATTTGATATTGTCCAAGAAGAGGATGAAGAGGACATATCAGTCGTGAGTCTCATTTGAAGAACGTCTGTGAAAAATTAATGAGCAAGTCTTATATTTTAGGCCTGTCTTATTTGGTCTTAAGTCATATTTGTTTTCTGTGTCCCTGTTGACATCCTAGGTTTTCTCTTTTTTTTATATTCGTAAGCTTGTTCTTTAATTGCTGACATCACTTTGTATTTACCCCTGTTTTGCTTTAATTTTAAAAGTTTAATTTGCCTTCAGTTTCTTAAAACTATTTTTCTATACCATCTTCTTATAAGGGCAATTAATTGGTTGGTGCAACTGGCTCAAGGGCACTGGTGTAGAGTCTTCTAATTGAATGCAAGGTCAGTTTAGCTCTTGGTTAACTCAACCATAGCTGCACTGCACATTGTCGTTCAAAAATGAAAAACAGAAAATCTCTTCTAATTCAGACTGGTTCATAGAGCAAAGACTAAATTCTAAAGAATTCTGTGCATTCTGCACACTTTGCAGATGTGATATGAATATGCGCGGAAAAGGAAAGGGTGATGTCAAACAACATACTACTACAGGCGGGCATTAGCAAAGTGTGCAGAGTACAGGACCACGTACCTCTGTAGTGTAGGTTTTAGAAACTACTCTGTCACCTCTACATATTCATGGCCAATAGGAAACTCTTGTAGATAGCAAGTAAAGTGCTCAAAGATAACAAGATGTGTGTTTGGTTAAGGGAGAGCTTTGTTTTATCTCTCAGATTATAAGCAAATTTCACTTCAGATTTATCTTGGCTGTTGTATTGTTATGGTTTTTATTCTGGGGTCTTTTTCAGTCATTGCTGCGCATAGTGCCCTCCTTTTTGGGGGTCAAAGAAGTGGGAAACCTATAGATAAATTGACCTAGTATGAGCAAGTGTCAGTGTGTGAGATAGAGGGTCTTGCACTATAATATTGTGATATTTTTAATATGGTTTACTTATTTTGCCCCTCTTATTTTTTTCCCAAACATTAAGTAATTCAAACACTCCTGTTGAAGATTTTGAGCACCTTAAAATGTGCTTAATCCACAAAAGAACAAGTGGCAGATATTATTATATTTGTGAAACACAGTCTGTTTATCCACTTTGATGCAAAAATCAAACTGCATTATGATGAAATTTTGTAAATCTGTACACAATAAATTCCACATTGTGAAAAGTATTTCCATGTCTGTGCTTCAGGAACATAATGTAATTGCATTTGTAAATTTGTAATCTTTACTGTGAACCTGGTAAAAATAACTGATTACACCTACACATCTGCTTTTTTCTTACTACTTTGTAAATCACAAGCTACTAAAAAGTTACATGCATTTGAATGGTTTTGAAAATGTGCTTATGATACTTGTCAAATACCTGGTCTGTTTTTGCAATTGTTCTTGCAGCCATTCTCCACCGACCCTGAGACTATCCTCTGTAATTCAGTGAAAATGATTCGTGAAAAACTGACTCTGTCAGGTGAACACACAAAAAAAGAGATGGGGGATAATGTGAAAGAAGACGAATATGTGTATGACATTTATTACCAAGAATCTGCCGCCCCAGGATGGATTCAGGATATCTTGTCTGTTAAGCCCTACTTTGAAGAGAATGAGTTGGTAAGTGTACCATGGTTTCACTCATTAGTTGAGCAAATAGGTGTTTTCACAGAAAAAATTAGAATAATTTATGTACTTATTTAGAATATTCAATATAATGTGTGGTTCAGAATTTGATAGAACTTTGGCTATAAAAATAATAAAGTCTAAAAAATAAAAAGTTGACTCGTAAAAATGCTGTGTGGCACCAGCTGAAGCACAGTTGTTTGCAAATGATCAATTTTCAGCATCGACTGATATATTACACGCTCTGACCCTTACATTCCTCATTGTATGTTTTCATTTTTTTACTAGCATGAAATCAGTGAGAGTTGCTCACTACAATAGTCATTTCAGTATCACAGCAACAAATATTGAAAATGAAATGCAAAAACAATTTTTTGTTTAATATTGACTTCCTATAGCAGTTGTTTTCTTTTAATTTTGTGCTAATTATTTCCTTGCATAATCATGTATGCTTTTGATTAATTAAAACCTCAGGGAGTATGTAAGGCTGTTTGTGTGAAACATGAGTAGAAAAAGGCACACACCAATATGCTCAACATTTGACACTCATTTAACCATAGTGACATTTTATTAAGAAAAATTTCAGAGTGACGTATTGGAAATTAGAGGTCATAAGCTCTGTCTTGTGAAATCCTAGCAACAAACACAGCTTATGTCATGGCAAGAGAAAATGCTACAAGCACAATACCAGTACAGAAATTTATCATATACAATAGTTAAAAGTACAGTTGTGAAGAAATGATTATTGCACCACATTAGAGAAAATAATATACATTTGTTTAGATCTCTGTTCATTTCTTGCTGTGCTAAATTAAATTCTTTACACAGACTGAATTCTTATCAAATAAGTTAGTGCTTGATGTGATTCCACCGGTTAGGTTATAAGAAAAATGACAAAATTTCCAGCTCTTCTTCTTGCAAGTAACACAAATTATTTCAATTTATTTTTTCTTGCCCATTTCAAGTATCTTCGCTTGGCACCAGAGTAAGCAACTGTAATTTTCACTGTTGCCCACAGATGGTGAGCAGATGTTGAAAGTTACATTTTTTGAATTGAACAAAATATTCACTTTAAGTAATTTACTTAATTAAAATTAAAATAATTCAAAATAGAAACAAAAACTCTACATTAAAATGCATATGGATGTTTTTTTTTCTTGCATGTGAGGCAAAACCTCAGAAAGAGAGAAGTTTTAAAATAACTTTGCTGTATGAAACCAGCACTGATGCTTTAGGGGAACATCCTTGACATGTTTTTGATGTTTCAATCCTAGTTATTGGCATCTGCCTGGGCAAATGTCGCTATTAGAATATAATTTAAGTGTATTTGGGGGAAAAAAAGAAATCCTTACTCAAGGGCAATAGCTGACACTTGATTGTTAGTTCATCTATCACAAATTTACAAATTGTAGCACTCCATACACAATTTATAATATTGCTATATTTTGCAGATCTGTTTTTGCATATCACCTGCACCATCTGCCTTTTTGTAATTTTAACTTGTAAGCTGGTATTGTTGTTAAGAAAACAGTCATTTTTTTTTCTCCCGCTAATTAAAATTAGCCCATTTTCACTTCCAAATGAGTCGATTATAGATGACAGGATGGGCAGCTCTGGTTTTATG
This sequence comes from Polypterus senegalus, assembly GCF_016835505.1. Taxonomy (NCBI): domain Eukaryota; kingdom Metazoa; phylum Chordata; class Cladistia; order Polypteriformes; family Polypteridae; genus Polypterus; species Polypterus senegalus. Next base: position 69,188,284 of record NC_053162.1, on the reverse strand, counting down.
AGCATTATGGAAATTAAGTTGTACTGCTCCTTTAGGACACGTATTACAGTATTTCAGAATGTAAGTGTGTATTTGTACAGTTGGAAGTGGGCTGTAAGCAAAAGTAATCGCTCAGTGTTTACATAGGGAAGACCAAATTATTATTTTTCAGATTAAGGAAAGTGGAAAAATAAGATGAAAACCAGGAATCATAGGAAGGACAGACAAATGTGTTGTCTAACTAAACTCGGAGTGGAAGTAAAGGAACCCACAACTGACTGGAAGAAGACTGCTGGCGGAAACGCACATGTTCCTCTGAAATTAAGAAAAGTACTTTGATATGTTCAGAACTTTTTATTTTATCCTATGCTAAAACAACGTTCCAAGCTTCTGTTTAATACAGCAGCACACTTTTTCAATTCGTGCAGGAACATAGTGCCTTAAAAATACAGCAGTGAATTAATTAATTAGAATGTACCCTCTTTACGTAGTAGACAACAAGCTTGTTAGTTTAAGAGTTTATTTATGAAGTTGGTAAGCCTGTTTATTTTTTTTATCTTTTTGGTAAATATATTATGAAGATAATTGTTTGAATTTAGTTTTTGGTTTTTTTAATGACATATGCCAAATGCATATGTATTAGATATTTTTTATTTACATGATTCATTAGTTAAAAAACATGTTTGTTTTAACACTAGAATCTCTGAAGCCTACGAAAAAAGTCGTAATGCTGGGCCACCTTAAATTCCTTTGCACCTCTTCATCAGCGTCTTTGCTTTGCAAAAGTGTCAATCAGCACAAGCAGCCTGCTATCGCATCTTCCACTGATGCAGCTGAAGTTCTCCCAGCTCAAGTCTCTATAGCTGGGTGTGAGGTCTATTGTATAGGGTAAAAGTATACGTCTTGTGAAAGTGTTTATTTATTATTTGGACTAAAGTCTTCACACATTATACACATCATGTCATTACTATAACATCGAAAAAGTTTGTTTTACTTATGTGTTCAGCATTTCTTGCCTCACATTTCCTGTCATCCTGCACTTACACAGATCGTTGTAGACACGGAACACACATGAAATGCATGTATTCCAAATAACGATATATTATTTATCCTATACAACTCAAAACACCTCACACCACAATAAAGAGACTTGAGCTGGAAGAACTTCAGCTGCGTTGGTGGGGTTGGGATAGCAGGTTGCTTGTGCTGATCAACACATTTGCAAATCAAAGACGTTGATAAAGAGGTGTGAAGGAATATAAGGTGGCCCCTCATTACAACTTTTTTCATAGGATTCAGGGATTTGAGTGTTAAGGTATTTCAGAAAATTTTATTTTATGGTGAATGAACAATAAACATACAATTCTTTATTTTGCTAAAAAATAAACACTTGTGCTCTACAGTTTATTTGTAAAAAATACCAAGGATAAGCTTATACAAGGCTGGTTATGTAGAAACTTAGTGTAAGAACATTTTCAATTGGTATCGGTTGGTTCTGTTTACATGGAATTGGTGGGCGGTATCAGTCATAAAAAAAACCTGATTACAGCATCCCTAATTTCAGTTTATGAGTGTTTGTGTGCGGTGTCAAAGTTTCAATATATAATGTATGTGTTTCACTACAGAGTGCATATGCATCTTAAAATATAGTGTATGGGTTTCAGTATATTGTGTATGCATTTCATCATGTAGTGTGCGTCAGAAAATACTTTGAGTACTGAGATTGACAATGACCTTACAGCTTCTGAACTCAGGGATCAAAAATCCACCTAGGATAGGAAATGAAATGATTGGGATTAATTGTGTTAAGTAATCATGAGTCATTTTTTGTCAAGTTTTTATATATGCATAATGTGTCCTAGTTTTACACTTCTCAGTAATCACTTCACTTTCTATGCAAAGAAAATGCTAAGCAAGGTAAAAAAAACACATTAAGAGGAGTGTTCATATCCTAATTTTTGTACCATTTCAAAGGCCTAGTGTTTGACTATCTGATTCATTTGAGTTATCCACATAATGTAGTTTTTCATAGCCATAGATCATATATGGATGTCAAAGGTCATGTTTACATAGTATTTTTTATTACATTTAGTAACATTAATGCAATTCAGATTGATTCTTTTATGCATGGTTTCAGATAATATTTTCAAATGACGTAGTATCAATAAACTCAAGGCAAACAGCGCTGACGTCGCACTTCTTTAATGTGTTAATATGTAGATTGTTGGTCTGCTGCAGTACTTTTCCTGTAGTGTTCTTGTGGTCTTCCTGCACAGACTATCAGGAAATTCAGAATGCTTCTGGCAGAATTTTGATCTGCTTTGCCTATTTGTAGGCTCACCTGTCAGATATCAAATCATCTTCAGAACTTAGCAAGTAACTTGTAATGCTGTTTGTTCAGGCACCCAACAATTTTGAGAAGTACATATCTAATTTTAACTTGTATTTACTTGTTATATGTCTGTTTTGCTGTAAACTTGAGGAGGATGTATGTTAAGCCTCATCTACTTTTTCAAGTAAGAACTTTTTTTCTCAGTTAAAAGCATTTATTATAGTATCTGCCCGGGCAGTGCAGAGGTACAGGTGCACGTGTCTCATAGCAGGATTATGAAATGTGCTTCTCAAAATTAGTCAAGTAGATTTCTTTCCTGACCCCAGGAGAATGAATCGATCTAAACACCCTGCCTGAGGTTAAATACTTTTTATTTAGCTTGTAGCTGAAATGGCAAACAAATTCCATTACCCCAGATGAAACACTATTTATAGCAAAACATTTTCCTGGTAAGCATGTTCTTCAGGCTGATTGTAGATTTAACTAGGAGCTTTGGCAGTGTACTCAGAAATTGTCCTTAAATTAGAGATGCTGCAAATTTGTGAAATATTGTTTTTATCGGAGAATTTTTGTCCGTGATGTTTTAATTTTGCTTATTGCACCTTTTATTTGAAACATATCGCTGTTAATGATTTTGACATCACAGTACTTATGTGTGTTTAAATTTTTTACCCATACAAGGTCATTGAATGTTTAAGCAAATATGTGGATGGAATGCATGTTCATCACAGAGCACATTTCTCACACATTCAGATTGTTCAAGTGTGTGTCAACATCTTGAAATTTGAAGAGGAACTGGAGTGCAGAGTTGCTTGGAGGGAAAGCATAGCTCAAAACATAAATGTCACTTCCACTTCCCCCTTCAGAATCTGTTGTTTACTTAATCCACTGTGAACAGTAACCTTCTTCAGTGCTCTTTAATTTTCCGTTAGTACCTTTTCTGCTGATCTGCTTTAGTTTTGTGGACAGTAAAAAGAGGGGTTGAATTTAAGCCCTGTCAGTGTGGCTCTAGTTCTCACTGAATGTACAGTTATTCTCTGGATTGTTTTTTTTTTTTATGTACTCAGGTCCCTGAGGAGGATCCACAAATTCTGGAAGTGTATGAAGATGAAGATGATGAAAATGAAGAGGGAAACTGGAGAAATGACTATCCTGATGAGGAAGAATATAGTGAAGGTGAAGAAAGGTATTCAGGTACTGCAAAATATATACTTACACAGTACATACATATGTCTTCAGTCAAGTCAGAATAGTAGCAAAGCTTAAAATTAGTGTGGTAAGGCCTGGCCATCAGTAATTACAGAAAAGTTGTGTTTCAGACTAGCATTATACAAACTTAGAAGTGATTTAAAATATTCTCCGGTTTAAGTGTATACTGGTCAAGTATCATCAAACTGACTTTTTCTTCCCTTCTGTGAAGATTTCAGTGACAGCAGTTCTGATGAGGATAGAAACCAGCACTACAGGAATGGCTGGAGGTCATGGGATAAATACCAGAATGACATAATGCAGGACCTAAAACACCTTGATGAAGGAGGCACATATGAATCAGACTGAAAGTAATTCAACTGGATCTCCAAATTTCCCTTCCCTACATGGAACATTTCACCCTTTTTTTTTTTTGGATGGTCTACAAGTTTTAAGCACTTGGTAAACAATTGCCTTTGTAATTTGATGCTAAAGATCTTGTTGATACAATTGCTCTTTTAATCAGAGCACTTCTGTAGATAAAGCTGGCAACTGTACTTGGCATATCCCCATTGCACAGACACTGGATGGTGGAAGTTTGACGTTTTTATTGCACTACCTTAAAATGTTTGAAAATGAATTAAGCCAGAACCTTTACTGTAAATATCTGTACATGTATTGTATGTACTTATGTATAGTCTGAATGTACTATTTTAATAAAGTTGCAGGAGTTGTAATAATGCCATTTAACACTTTTTACCAAGCATTAATGTAAACAATGTATTCTTTATTTTTTTTAATAGCAATGCAGTGACATGAAAATCAGCTGTTATTCTAAATGCTCTGAATTCTGCACAAAAGCTTGATGTTTAGTTGACTACACAAAAGGACGCTTTTTATAAACTATATTCCTCACATGATATGGAATGCAGGTGGTTCAGCTTCATTCTCCTATGACTATCAGTTGGCTATTTAGTAGTTAAACTACTTGAATGTTACCCAAAATGTTAAGGGAAGCACATGTAGATTCTCAAAGTTGTAAGATAATCTTGCCAGGTAATCACTAATGTAAACTGAACCAGCATAGACAACATTAGTGTGTATATATATATATATATATATATATATATGTGTGTGTGTGTGTATGTATATATTTGTGTATATATTTGTGTATATATATATATATATATGCGTATGTATATGTATATATATATATATGTGTTTAGAAATAGGAATGCTCTCCCATTCTTGTCTAATACAGGCCTCTAACTGTTCAATCGTCTTGGGCCTTTTTTGTCGCACCTTCCTCTTTATGATGCGCCAAATGTTCTCTATAGGTAAAGATCTGGACTGCAGACTGGCCATTTCAGTACCCGGATCCTTCTCCTACGCAGCCATGATGTTGTGATTGATGCAGAATGTGAACTGGCATTATCTTGTTGAAAAATGCAGGGTCTTCCCTGAAAGAGATGACGTCTGGATGGGAGCATATGTTGTTCTAGAGCCTGAATATATTTTTCTGCATTTATGGTGCCTTTCCAGACATGCAAGCTGCCCATGCCACACGCACTCATGCAACCCCATACCATCAGAGATACAGGCTTCTGAACTGAGCGTTGATAACAACTTGGGTTGGCCTTGTCCTCTTTGGTCCGGATGACATGGCGTCCCAGATTTCCAAAAAGAACTTCGAATCGTGACTCGTCTGACCACAGAACAGTCTTCCATTTTGCCACACTCCATTTTAAATGATCCCTGGCCTAGTGAAAACGCCTGAGCTTGTGGATCTTGCTTAGAAATGGCTTCTTCTTTACACTGTAGAGTTTCAGCTGGCAACGGCGGATGGCACGGTGGATTGTGTTCACTGACAATGGTTTCTGGAAGTATTCCTGAGGCCCATTCTGTGATGTCCTTTACAGTAGCATTCCTGTTTGTGGTGCAGTGTCGTTTAAGGGCCCGGAGATCACGGGCATCCAGTATGGTTTTACGGCCTTGACCCTTACGCACAGAGATTGTTCCAGATTCCCTGAATCTTCGGATGATGTTATGCACAGTTGATGATGATAGATGCAAAGTCTTTGCAATTTTTCGCTGGGTAACACCTTTCTGATATTGCTCCACTATCTTTCTGCGCAACATTGTGGGAATTGGTGATCCTCTACCCATCTTGGCTTCTGAGAGACACTGCCACTCTGAGAAGCTCTTTTTATACCCAATCATGTTGCCAATTGACCTAATTAGTGTTTATTGGTCTTCCAGCTCTTCGTTATGCTCAAATTTACTTTTTCCAGCCTCTTATTGCTACTTGTCCCAACTTTTGAAATTTTGAATCAACATATTTTCCTTTAAAATGATACATTTACTCGGATTAAACATTTGATCTGTCATCTACGTTCTATTACAAATAAAATATTGACATTTGCCATCTCCAAATCATTGCATTCAGTTTTTATTCACAATTTGTTTAGTGTCCCAACTTTTTTGGAATCCGGTTTGTATGTATATATATATATATATATATATATATATATATATATATATATGTATGTATGTGGGTGTGTGTATATATATATATATATATATGTATATATATATATATATATATATATATATGTGTGTATGTATGTACAGGGAGTGCAGAATTATTAGGCAAGTTGTATTTTTGAGGATTAATTTTAATATGGAACAAACACAGTGCTATCAGTCAATCCAAAATGTTAATAAACCTGAATGTTTCACAACGGAAATGTGAGTGTGAACATCATCAGGGGAATACATATATGCACAATTATTAGGCAACTATTAGTGTGCAGATTTATTATGCAACTAAAGGAAAATGAAAATTTTCCCATCTCACTTGTTTATTTTCATCTGTTATAGTGAGAATAATAAACAAACACCTCAAAATTTACAAATAAACATCTCTGACATTTCAAAAAATAAATCAATCAATCAATGACCAATATAGCCACCCTTCTTTCCAATAACAGTCATAAGCCTTTCCATTCATGGAGTCTGTCAGTTTCTTGATCTGTTGACGATCAGCTTTTTGTGGAGCAGTGACTACAGCCTCCCAGACACTCTTCAGAGAGGTGTATTGTTTTTCTCCCCGTAAATCTAGCGTTTAAGAAGTGCCCACAAGTTCTCGATAGGGTTTAGGTCAGATGAGGAAGGGGCCATGTCATTATTCCTTCATCTTTAAGGCCTTTACTGGCTGGCCACGCAGTGGAGAACTTCGATGCAAGTGATGGAGCATTGGCCTGCATAAAAATCATGGTCTTTTTCCTGTATCACTGTTTGAAGAAAGTGTCTTCGAAAAACTGGCAGTAGGTTTGGGAGTTGATTTTGAGTTCATCTTCAATGCAAAAGGTCCAACTAGCTCATCTTTAAAAATACCAGCTCATACCAGTACCCCACCTCCACGTTGGAGTGGAGCTCTGTGCCCATTACTGATCCACAGGTCCATCCATCTGGTCCATCAAGAGTCACTCTCATCTCATCGGTCCATAAAACCTTTGAAAAAAATCTGTCTTCAGATATTTCTTGGCCCAGTTTTGACGTTTCAACTTATGTTTCTTGTTCAGTGGTGGATGGGTTTCAGCCCTCCTTACCTTGGCCATGTCTTTGAGCACTGAACACCTTGTACTTCTGGGCACTCCAGGTAGGTTGCAGCTCTGGAATATGAAAGTACTGGAGGATAATGGGTTCCTGGTAGCTTCACGTTTGATTCTTCTCAAATCTTTGGCAGCTAATTTGCGTCTTTTGTTCTCAACACGTTTCTTGCGACCCTGTTGACTATTTACAACAAAATGTTTGATGGTTCTGTGATCACACACCAATATCTTAGCAATTCCAAAAGTGCTGCATCCCTCTGAAAGACTTTTTACAATTTTTGACTTTTCAGAGTTAGTTAAATCTCTTTTTTGGCCCATTTTGCCCGAGGAAAACTAGCTGCCTAATAATTCTGCACACCTTGATATAGGGTGTTGATCTCCTTAGGCCACACCCTCCCTCATTACACAAATACACATCACCTGACGTGCTTAAATCCAATAAGCATTCAAGTTAATACAGCTTGGAGTTGGAATATACGCATTAAAAATGATGATATGGTCAAAATACTCACTTGCCTAATAATTGTGCACACAGTGTATGTGTATATATATATATATGTATGTGTGTACACAAACATGCATACAGTCAAAGTAAAATGTATGTGAACCATTTGGAATTATCTGGTTATCTGACCCACAAAAAATTCTACTCTTTCATGTCTTTATTTTACAAACGCAATTAACGCTCACAGTGGTAGTGGAAAAAGTAAGTGAACCTTTGGATTTAATAACTGGTTGACCCTCCTTTGGCAGCAATGACCTCAACCAGGCGCTTCCTCTAACTGCAGATCAGACCTGCACATCGTGCGGGGGGAATTTCAGCCCATTCTTCCTTGCAGAACTGCCTTAACTCTTCCATATTCTTTGGTTGTCTTCTGTGTATGGCTCTCTTCAAGTCATTCCACAGCATCTCAATAGGATCGAGAGCTGTGCTCTGACTGGGCCACTCCAAAAGGTGGAGTTTGTTCTTCTGAAGCCACTGTGCTGTGGATTTGCTGCAATGTTTGAGGTCATTGTCCTGTTGTATCACCCAGCCTCTTCTGAGCTTAAGTTATGGACAGACACCCTCACATTATCCTGGAGAATTTGTTGATAAACTTGAATTCATTTTCCCCTCAATGACTGCAAGCTGTTCAGGCCCTGATGCAGCAAAGCAGGCCCAAATCATGATGTTCCCTCCACCATACTTTACTGTAGGGATGATGTTTTTATTTTGATATGCAGTGCCCTTTAACGCCAAATGAAGTTCTGCTTGTTCCTCCCAAATAGTTCAAGTTTGGTTTCATCACTCCACAAAACATTTTCCCAGCACCGTTGTGGAGTGTCCCAAGTGCTCTTTCGAAAACTTAAGGCGTTCAGCCCTGCCATGGACTACTTTCTTGTTTAGTGTTTTGCGTATAGTTGACTCACTAATGACTTCTTCAAGTCCATTGCTGTCACTCTTGGGTTCTTCTTTACCTTATTGCTGACTTTGTGTTGTGCTCTTGGGGTCATCTTGGCAGGGCGCCCACTTCTAGGCAGAGTAGCCACAATACCATATTGTCTCCATTTATAGACAACTTGCCTAACAGTTGACTGATGGATATCTAAAATATGTGAGATGACTTTGTAGCCCTTTCCAGCCTTATGTAGATTAACAATTCTCGATCGTAGCTCTTCAGACAGCTCTTTTGTGCGAGGCATGATTCCCATCTGGATATGCTTCTTGTCAAAAGCACAGACTCAAACTTTATAGTGTTTCTTATCAATCAAAGTAATTCTAGGCCACACCTCTGAACTCGATAGAAAACTTGTGCGGTGACATCAAAAATGCTGTTTCGAAGGTAAAACCAAGAAATGCAGAAAAATTGTGGAATGTAGTCCAATCCTCCTGGGCTAGAATCCCTGTTCACAAGGACCAGAAGATGGTTGACTCATGCAACACAGATGTGCAGCAGTTCTCAGAAACGGTGGTTATACAACTAAACATTCAGTGATTCAAAGGCGAGCAAAATCTTGAAACATGTTACAGTTTATACAGTGAATGTTTAAGTTTGTAAAGAAGAATGCAGACACTATTTTTTGAACAGCCTAATGTAGCGACCCCGGGCTGAATGATGGTCAACTCTCAGACTGATGGTTTATGAATTTTTATTACCGTTTCCGTGACCTTGTTTAATAAACACACTGTAAGAACTATAAAGGCAAAGTACAAAATAAAAAGCATGTAAATAACAGGAGGTGCTTGTTTGCTGACCCCATATGTCGCCATTTTCCTTTCCTATTCCCGGCAAAAACTGCACAATTAATTATGTAAACCAAAGACACCCAATAACTTATCAAAATAAAAGTCACACAAACGCTGTGATTCAAACCCTGCTGAAGCATCATGTGTCCTTTACACTCCCACCAAATCATTACAGATTTAAATATAATGATTTCAACACTGACAGACAATTGATGACAGTATTTATAAATTAAACAACAAGCTCAATGAAATAGCAAACTAACTAAAGAGGTGAGGGTCAAGTTGTGGAAAGAGTTGGGGAGCAGATCTTAGCCAGTCTCCAGCAAAAAGATCAGCTTCTGAACAGGACACTCGACTACTGATGTTTTGCTGAGCCGTTCTCCTTTTTTTATCTAGCTTCCGGTATGTCCAAGGTGGATTTTGACCCTTCTTACAAGCCCATCTTTGTCAGTTTTGCTCTGTACTAGTCTACCTAAGCACCATTCAGTTCTAGGCAGATAATCTTCTTTTATTATTACTGTGTCACCTATTTTCAAATTTCTTCTTGGTATTTGCCAGCGCAGTCTGAGAGCAATGCAAAAATATATACCTTCTGCCATCTGCTCCAAAATTACTCTGCAAGATATTGAACATGTTGCCATCTTTTTCTTGCATACATGTCCTCTTTAACAAACTTTCCTGGCGGAGGCAAGGCAGCAGTAGATTTTAGAGTCAGCAAGTAATATGTAATACTTGAGTCATTAAGGTTGTCATTATGACAATTGCCATTGCCTCATATAAGAATGTTTGCAGAGAAGTCATCTAATCTTCCAGAAGAAAGTGGGAGAGTGATGTTAAGCACATTTTTTACTGTCTTGATCTGACATTCCCAAATGCCACCAACATGGCTTGAGTGTGGTGCATTCATGTTAAAATCACACTCTATCAGCAAGAAAGGCCATTACTCGTTCATTATCGAATTCTTTAAGTGCTTCCTTTAGCTCATGTTTTGCTCCTAGACAGTTGCTTCCTTGATCTGACCTTATTTGGCAAACTGCACCACGTATAGATTTCACAATAAAGCAGCGGAGCCCATTGATAAAAGCATCTGTTGACATGTCATCCAGCATTTCTATATGAATGGCCCGAGAACAAAAACAGGTAAACTGAAGACTGTACCTTTTATTTACCTATCTACCTTCTTTAGTAAGAAATGGGCCAAAACAATCCATTCCACAATATGTGAATGGTGGTGAAGGATCCACTCGTTCTGCAGGCAAGTCGGCCATTCTTTGTTCTTCCATGGGTCTCCTGTGCTTCCTACAGGTGATGCACTGATGAATATGATGTGTTACCACCCAACTGATGGAAGAAATCCAGAAACCATTTGATCTGATTTCATTACAGTAATTGTAAGTCCTTTCCCTTGATGCTTGATCCTTTCATGACAATGACCAACTATCAAAATTGTGGGATGTTTCAGCGAATCAGGAAGAAAACAGCTACTAAGCCTTCCTCCCACGTTGAGCACACCATCCTTATAAAGGCATCAAGAGAAAACAGACTGTTATGCGAAGGCAAGTGAACTCCGGTTTTAAGTATTTTTAGCTCATTTACATAAACTTGTTTCTGCAGTGTTTTTATTATAAGACTCTTTGCATTCTGCCTTTCTGTTACTTCAGAATGCGTGCAACAGCTTGAACAGCACGTGACCAGGATGAAAAACTGATCAGACGATCTATGAGGCTTTCTTGCTCTGTGGCTGTTGTGGTTAGCACTTGTGATACTCTGATCTCAGGATCTCCAAGCAAACTGTTTGTTAGATCAAGCCCAGTGAGACGATGGTCATTGAGACTGGTTCCTTTATATTTCACAGAACAATCAAACACAACCCGCAATTTGTTTGGCTTCTTAGGATGATAAATGCCGTGATGAGGAATGTACCAAGTCTCACCTTCACCGCCCTCATCTTTAACTTCCTCTGCTTCACCCTTTTCTATGATGTCTTCCGTGAAACTCACATAATGTTCCTTGTACATATCATCTATCTATATACAGTATATAATTCTCTAAGGCAAGACAATCATGGAAAGCACGCCGGAAGGGTCATGGATTCACTAAGCCGCCAACAAGTAAGACACCTATGGCGCACGCATGAAGGAGCCACGCCGGAGGTGAATCGCCATATGCAGCGTGTAAAACGGTTTGCGAGGGGTATCCCATGGGATCCTTAAAACAATCCTTTACAACTGAGGTTAAAACACAATGAAGTAAGCAGTCTTTAAAAACCGAGTTTTCGGTTACGACGCATGACCGCGTGCACCATAGCAAACTGTTTTACACGCTACATACAACAATTCGCATCCACGACGAACATGCGTCTTCTTAGATACTCCTGCAGGACCACGGAAAGTCTATGTGAGTCACAGGTGCATCTGGACTGTGCAAAGATGACGACGACTCAAGTGACGAGTTGGAGGTGGGCACATGAGCGATGGCGGTCCGCCAGTTTTCAGTCATGGATGGTTGTGTGCTGGTTCGTTCCATGCATTGTTACAATGTTGCTTTTCTTGCTGATTTATTACATTACCGATTTTTCAAATGTTCATTTTCTCCCTCTGCTTAAAAATCATTCAAAAACCGGCCTGATTATGCGGCGTATGGTACACTGCGGGTTGGCTAGTTTCTTTGTAATTTCCTCTTCACATGATCAAGCCGAATACAGTAATTACAAGTGACTTGTTATTGGGTAGACTGGTTATCTTCTTCAATGGTAGGGGCATTTCATAGTGGTTAAGGCTGTATTTCTTAATGTCTTCTTGCAGTTTTCTCCGAAAAAGGATGTCATCTTGAGAGACCTTTTTTTCCTCCTCATTGGTGTCTTCTAAATCAGATTCCAAACTACGAATTGCATCTGCAGGTGTCGTCAGAGGGAGCTCTTTAACTGCGACTCTATAGCACAGATGTATATTGCTAGATGAATCCATATGTGGTGATGAGGGCCCTACAATACTTCATCCTAAGTCAGTGCGCACTGCATAAGGCTCTTCATTTTTACCCTCAATTACCTGTCTAGGCATTAATGCTCTTGAGCAGTTATAGTCTGTAAGAGCCATTTTCCTAGTTCTATAAAATTCATGAATACTGTATTTTACTAGATGATAATGCATAATATGGGAGGTTCCTATTCCCCCGCGAATACAATTGTGTTGGTATTTTCCGGTCATTTTTCTAACAGCTTTGAGTGAAAAATGTTCTCCAGTTAGTGTCTAGCCTTGCCTTGTGTAAGGTACAGAGGTATACGGTTTTTAACCGTGTTCTTGTTTGTGCTCGTGCTTGTGACCGTTCCTGGGCGCATGTTTATGTGCCAACGGCCTACGGGCCTTTTGAGTGTGAAGTAACTCGTAACATAAAAGATTTAAGTGTTGAACTGTATGTTTAAGGCATACAGAAGAAGAAATTAAGAACCTTTAAGTATAGAAAGAAATAAAGAACGTTTAAGTATAGAAAACCCCAAAGTTTCTCAAGAAAAGCTAAGTTTATAGAAGATACAGTTTTTCCTTGTTTTGCCTTTATTCTACATGTGTAACTGTTTTTCTTATTATTCTTGTGTGGATTATTTGCTTTTAACTTTCACTAAATATTTTAAAACAAACTTTTGGACTGTGAGATTTCTTTGACACGCGTCTTACCCGTAGGGCCTGACTTCGCCTTATACATCGGCGGCTACATAGCCTATAAAGAAGCCCAACTTCACAGTCTTGCAGTGGTGGGATTTCATTTGCAATTTCTGACAAATGATTCGATTTTTCGTGCTGTTTCACATGTAGGAATGTGGGAACGGTTTAGTGGTATGCACTCTTTAGTGTTTGCAGAAGGAAGCTCAGTATAAATCTGGGAGTTGTAACCTCTCACACAAAGTCCAAAGACAATTTTCACTCTTCACAAGTGTGTCTCTTCCAATCATGGCAGACGATTTTAGTTTCACTGGAAATGTATCTGCTTCTAGTGCATCACTTATGCCTTGGTCTACAGATGTAGTGTTACTCTGAGTATCAAGCAGAGCATAAACAAGTTTTTCAGCATCTGGGCGGCTACATGATGACATCCAGACTGACACAACCGTGGAGGTAATTGTAGAATGTCTTCCTTCTGTCACAGTGAGCGCTACTGCAGTAGTTTTTTCATTGCCATTAACGTCATTTGAAGTTTCAAAAGGTGATGTTCTTGCCCTTGGCACATACAGTAGCTACTATCATGAAGACATGTGGGATGCCTTTTCTTACAGAGGTCACAGGAGTTACGACGACAGCATTCTTTTACATTATGTCCAGGCATCAAACACCCATAACAAAGTTTCCTTTCTTGCACAAGTTTCCGTCGCTCGTCCAAAGGCTTGGAGATCATCCCTAAACAGCTATGAAGCTGATGACCATCATCACTGCAGAACATACACTGAGATCCTATACTGATCTTACTCAAAATTTGATTGTCACTGTTTTCACTAACACTTTGAGTGTTAAGGACACTGGCCATGTTTCTCTTGGTTTCTCTGAGATTTTGTTTCTCACCCTTATGCTCCGAAGCATGAAGAGCAATAAGAGAGGTTATTGGATTACATGCAATCTCTGCTTCTGTTGACAGAAAAGCTGCAAACTCCTTAAAACCTGGAAACTCTTATGTGTCTTTCAGGGGTAGAGTAACCTGATGATTCCACCGAGATGCTACTCAGTCCAATACTATCCACTTGCAGAGCCACAGCACCATACGTCACCGCAGTTGTAGTCCCGCAGTTACAGACCCTGAACTGACGTTTCAGGACTTTGTAAAATTACTTTTGGAATGTTTCGGCAGGTCTCGGCAAAGGCCGCAAAGTAATGTCGGGTGAAGGACCCGTTCAGAAATTAAGCGATAAAAAAACAGTACATCAAACTAAATAATACACATCATTGTGAAGTTCAGAGGGTTTCTGCCATCACGTCGTCTCATACATCAAACTAAACAATACGGATCATTTCTGTGAAACACACTATTAACATTTACGTTGTGTTTGGGTCTGTGGGAACCATTTAACATGTCGACAAAATTTAAATTATCATGATTTGTATTAATTGAAAATAGTTTTTCGTTTACATTCATGAAATTAAATATACAATACTAGCCAACCCGTGGCGTACTATACGCCGCATAATCAGGGGCGAATTTTTAATGATTTTTAAGCACAGGGAGAAAATTAACATTTGAAAAATCAATGCATGGAACGAACCAACACACAGCGTGTAAAACTAAAGACTGCTTACTTCATTGTGTTTTAACCTCAGTTGTAAAGATTGTTTTAAGGATCCCATGAGATACCCTGCAAACAGCATATGGCGATTCACCTCTGCAGATGCCTCTATGAACAGTTATTGTGGCTCGAGTTGCATGTGGCCTCTATGAATATAAATGACTGTGTCGTCGCGTCCGATATTCGTCGTATCCAATGGTCTTGAGTTGGTGGGCGTGGCTTATATGTCTTACTTGTCGGCGGCTCAGTGAATCCACACCCCTTCCGGCGTGCTTTCCATGGTTGTCTTGCCTTAGTGAATTATATATATAGATAATTACAATGTTTACACCACGTTAGAGTTTAGTAAAACGTTAATTAATAAAAGTGATTATGTTTTTAAAATGTACTTTGCATGTGTGCAATATTGTTCTAAACCAATTTAGAATTAACATTTAAGCCAATGTAATATTTTTAAACATGAATGTGAAGATAACAGCAATACATATTCTACCCTGAATTATGCTGTATATTAATTTCCTTATATAGAACTGCTCTAGTTTTTGTCACTTATTATTATAAACGATGGGCAATCAAAAGAAAAAAAAAATACTAATAAGAACACACTTCATTTGTATAGCACTCTTGCTATGTCCAAAATTCAGAAAGAACAACAGGACCGATATAACATTGGCTACAAATAATATCTTCACTAAATAAAGATAAATACAGGATATACAAAACATTCAAATAGAATAAAAGACAATAATGCAGACTAAAATACAACATATAATACTACAAACAAATCTTGAACAAATAACATAAATTGTGATAAAAATTCAAACCCTGAGTACCTGGACAGTTTACCTCCTTTATCTGTCCAGGTAAGCTTCCAGCCTAACACGTGCTGCTCTCAAACACTTTTCAGCTTGCAGTCGCTCCAATTCACACTTGTGACTCTCTAGCGCCCTTCTTTGTTGTTCTTCTATTTGCCATATTCTTTCCTGCTGTTTCTTTTCTACCAGCATAAACATAAATTCAGCTTCCTTTCCTCCTAACTCTGCTGTAGCATCTGCCCGTTTTGCTGCCATGCATGAAGTTACAGAATTTTTGCCAGATCTTTTGCTTACTCTTGAGACTGTACAGCCATAAATGGATCTAGCATATTCATGATCCAGAAGCTGGTGAAGACGGCATTTTTCTCTTTCAGCATTAAACTCACCATCGATGCCAGCTAACCTCTCATATGCAAGTTTGGTAATGTCAGCCATCACTGCTTCACATGCATCTACTCTGTGTCTTAAATCTGAAGATGGCGTGATGTTATTACGAATTGTAACATAAATGGCTATGACATCATCTTTTCTTTTTTCAAGTTCATCAATCAGTACAGATAGTTGGCTTTCTTTAATGTCTGCCTTAAGCTGTTCTTTTACTTCCCGAGTTTGGATCTCCCACTGATCATACAAATAGTTTAGCCTTTTTTCCTTCCTTTGAGCCTTGTCTCTTTGAAATACAACTATTCTTTCTGTGGGCTTTCGTTCACGACCAGAGCGACAAGGGTTAGCTCTTTGAAGTTTTTGTTGAATGCTATTCTGCACCTCTTCACTAATATGAATCACTTCTTCTAAGCAATCTCTCTGTGAACTCTCTTCTTCATTTTGAAGCAAACTATCTGACTCTAAAATCTTCAACTGGAGACTACCAATCTGCTCCTGCAATGCACCCACACTTGAAAGAATAGGACCTGGCTCTGTCATCTTACACTCAGTGTAAGACAAAAAAAAACCACTTGTACAGACAGACAGACAGACAGACAGACAGACAGACAGACAGACAGACAGACAGACAGACAGACAGACAGATAGATAGATAGATAGATAGATAGATAGATAGATAGATAGATAGATAGATAGATAGATAGATAGATAGATAGGATACTTTATTAATCCCAAGGGAAATGCACATATTCCAGCAGCAGCATACTGATAAAGAACAATATTAAATTAAAGAGTGATAACAATGAAGGTATAACAGACAGACAATTTTGTATAACGTTAACGTTTACCCCCCCGGATGGAATTGAAGAGTCGCACAGTGTGGGGGAGGAACGATCTCCTCAGTCTGTCAGTGGAGCAGGACAGTGACAGCAGTCTGTTGCGGAAGCTGCTCCTCTGTCTGGAGATGATACTGTTCAGTGGATTCTCCATGAATGACAGGAGCCTGCTCAGTGCCCGTCGCTCTGCCACGGATGTCAAACTGTCCAGCTTGAAATAAAATAAAAATAAACCTAATACAATACAAAGACATCATTAATATCTTTTAGTAACACTGTTAAAGAATTGTGTCAATTTTAAAAGCTTTGAATTAACTATGAAACTGTCCAAAAAATTACAAATGAACAATAATCAGTCTGGTATTTCACAGTACCCTTATAAGAGCAAACACTAAACCTTTAAACAGTGGTTACAGAAGAGTCCTTAAAGCCAAATTCTATCAAAGGGTCAGGATTAATTCCTCTTCATGCATATACACACACAGTGTTCTCCCCAGAAATTTTATTCAGCCAGGTGGCATGAAGTATCTGGGTTGGTCGTGATGGGGAAAATTAAATGTGCACTATTTTTATTAGCTAATAATTAATAATTATTTTCCAATGCTCTATATGACTTCCTTTTTTAAGGTTTGACACTTGTGCCAGAATATTTTTATTAAATTTAGGAAGTATCCCATTCAGGATCCTGCAACCCTAAAAATTTAAATAACAATTGTTATGACATAAACCAAGAGGCACAAGTATTATCGCTGTCAGGAAGAAAAGTGAAAACAATGAAAAAAAGTATGGGAAACCTAGAAAAATTTAAAAATATTCCTCAAAGCCAACTTTCATATGCAGAAGGTGTCTTCAGCTAAATATTTATTCTTCTTTTCTTCCTAGAGGTCCAGTTGTCTGCAGCTTTCCCATAATCAAAGTCCCCAGGATCTGGGCCCTCCAAGGAGATAAGCATGAGATTATTTAGCGTGCTTTGATTCATGTGATTTCTCAAACATGTCTTGATCCTTTTAATTGCAGAAAACCCCCTTTCACATTAAGCTGTGCTCACTGGGATCACTAGCCCAATATGAGCTAGTTTGGCTAAATTTGGAAACAACACTTTGAGCTCTAATGTCGTTGCCATTTTTAGTAAAATCTGTTTTGGACTGAAGTCTTTGTATGATTGACTTCTGATCATTTTTGACGCAACTGTCCATTCTTGCCTGCTACTTTTAAAATTGGAGGGCTACCATTTTTGGAGTAATGATCGAAAAGAATTTCAGCAGATTCACTTGAATCGTGAGTTCTGCATTGAAAACTTTTGAAAAGCTGGAAATAATTGGCATGTCAGGGAATCTTGGATCTAGGTGCTTGCCAACTGTCTCTAGGTATTTATCATATACTGCAATTTTGAATGACATTACATCACTGTGTATAAACAGGAAGAATGTGGAGATCTGACCATTCTTCTGTCAGACAATGATGAAGGCTTTGAAAATATCTCCCAGGAGTGTCTTTCAACTCCATGATGGACAATTTTGTGGCGAGCAAAATTGGCTCAATTTCCGTAAGATTGACATCTTGCCTTTGCCAAGCCTTAGATAAGTTGGACAACAAAGGAAACACGTCTGAAAGCATCGTCAAAGCGGAAACAAAATTGTACATTTTAATACATCTGCTTAATCCTTCAGCTGTCATTTTGTTTAGTGGCCTCTCTTTCCAGCGCAGCTATGACACTCATCACGCACTGTCGTAATGATTGTACTGCAGAGTCATGAGACAGCGATCTAGTGTAACTGGCCATTTTCAGATTAATCCGGGGAATGTTCAGAATATTTTGGATTTCTGTTGATCCAGCCATTCTATCTGAAGAATTTTGGTAGAAATAGAACAGCTGCCTTAAGATGTTATTCAGTTTTGTTAAATAAGGTACAGCAGCTGCTGTTTGGGCACTTGCAAGGGCCAATCGGTGTTTTTACACAGTGGCAGTTGACCAAGAGTCCAGAGGTTTTACCTCTAAGCAGTTCTGTCACACCTTTCTGTTCCCCAATCATAACAGCCGCTCAATCTGACCCCTAGTCCAACCAGATTAGCAGTTTTCAAGCCTAGATTGTCCATAGTCCCACTCAGTGTGTTGGTTATAGTCTCCGCTTTGCCATCAATTATATTGCAGGTTGATACAAAACTAATTCTGACCTCTTTAGTGTCCTGGCAAACATATTTAATGTAAATAACTAATTGTTTTACAACTGAGATGTCTGTGCTTTCATCACACAGAATACTGAAAAAAATTTTCAGTATGTTAGACTTTATTTCTGATGCTAAGACATCCAGCAACTCTTGCATTATTCTTTCAGAGGTGTAATGTGCATTTTTACCAATATTGAGATGTTCTAAAAAGGAACAACCCATTTCTTCACATAACATTTTCTTTGACCATTAGCCAATCAAAATCTTTAAACCATTGTTTATGCCAGATAAGTGGTGCTTAGATTTATCAAATGGCAGAGTGTGCGCTGAAGAGATTTCCCCT
Organism: Polypterus senegalus; assembly: GCF_016835505.1. NCBI lineage: Eukaryota > Metazoa > Chordata > Cladistia > Polypteriformes > Polypteridae > Polypterus > Polypterus senegalus. The sequence continues at coordinate 69,169,131 of NC_053162.1, read as the reverse complement.
GATGGACCAGCCTCTGCAGTGTCTTTGTCTGAAATTGCCACATCAAGAGATGATGCGGCACCTTCATTAGTTTGTGGCATCTCTTTTCTGAAATAACTGAGCAGTGTTGTTTTCTGAACACTTTTTTTTTGCTCATGTTGGTAAAATGTTTAGAAAAAATTAAAAGTATCTATGAATAAGACTTTTGAGTGGGAAAGTGAGAGCCTGTTGGATATTCAATGCACACTTGCACTACTGCAGGGCAAGATATGAACAAAAAAGGAATGGCAGATGGGTCACTTTAACAAAACCCTCAGCAATTCAGCGACCAGTCGTAAGTGCAAACACGGAGAAGTTTGTGCATATAAATCCAATCGGTGTTACATCTGCTTCGGAGGGACGCTAAAAAAATACCCCGTGGCAGTCCTTCCCAACCCACCTTTTCCTGTGATACTAGGGCGGGACTGGTCAGACAGAAACTGCAGTAGACTATTGAGTACTCCCAGTCGTGCTCTGGGTCTAATGGTAAGTGAGAAAGACTCATCTCAATCTGCCTCCACGCCGTGTAAACGGAGGGTCAGGAGGGTGACGCAGAAACTCCAGGTCCGTCAAGGGCTGCTACATCATCTATCAGTGCCCTGGCAGCTCGGGAGGAATCTCCGCGCCCTGAGGTCAGACCGGACCCTCTCTCTGAGTTGCATTTTCAGTTTAGAGCAACACCGGCTTCTTTCAAGAGAGAACAATGGAATGATGACTCTCTTAAACATGCAAAGAATGCAGTGGTTCTCGTCAACGGCCACCACACGCATCAGCCCATGCCACAGGGACCTCGCTTCGTTATAGAAAATGATCTGTTATATCGGGTTGCGGAGCACGGGGTTAGGGGTAATCGGAAGTTGCTGCTAATCCCACGAGCCTACTGGCGGCAGGTCTATGAGTTAGCGCACACCCACCTCTTTGGAGGCCATCTCAGCTCCGAAAAGACATTGGAGCAGATTAAGCTCCGGTTTTTCTGGCTGGGAATTCATGAAGGAGGCTCACCGTTTTTGCATTTCCTGTCCAGAGTGTCAACTGCGGCAAATTCCCAGGAGGGGCTGCGCTCCTCTTGTTCTCCTTTTCCCCTGATTGAGGTTCCTTTTGACTGAATTGGGGTCGATATAGTAGGGCAATTAGAACCCTCATCCCGAGGACATAAATATATATTAGTCCTCGTAGATTATGCAACCCGGTACCCAGAGGCTGTTCCTTTGTGCTCAGCTACCTCTAAGGCAATCATACGGGAACTAGTAGGGGTATTTGCGCAAGTCAGCATCCCTAGGGAAGTCCTAACGGAAATGTTCAAGGAGACAGCCAAGTTACTGAAGATAAACACTTAAGAACCGCAGTGTATCATCCTCAAACCAATGGTTTAGTTGAGAGATTCAATCAGACTCTCAAGCAGATGCTTCGTAAGGTGGTTAGTGAAGATGGGAGGAATTGGGATCAACTCCTTCCCCTCGTTCTCTTTACCTATCGGGAAGTCCCCCAAGCCTCTACGGGCTTCTCACCATTTGAGTTGTTAATACAGACAACAGCTCCAGGGTATACTGGATATCTTAAAAGAAGGCTGGGAAGGAGAGGCTCTTCCCTCGACAAATATTCTATAATATATTGCGCAGTTACGCGATAGATTTGATAAAATTAGTCCAATTCTAAAGAGTCATATGGAGGAGGCCCGCCTTTATGACTGGCACGTCTCTCCGGAAATTCCGTCCGGGGGATTGGGTCATGGTATTGGTTTCTACCTCTCACTCCAAATTGTTCGCCCATTGGCAACGCCCTTATGAAATTAAGGAGAGGAAGGGATTGGTAGACTATTTGGTGAAACAGCCCAATTGTTGACCAAGCGAGCGGGTGTATCATGTGAACATGCTGAAACCGTGGAAGGAGAGGGACACCGATCCCTCCTCTGGTCAGCCCAGCTCCCTCTTTGCTCAAACGGATCCCCTTAATTTCGGTGAGGAATTATCTTCCAGGCAGAGGCAGGAGCTGGAAACAGCTATCTGCTCCATCCCAGAGGTGGCGAGTGAACAACCCAGCCGGACCTCTCTGGTTGCGCATGACATATTGACTGAGTTGGGGGTGATCGTCCGAGAGCGGCCCTATATCCTACCGGGGGCAAAGAAAGCTGAGATGGAACTGGAAATCCAGCGAATGCTGGAACTAGGAGTGATTGAGGACAGTTTTAGTCCCTGGTCCAGTCCCATTGTCTTGATCGCTGAGCCCGATGGCAGCCGGAGGCTTTGCAATGACTTCCATCGGCTTAATCAGGTTTCCCAGTCCGATGCTTATCCCATGCTTCAGGTGCAAAACCTCCTCAAGAGGCTGGGACATGACATGACATGACAAAGGGGTACTGGCAGGTTCCTTTAACGGAGTCCGCAAAGGTTAAGACAGCATTTAGCACTCTTAGTGGGCACTGGCAGTATCGTGTCCTTCCATTCGGGTTACACGGGGCGTCTGCAACTTTCCAGTGTCTGGTGGACAAAGTGCTCCGACCCCATGATACGTATTGTGCTGCCTACCTGGATGGCATCGTCATCTATTCCAGCACGTGGAAGACGCACATACAGCAGGTCACAGCAGTATTCCGGGCACTAGGAGAGGCCGGGCTTCAAATCAATTCCAAGAAATGTTTCTTCGGGTTGAAAGGCTAAATACTTGGGCTACCTGGTGGGCCGGGGTATTGTGAAGCCACAGTGTTCCAAATTAAATGCCATACTGACATGACCCCGTCCGCGAAAGAAGCAGCAGGTCCGACCATTTCTTGGTTTGGCTGGGTACTACTGCTGGTTTGTGCCTCGCTTCTCTGAGAGAGAGTGGTGCCCTTGTTCGACCTGACAAAGAAAAGAGCTCCCAACCTAGTGGCATGGTCTGACAAGGCAGAAACTGCATTCGATGACTTGAAACAGGCTTTAACTTTTGCAACTATATTAACTATATTAATAACCCCTAACTTTTCTCTTCCATTTGTCCTCCCGATGGATGCTTCGGAAACAGGCTTGGGAGCCATGTTGAACAACCCATAATGTATCTAAGACGAAAACTGTTGGACCGGGAGACTACGTACGCAGCGGTCGCGAAGGAAGCCCTGGCGATTAAATGAGCGATTACGCGGTTGCAGTACTACTTCTTTGGTAGGGTGTTCACTCTGGTCACGGTTAAAAAAGTATTAATTTCTAGCCATTAAATAAATCTTCAGTATGGCAAAAGACAAGAGAATGACAAAAGCTGTAACAACCATAAAAAATAAAATAAGAAAGGTTGATGTAGACATTATCATTGGCTGCCCATATGAAACACTCCACTTGCTGATCTCTTGTAAGAATGAATAACAAAAAGTTATTTTATCAAAGTGCATTTATTACATTTTATTTATTAAAACCGTATTTCTTAAATATACACCACATAGGACAGGATAAATAAGGAACAACATAAAATTAAACACACATTTCAGGCAAGAAAAGATTGAGTACACACCTCTTGAACCCTTGTACCTGCCAAATTTAGTTTGTCTACCTGCCTTCACTAAATAACTATAAGAAATCTGTCCCTTACTCACCACCACCCACTCTCTACTGATCCTGGCCTCTTTCTCCTGCTAGCTAAGCCTTTGCTCCACAATGTAGTTTCTCCTCTCCAGCTAGGGTCGCTAGCTCCTTGTCTCACTGCATCTAAAAAGCCTTCCATATGCCCTTAAAGAGCTGGGCAAACAAAGCACTACTTCAGTTACCCATTCACACCACGATGTGTGCTGCACCCTTGTGGTTATGTAGGAGAACAGTACCCTCACGCTGCACTGCCCCCGCCCGGCCAATGGCGACATGCTCCCACTTGTCAAACAGGAGCAGTCTCATACCACTAACCATACCTAGACCCATTTTTTTCAGGACAGAGGAACCCTGGATGGGTTGCTTGGTCCCTATTACACTGTTGGCACTTTACATCTTTCATGCCAAGCTCTAGCTAACAACTCCTGATACTAGTGTCCCTATGGGGATATGCAGTACAAACATGATAATCAACCACCCCATTGGCCCTTTGTTTCCACACAGGGCACGTATAAAAACCCTCCAACTGCCAGTGCATGTTCCTCTAAAATTTCAAGTAGGACACTTTCCCATACACTGCACCATGTTGGTGATGTCCCATGAGGAAACTCTTGTCAGTGAGTAATCCACTTATAAAATAAGTGTTTTAGTTGATAGTTTAATTAAAAATATCCAGTAACATGTCCACATTTAATGGTCTGTACCCATGTCCTTTTTTTCTATTTTGACATCTGTCTTTTTTATTACCTTAAAAATTCATGAGGAACTATTCCTCTTTACTTAGGGTATTTTTTTTTTCTCTTTAAATTTTTGTGCCAATCTCAGACATTCTCTGGTTTAAGTCCAAAGATAAAACATTCATTGCACTGCGCAGGGCCCTGAGTTGCAAGGGTTTCCCAATTCTACAACCCTCAACTCCAAAACTCAAAACACTGTAAGTACATAAAGAGGTTTCAACATTTAATGCCAATTTAAGATTTTGACTGCACATTTATTTACATAAGGCATGTGCAGCATGAACTCGTAATCTCCTGACAAGGCTCAAGTATGATAGCATAAATATCAACCTCTGAATAATAATAAATACAGCAAAATTGATATTTGGTATTACTAGCAAAATCAAAAGCTAAATCAAACCTCTGTAAGTTTAACAGGTTGGCCTTTGCTATCACACTAACAGCTTATTTTCCATTTCTAAAGTCATCCCCAAGGCAAACAAATGAATGATGGTCAATGCCTAATCAGTGACCACACAAATGCAGCAGCATTCAATGTACACTTTCAGTTGGTCATTTAGCATAGTTCTGTACGTGAGGAACAAACCAAAATTAGTCTAAATTTGCAAACAAAAAGTAAAATTATTAGTAAACCAACTGTACATACTAGCAAGAATATGCTTTATGCATGTTGTTTTACAAAATCAACATTTAACAAACATTTTCTTCTTTATCTACCTAAAGCAACTTTGATCCTGAAGTGTCACTGGCCTCAAGGTTCAAATATCCAAAGGTGAAGTCTTGTGAATATCAGTGCCCTAAAGAATCAACTCACTCAATTAAGAATAGCTAACCAGGCATTGGGTATGAAATAATGCTATTATTTGGGATCCGCAAATGCCCCGATGTATTTAGTTATTTTAATAAGCACCCAGAAGTTAAGAAAAAATTTTTTTTAGAATTTATTTTTAAGATATTACACAAACCTGATTAAAATACAGCCATTGTTGATTAGGTGTACTTTATGGGCTTTAATTCTATAATAGAAATAATAAAAAATCCTATAATGTAGAGATTACCACATGACCATCTGTTGAGAGATAAATTCTCTTAGAAACTTTCTATAAATTGCAACTAATTGAAACCCAAAACAGATAAGCCTTTGAAAAATAAAAAAGGAATTTTACAGAAGTTTATGTAAAATCCAATTCTTAGCAATTTAAACTATCACAGTATCTCAGTAGTATTACAGTAAATTTTGAGCTAGGTGCTATTGCATATTTAGACATACTCAGTTCTATTGTAACAAACACATTAAACACTTTCCATAATTGTGAACGGTTTTGAAAAAAGGAAAAAAAGCAAATATAAACATATTTGCTTGTAAATGAACTTTTTTTAAATAGACCAAAAAAAAAAAAAACACATTAAATTTCAACCAGCAAGACTAAGGAGGCAGTTTTCCTGTTCCTACCAGAGAGCAAAGATATTTGAGTGTTTAAGTGACATAAAATAAGGAGAACCTTAAAAGACAGATCAATATGCCATATATAAAAGTCTCCATTTTTTGTCTGCAGTATGAAAATGCATAAAGGTTGCATATGAATTTCTTAAACAACAACTTTCACTTAAAGCTTATTTGCATTTGATCACTTTTATACCTTTGCTTTTCAAGAATGTCATCCTAAAATGTCCAAAAAACTACCACATTAACTTGTTCATTTAGAGTTAATATTTCAGAGTTCAGTTTCTCACTCCTGTTTAACCTTTATGCCTAGCTCTTCTTGATCATATCCTCTAAGCTTGTGTTGATTATTATGGCTTTGGTTTAGTTCATTGATAGTTCTTTTCAAAGGATTGATTAAAAAAAAGGCTACAGTAACAGGGCTTGTAATTTTTTAACCAAGTAAGTTTAGAAAACAGTATCTTGATTTATCTGGATGAAATTCCCATAACCAGCTTTTTTTTAACAGATGACATTCTGCACCAAAGGTATTTAGTTTGTTCATTTTAGATATACATTGTATATGCATTTATCAATTTTAGTCATATTTCAATGGAAACATTCAAGGTATCGGCAGCTATTGAAAACAGGCACAACATTTACCTGTAAAGCTTTTCAGTGCTGACCCATTGGCAGATTTTTTAACAGTATTTAGGACAAGATTATCACCTAATTGCACAAGTACTTTGCATTAACCATTCTAATACCATTTTTCAAACAAAGTCTCCTCATAATTCACATCCTGCCATTTGTGAATCATTGTTTGCTTTTCCCCATACACTCCATTCCAATTACAAGTGGGTATTTTCAGTAGCTTATTCAGTGAAGTCTATGTCCGTGAGCACACAGAAACATGTAAGCTGAGTGATCCGTGTTAAGGCACCTGTAAGAAACAAGGATGGTGGGAGGGAGGAAAGAGAAAAAACAAAGCAGACCATTAATTAAGCAAGCACAAAATATACAACATGTTGTGATAAAGGCTTTAACACTAGAATTACCAGAGCCTATGAAAAAACTCGTAGATCCCACCTTAAATCGCTTCATACCTCTCCATCAGCGTCTTTTGTCCTGTAAATATGTCGATAAGCAGCAAGCAGCCTACTATTACATCTCCCCACCGCCACACAGTTTTCTCAGCTCAAGTCTGTTTTCCTGTGCGTCAGTTGCTTAGAGTTGTATAGAGTAAGCATTAAAGCAAAATGACACCTTTTATAAATACTATATCGTTATTTGGAACACATGCATTTCATGTGTGTTACGTGTCTACAACAATCTATGTAAACACATCATTAAAACAGAAATGGTTTTTATGTTCTAGTAATAATTGAAAAAATGTAGACATGAAGTGTATAATATGTGAAGCCTAAATTCCAAATATCAAATAAACACTTTCACAAAAGGTACAAATATAACAGAACAAATGCACTTCTATTCAAGAATATAACTGCAGAAAAAGAACCTGCGTTAGGGTGCGACATTGACACACATTTGCTATGACCGCTTCGGTGGTGCAAAGGTATCAACTGTTGACTGGTAATCAAAACTTCACAGTTTTGACTACGGACAAGTCCGTTATGAGAAGTGAGCTGCTCTTATTCTTACGATTTTAGAATAAAAACATACATTTGATTCCAGTCTGTAACAGCCGGTGTAAATTTATGATACTTTATTTTATATTCAGTTTTATTCTCTCAGTCGCGTTCACGATCCCACTTACCCCCCCTCCCATCGCTTTTGACGCTGCTGTTTTCACATAAAGACACGCTATAACAGAAATGAACTCAGATAATGATGACGGTTCTACAGGGTGGGCCATTTATATGGATACATCTCAATATAATGGGAATGGTTGGTGATATTAACTTCCTGTTTGTGGCACATTAGTATATGTGAGGGGGGAAAATTTTCAAGATGGGTGGTGACCATGGTGGCCATTTTGAAGTCGGCCATTTTGGATCCAACTTTTGTTTTTTCAATAGGAAGAGGGTCATGTGACACATCAAACTTATTGGGAATTTCACAAGAAAAACAATGGTGTGCTTGGTTTTAACGTAACTTTATTCTTTCATGAGTTATTTACAAGTTTCTGACCACTTATAAAATGTGTTCAATGTGCTGCCCATTGTGTTGGATTGTCAATGCAACCCTCTTCTCCCACTCTTCACACACTGATAGCAACACCGCAGGAGAAATGCTAGCACAGGCTTCCAGTATCCGTAGTTTCAGGTGCTGCACATCTCGTATCTTCACAGCATAGACAATTGCCTTCAGATGACCCCAAAGATAAAAGTCTAAGGGGTCAGATCGGAGACCTTGGGGGCCATTCAACTGGCCCACGACAACCAATCCACTTTCCAGGAAACTGTTCATCTAGGAATGCTCGGACCTGACACCCATAATGTGGTGGTGCACCATCTTGCTGGAAAAACTCAGGGAACGTGCCAGCTTCAGTGCATAAAGAGGGAAACACATCATCATGTAGCAATTTCGCATATCCAGTGGCCTTGAGGTTTCCATTGATGAAGAATGGCCCCACTATCTTTGTACCCCATATACCACACCATACCATCAATTTTTTGTTCCAACAGTCTTGGAGGGATCTATCCAATGTGGGTTAGTGTCAGACCAATAGCGGTGGTTTTGTTTGTTAACTTCACCATTCACATAAAAGTTTGCCTCATCACTGAACAAAATCTTCTCGTAAACTGAGGGTCCTGTTCCAATTTTTGTTTTGTCCATTCTGCAAATTCAGTGTGCCGATCTGGGTCATCCTCGTTGAGATGCTGCAGTAGCTGGAGTTTGTAAGGGTGCCATTTGTGAGTAGCTAATATCCGCCAAGGATGTTGACTAATGCCACTCTCCAGTGACATGCGGCGAGTGCTACGCTGTGGGCTCTTGCTGAATGAAGCTAGGACAGCCACTGATGTTTCTTCATTAGTGACAGTTTTCATGTGTCCACATTTTGGCAAATCCAACACTGAACCAGTTTCACGAAACTTAGCAAGCAGTTTGCTAACTGTAGCATGGGAGATGGGTGGTCTCGTAGGGTGTCTTGCATTGAAATCTGCTGCAATGACCCGGTTACTGCGTTCACCAGACATCAACACAATTTCTATCCGCTCCTCATGTGTTAACCTCTGCAACATGTCAATGGCTGTAAACAAAGAGAAACTTGTAAATAACTCATGAAAGAATAAAGTTACGTTAAAACCAAGCACACCATTGTTTTTCTTGTGAAATTCCCAATAAGTTTGATGTGTCACATGACCCTCTTCCTATTGAAAAAACAAAAGTTGGATCCAAAATGGCCACCATGGTCACCACCCATCTTGAAAAGTTTCCCCCCTCACATATACTAATGTGCCACAAACAGGAAGTTAATATCACCAACCATTCCCATTTTATTAAGATGTATCCATATAAATGGCCACACTTTTGCTATCGCTGTACTTTTTATATGTATATGGGAAGCTCTGTAGTCCACTTGTGACTTTACGCTATAGGAAGTAAGTAAATAAATAAAAGTAAATAAGTAAATAACATTTGATCTGGCTCTTATATACAAAGTACAGTGACGGCAGCTTCAGCCATCAGCTACAGACTCTTCAGTATGTGAGCGAGCGACTCTCCTTGCTAGTGTTTAGATCTGAACGATGCATGTGCTCAAAACATTAACATATTTATATGTTACTTACATAAAAGCCAGATCGAATGTTATTTACTTATTTCCTACAGTGTAAAGTGACAAGTAGACTGCAGAGCTTCCTGTGTTTGATCGACACGGGCATGCTCAAAAATACGTGTAATGCCACGAAAAGTGCCCGCTGACACTTTAGTAATGGTACAAGAATGCAGTTAAGACTTTTTTTGGGGTAAATACACCGTCCAGATCTAAACACTAGCATGGAGAGTTTGATTTGATATTTGGAATTCAGGCTTCACATATTATACACTTCATGTCTACATTTTGTCAATTATTACTAAAACATGAAAAACGTTTCTATTTTAACGATGTGTTTACATAGATCGTTGTAGACTCGGAACACACATGAAATGCATGTGTTCCAAATAATGATATACAGTAATCCCTCGCTATATCGCACTTCGATTTTCGCGGTTTCACTCTATCGCGGATTTTAAATGTAAGCACATCTAAATATATATCACAGAATTTTCGCTGGTTTGCGGATTTCTGCAGACAGTGGGTCTTTTAATTTATGCTACACGCTTCCTCAGTGTGTTTGCCCTGTTGATTTCATACAAGGGACGCTATTGGCGGATGGCTTAGAAGCTAGCCAATCAGAGCATGTATTACATATTAACTAAAACTCCTCAATGCTATAAGATATGCATCCCGCGTGGAGCTTGATTGTTTGCTTGTCTCTTCCTCTCTCTCACCCTCTCTGACATTCTCTGCGCCTGACGGAGGGGCTGTTTGCACAGGCTGTTTGCTTAAAAGATACTGACGCTCCTCTAAAAAAATGCCGCTTTATTGTGGTGCTCCGCATATTTAAAAGCACAAAAGCACACGTATTGATTTTTTGATTGTTGCTTTAATCTCGCTCTCTCTCTGACGTTCTCTGCACCTGACGGAGGAGATGTGAGCAGAGGGGCTGTTTGCTTAGAAGATACTGACGCTCCTCTAAAAATTGCCGGCAAACTTAAAAGCACAAGTATTGATTTTTTGATTGTTTGCTTTTCTTTGTGAGCTCTCTCTCTCTCCCTCTGAAATTCTCTGCTCCTGAAGAGAAGAAGATCTATTTGCATTCTTTTAATTGTGAGAAAGAACTGTCATCTCTGTCTTGTCATGGAGGACAGTTTAAACTTTTGACTAAAGGGTGTTATTTCATGTCTAGAGGGCTCTAATAATGTTAACAGTGTGGGAGAGTTTATAAGGGCTTAAAATATATAAAAATAACTACACAAACATATGGTTTCTACTTCGCGGATTTTCATCTATCGTGGGGGGTTCTGGAACGCAACCCCCACGATCGAGGAGGGATTACTGTAGTATTTATAAAAGGTATCATTTTTTTGCCTTCTCACTCTATAAAATTCTAAGCAAATGATACACGGGTAATAAGACTTGAGCTGAGAAAACTGTGTGGTGAATGGGGGATGTGATAGTAGGCTGCTTATCGACACATTTACAGGACAAAAGACGCTGATGGAGAGATGCAAAGTGATTTAAGGAGGGACAGATCTACAAGTTTTTTTGTAGTTTTTGTGAGATTATACAAATCACAAAGTCTCTTATTTATGGATAAACTAGCAGAATACCCGAGAAGTAGTGTGTTAAAGAAGTTATGAAAAAGAAAAGGAAAAATTTAAAAAATAACGTAACATGATTGTTTATGTAATTGTTTTGTCATTGATAGGAGTGTTGCTCTCTCTCTCTCTCTCTCTCTTATATATCTATATATATATCTCAAAATACCCGCGCTTGGCAGTGGGGAAGTAAAAAGAAAAGGAAACATTTTAATAATAACTTAACATGATTGACAATGTAATTGTTTTGTCATTGTCATGAGTGTTGCTGGCATATATATCTATACTAATAAACGGCAAAGCCCTCACTGACTCACTGACTGATCACTAATTCTCCAACTTCCCGTGTAGGTAGAAGGCTGAAATTTGGTAGTGTTATTCCTTACAGCTTCCTTACAAAAGTTGGGCAGGTTTCATTTAGAAATTCTACACGTAATGGTCATAACTGGAAGCTGTTTTTCTCCATTTACTGTAATGGAGATGAGCTTGAAACCCGTGGGGGCGGAGTTTCGTGTGACATCATCACGCCTTCCACGTAATTACGCAGTACGTAGAAAACCAGGAAGAGGCCCAAAAGCTGAAGAAAACATGCATTATATAATTGAGAAGGCAGCGAAACAATAAGAAGCGAGCGAGTGACATATATAACCATATTCATGAGTTCTGCTACTTCGGAAACAAAGCACGATGTAAACCTAAACTTTAAATTAAGTTCATAGACAGGCTGCCGCTGGCGTTTGTAATTTAGTGCCTACCCATATAAGGCCGTCCGTCAGCGGCAATCCAATAGCAAACTGCCACGGGTAAATATTCACGGGTGAAGGACTGTGCTTATGCAGAGGAAGATGAGATGGTCAGGGTGGTGTTTGGCACAAACTCAGCGAAACTGCGAGAGAAAGTTTTAAGTGCCGGGACTTCGGTAACATTAGATACAGCCATGGACATAGCACGACATGGCACCAGCACAGCTGGGAAACTTCGATGCATGTACACCGAAGCGCTCACGTGAACTGGCGCAGTGCACAGACAAAAAGCAACAGTTCCAAAGAGCGCTGCACAAAAAACGAATTACAAAATTGAAAAGGCAGCAAAAAAATATGAAGCGTCTGATGCATACAAGCATATTCATAAATGCAGCTACTGTGGAAACAAAGCACACGGTGGAAAAAGTCAATGTCCCGCTAAAGGAAGACAGTGTAAAAAAAACCTGTGCATGCAGTGTGTCAGGTCTCAGATAAAGAAGAAGATGAGCTGTTTATTGATGCAGTAAGAAACGAATCGATGAATGAAACCTGTCATCTTTACAACGATTGACAAACACGGAATGTAACTTGAACACAACACATCCTACAAATACGAACCTGATTGAAAGAAATAATGATAATCAAATCCTTGATGACAGCAACACTCAGTAAAACTCACAAAACAATTACTGTATATTGACAGTCATGTTACGTTATTTTAAAATGTTCCCTTTTCTTTTTCATAGCTTCTTTAACACACTACGTCTCCGCTGCGATACACGGGTATATATATATGTATATATATATACCCCGATCTACATACTCGAATAATGGATACTTTATTCGCCATCAATGATTGTTTTGGTAAAGCCATACTCAGTGTATTCATTAGATGAACGGTAAAAAAGTAAGAGCGAGGGGTGGATGACTTATTGAGGCATGCATGCAAAACCACAATAGCACGCGGGCTCGATGTACGAAAAATATATCTTTTCAAGTTCTATTTAGTCCATATGTGTCAAACTCAAGGCCCGCAGGCCACATCCGGCCCGGCGTGTAATTAAATCCGGCCCGCAAGATAATTTTATATACTTTATTATTGTTATTAATGGACCGGGGATATGAAGCGCTGGTAACACAATAAACTACAGATCCCATAATGCAGCGCTTCAGCTGCGTTGCCGAACACTTACCGCATCCCTGCGGTCTCTTCAGTCGTTTCCTTACTTTGCGAAGGAAGCAGCTATCTCACAGCTTCTGCACTGTTTTATAAACGTTATAACGTTTATAAAAGTTATTGTGTAGGTTTTATTTAATCCACGGGTTATCTTCTGTGTTCACTGCGGTGTCTTCTTTCGTTTACGAGCTTCGCCAAGGAAGCAGCTTTCTCACAGCTTCTGCACTGTTTTAAAAAAGAATGACATATAAGAAAGTCCTTTTTCCTTGCTTCAACAACGAAGCAACCTTATTATTTAATTCACGGGTTCTCCGCTGTTTCATTGTTCATTTATTACGATTTTTATAGTTATTGTGTAGGTTTTATTTAATCCACGGGTATTTCAACGCTGCGAAGCGCGGGTATTTTGCTAGTATATATATATATACACTCACCTAAAGGATTATTAGGAACACCTGTTCAATTTCTCATTAATGCAATTATCTAATCAACCAAACACATGGCAGTTGCTTCAATGCATTTAGGGGTGTGGTCCTGGTCAAGACAATCTCCTGAACTCCAAACTGAATGTCAGAATGGGAAAGAAAGGTGATTTAAGCAATTTTGAGCGTGGCATGGTTGTTGGTGCCAGACGGGCCGGTCTGAGTATTTCACAATCTGCTCAGTTACTAGGATTTTCACGCACAACCATTTCTAGGGTTTACAAAGAATGGTGTGAAAAGGGAAAAACATCCAGTATGCGGCAGTCCTGTGGGCGAAAATGCCTTGTTGATGCCAGAGGTCAGAGGAGAATGGGCTGACTGATTCAAGCTGATAGAAGAGCAACTTTCACTGAAATAACCACTCGTTTCAACCGAGGTATGCAGCAAAGCATTTGTGAAGCCACAACACGCACAACCTTGAGGTGGATGGGCTACAACAGCAGAAGACCCCACCGGGTACCACTCATCTCCACTACAAATAGGAAAAAGAGGCTACAATTTGCACGAGCTCACCGAAATTGGACAGTTGAAGACTGGAAAAATGTTGCATGGTCTGATGAATCTCGATTTCTGTTGAGACATTCAAATGGTAGAGTCAGAATTTGGCGTAAACAGAATGAGAACATGGATCCATCATGCCTTGTTACCACTGTGCAGGCTGGTGGTGGTGGTGTAATGGTGTGGGGATGTTTTCTTGGCACACTTTAGGCCCCTTAGTGCCAATTGGGCATCGTTTAAATGCCACGGGCTACCTGAGCATTGTTTCTGACAATGTCCATCCCTTCATGACCACCATGTACCCATCCTCTGATGGCTACTTCCAGCAGGATAATGCACCATGTCACAAAGCTCGAATCACTTCAAATTGGTTTCTTGAATATGACAATGAGTTCACTGTAATAAAATGGCCCCCACAGTCACCAGATCTCAACCCAATAGAGCATCTTTGGGATGTGGTGGAACGGGAGCTCGTGCCCTGGATGCATCCCACAAATCTCCATCAACTGCAAGATGCTATCCTATCAATATGGGCCAACATTTCTAAAGAATGCTTTCAGCACCTTGTTGAATCAATGCCATGTAGAATTAAGGCAGTTCTGAAGGCGAAAGGGGTCAAACACCGTATTAGTATGGTGTTCCTAATAATCCTTCAGGTGAGTGTATATATATATATATATATATATATATATATATATATATATATATATATATATATATATATACACACACATACATGTGTACATATATACACACACACACACACACATATACTATGGGGTGCCAAACAGGCAAATAAATTAATTTTGTGAATATATAAAGTCGGTGTCAGAATATATAAAGTCAAAACTTGAAAATAAATTAAAAAAACACTGTTCGGTTAATGTTTTGAAAATGATGCATGTGCCCTGCCCAGGATTGGTTCCTGCCTTGCGCCCAGTGTTGGCTGGGATTGGCTCCAGCAGACCCCCGTAACCCTGTGGTTGGATTCAACGGGTTGGGAAACGGATGGATATTCCAGCGCTTACTTTATATATTCCGACGCTGACTTTATATATTCTAGCGCTTACTTTATATATTCCGAAATATTCCAACGCTGTCTTTATATACTCAGGTTTTGACTTTATATATTCCAGCACTGACTTTATATATTCAAGTTTTAACTTTATATATACCGACGCTGACTTTATATATTCAAGTTTTGACTTTATTTATTCTGACAGTGACTTTATATAATCAAGTTTTGACTTTATATAGTTAAATGTAGTCATCATTGCATAACTTTTTCTTTACCATAGAAATTTAAAGACTAAATTCAACTTCCATTCCTAACAAAGATATTTCTGGCGACTAAATAGAACCTACTTATATCCAAATTCGAGCTATTGAGCTGTCGCCTGCCTGCCTGAATAAGTCACCCTCGCTCGCTCTTACTTTTTTACCGTTCATTTAATCATGGCTAGTGGCGTAAAAATTATAAAATGGAAGGAGGATTACACTGAGTATGGCTTTACCAAAACAATTATTGATGGCGAATCGATTATTCATAAAGCTTCAATTGGTGATCTGTTTTTCTGTGTTAACCATATATTTTTTCATACTTCTTCTCAAACCAAGAGGTTAAAATGAATCAGGAAGTGCTGATCAATGTAATCGGTGTACCAGGAAATCACGCATTGAGAGAAGTTCCCCTTTGCTTGGAATGCAAAGTGTGATTAAATGAGTGATTTTTTAACGCGTTATGGAGCAAATGCATCAAAGCTTCTCAGCTGTGCTTGTGCTAAGAAAAGGAAACATTTTAAAAATAACGTAATATGATTGTCAATGTAACCTTTTGTAAGTAGTGCCTGGAGGATTCAGTGTGGAGAAACTGTAGAGACAGCGTGTGTATTAACTTGTGGATTTTTCTGTGAGTATTTGGTGGCAGCGTCACAAACTCGCTTCCGTAACACTGCGTGCGTTAGCTGCAGAGCTCAGCTCAGAGCGAAATGAGGTGAATGGGAGGGGAGATGAGGACATGACTCCCCCACCCGCCTTAACTGTCAATCCCCCACTAACACAGTCTCTCAGAATTTGCATAAGCACAGCCCTTCACGTGCAATTTTAACTTAGTTACAAAGTGATCAAAACTCTCGTTTATATCCTGCGTCCTCTCATTAAACTTGTATCCTGCATTCCCCGTGGGCATGACAAACGCCAGCGGCAGCCTGTCTATGAACTTAATTTAAACTTTAGGTTTACACATTGCTTTGTTTCCGAAGTAGCAGCACTCATGAATATGGCTGTATATGTCATTCGCTCGCTTCTTATTGTTTCGCTACCTTCTTAATTGTATAATGCATGTTTTCTTCAGCGCTTTTTGGAGCTCTTCCTGGTTTTCTACGCACTGCGTTGACAGTCAGTTCACGTGATTACGTGGGAGGCGTGATGATGTCACACGAAACTCCGCCCCCCACGGCTTTCGAGCTCAACTCCATTACAGTAAATGGAGAAAAATAGCTTCCAGTTATGACCATTACACGTAGAATTTCGAAATGAAACCTGCCCAACTTTTGCAAGGAAGCTGTAAGGAATGAGCCTGCCAAATTTCAGCCTTCTACCTACACGGGAACTTGGAGAATTAGTGATGAGTCAGTGAGTGAGTGAGTGAGTGAGTGAGTGAGTCAGTCAGTGAGGGCTTTGCCTTTTATTAGTATAGATACTACAATTAGGGGTCACAAATAGCAAAGTATGAGTGCTGCTGCTTCTCAGATTCAGTGTTCTAAATCCCAAGCTCACTCCTCGATCATGTGGAGCATGAATGTTCTTGCAAAATCTGTGTAGGTTTTCTACAGATGCTCTAGTTTTCTGACCACATCCATAAAACATTCATCGACAACTGGGTGTGTGTGTGGGTCCTGAAATGGACTGTCCAGGGGTATTTGCTGCTTGTGCTCAGGCAACCAGGCTCCAGCCTTCCACAATCCACAGAGACTGCCTTTAATAGCCTGTGGAGTTTAATAAGTGGATTTATGACTTCCTGTCCTCTCTTAAGTTGATCTTAAAACATATTTTGATGATGTGGCAGTTAAACTTGCAAATTAATTCTCTAGTGCTAAAGTGTTTTTCAGTCATTAGTTTGGGGGTGGGTGAAAGATTGTGATTATTAGTTCCACGTTCTTACTTAAGAATTAGGTTTTCTTACTTAATTATGCTGTCTACTACATAAACTCACTTGACAACAAATGCTCAGGCACTATCTTTTGATATAAATAGTTTGCTAAACCAGTTTAAAAATTGCTTGACTTAGTGGCTTTGGTCATATGTGTATAATAGTTGGCACCTTTGGAAACTAAAGAGCATGCATTTAGGTACAGAGGTACATTGCAAATTTTTTCCTTGTTACAAAAGTGGGTGGTAAGGTGGCACAGTGGCTAGACTGCTGCCTCAAATCTGTAAATTGGCCCAGTATGTATAGCAGTGAACATGTCTTACAGATTAAATTCACAAATATGTATTATAGCATGAATATTCAAAATTAAAAAAAAAAATTAAACCACACATTTTCGCCATACTCTGGACACTGCTATGCAGCAACAATTGTTTTTTAGATTACAATTTCATTTATTTTTCAACCCTACTCAGTATTAATTGGCCTTAAGAAATAACATGGTATTTAATTCACACATCGCTTTTCATTTTCAAACTTTTAATTCATCAGTGTTCTCCCCAGAATTTTTTTCCAGCCGGGTGGCATGAAAAAGTAGCCGGGTGGGGTGAGACGGGGAAATTTGGTGGTGGGGAAAATTAAATGTGCACTATTTTTATTAGTTAATTCACAGCGGAAAAGTAGTGTGTTAAAGAAGTTATGAACAAGAAAAGGAAACATTTTAAAAATAACATAACCTGATTGTCAATGTAATTGTTTTGTCACTGTCATGAGTGTTACTCTCATCAAGGATTTGATTATCATTATTTCTTTCAATCAGGTTCGCATTTGGAGGATGTGTTGTTATGAGTTACATTCCGTGTTTGTCAACCGTTGTAAAGACAACAGGATTCATTCATCGAAGCATTCACTATGCAAATCGCTACTCGTGAATGTAAGATGTTTAACAGGCATTCCCGGTATTAACTTGTGCTAAACGTACCATGGTGTGACGTAAGGGGAGCTGACTGTAAAAAGGCAAGGAGGCACGTATTTTGAACGAAAAGGGAGAAGACAGCGAAGGAGCGGAAAAGTGAGAAGGAAAACTGTTTAAATAAAGAGCTAGGAAGGTAAATGTAAAGAAGCGGCCAGCGGTAAAGCAAGGAAGACTTCGTAATAAGGACGGTTTGGTGCACGTAGAAAGTGTAACAATAAGATTGTTAAGCCTTATGATAATAGGAGGATTTAGAGAGACGCATTGGGAGAAGTATAATCTGAACCTCTCTACAGTTTAGTTTATTTTCGGGTTGTAATGTTCATCAAATTTACGCATCATCTGGTCCAGTGGCGGACCGTGCATTTCACAATTAGGTCTTCAGTAGTGCTCCGTCTGAATCAACCCGCCCCTCAAAAACTAATTTATGGTTATAAAAACCATCTTAATATGCAGAAATACAGTATAAAGAGCCGCTGCATCTCAGATAGATAACTCCTGTAGCCACAATAAATGCCTTTTTTGAACAGACAAACCAGGGGTGAACAAGTTCCTTTCTACTGCAGCTACAGCCACGACACAAATAAAAAACATAAATAATAACTCATAAACTTGCAATATTATTTAGGAAAATCGCAACAATTTACTCACCAAAAATTCAGATTATCTGTAAACAAAATCCATCCTCCTCTCCTTCCTCAAAAACAGTTCAATTACTCTGTCGTACAGATTATCCGTGCGCTTCACTTCAATCAAAAAGTCCCTTTCTATCGCCATCGAAGCTAATGCTGAAAGTCGAACCTGCCCTGTCGTATTTCTGGCATAAGTTTTAATTCACTTTAGGGCTGAAAATGTCCGTTCGACAGAAGCAGTGTACACAGGAATGGTCACCGCCAAATATACCAATGAGAACAGCTGCCCCATGCTCTCATTCAGATTTTTCTGATGAAGAAAGTCAAGGAGATCAGTGGCAGATTTTCCTGCAAAATCATCCATGGCATACATTACAGTCCAGATCAAAAACTGCTCTTTGGCTCTTGTGTTAAACTGGAGAAGGCTGCATGCGGGAAATTTTTCTTGTATTCCCAAAACTTCTGGGGGTCGAGAAGCGTGACAAACATCAGTTTTTCCTGGTCTTGAAATCTGGTCTGTGTCTGGCAAATAATATTGTCCAGAATCCTGAAATGGAGTTGGTGGTAGTGTGTGCGAGGATCTTGCACTCGGAGCGCCTGCGGTGCGTTCAGTGGCCTCGTAGAGTTCCTCATATCGGCTTCTATCCAATCAATGGGTCTGAATACAGTGATGTTGCCGTACGCCTGCTAGAGGGCCCTACTGACACCAACTCAAAATCTGATTGGTAGAAGCAACAGTTTAATCGACATTTATTCTGTGTTAGAGGGCCTGCAGAACGGATTGTGAAGGCCTCTCTGCCTGGCAACAAATGATGGCTGAAATGTGATTGGTTAAATGCTTTAATACAAAAATACATGTCTGGAAGCAGCACAACCATCGGAAAAGCTATGAAAGGAAGCGGACAGACTATTTGTAATTATTTAATATGTATTCATGGACAAAATATAATTAACATCAGTTTGTGATTCAGATATTTTTTTAGGCCAGCAGAGAAGGTCTTGCAGGCCCTGACGGCCCACCACTCAAGCTCATGGTTAACTCATCAGGTCTTACATCACCGATCAGCGCCTGACACAATTCTCTGCCGCTCTCTCCAATAAGATAACGGAATAATCTGACCTTAGTGTTTTCCTCTGCCTCCGGCATTGCAAGTTTTGTGTATAATGTGAACTCGTCCTTCCATGTTCTCCATGACTTCGCCAGGTCTTTAGCATCGAGGCTTTATACCCTGCGTCTTCTCATTAAACTTGTATCTCGCGAATATCTTGTGCGATCTTGCGATGTCCACGGCTTTATTTAATTTTAGCTCAGACCCGGCACATAAAAGTTTCTCTCACACTTTCGCTGAGGGAGGGTTTCCGCAGTAGCTGCCCTTATGAACATGCTAAGCAGTCCTCCACCCACGAATATTTACCTTATATGGGCAGGCACTCAATTACGTGGGAGGCGTGATGATGCGAGATGCAACTCCGCTTCACACGGCGACCGAGCTGCAGGCTATGGCCGTGTACAGTATATGGACAAAAGAGGTTCCAGTTATGACCGTTACGTGTAGAATTTCAAAATGAAACCTGCCTAACTTTTTTAAGTAAGCTGTAAGGAATGAGCCTGCCAAATTTTAGCCTTCCACCAACATGGGAAGTTGGAGAATTAGTGATGAGTGAATCAGTGAATGAGTGAGTGAGGGCTTTGCATTTTATTAGTATAGATTATTTTCTAATGCTCAATATGACTTCCTTTTTTAAGGTTTGACAGTTTTTCACTCTTGCCAGAATATTTTTATAAAATTTAAGAAGTATCCAATTCAGGATCCTGCAACCTTAACAACACGGAATGTAACCCCCTTTCACATTAAGCTGTGCTCACTGGGATCACTAGCCCAATATGAGCTAGTTTAGCTAAATTTGGAAACGACTATTTGAGCTCTGATGTTGTTGCCATTATAGTAAAATCTGTTTTGGACCGAAATCTTTGTATGATTGACTTCTGATCATTTTTGATGCAACTGTCCATTCTTGCCTGCTACTTTCATATTTTAAAACTGGAGGGCTACCATTTTTGGAGTAATGATCAAAATGAATTTCAGAGCAGAGTTTCTGCACTGAAAACTTTTGAAAAGCTGAAAATAATTGGCATGTCAAGGAATCTTGCATCTAGGTGTTTGACAACTGTCTCTAGGTATTATCATATACTGCAATTTTGAAAGACATAACATCACTCTTTGTATAAACGATGCAGAGATCTGACCATTCTTCTGTTAGACAATGATGAAGGCTTTGAAAATATCTCACATGAGAGGCTTTCAACTGCATGATGGACAATTTTGTGGCAAGCAAAATTGGCAATTTTGATAAGATTGACATCTTGCCTTTGCCAATCCTTAGATAAGTTGGACAACAAAGATAATATGTCTGAAAGCATCATCAGAGAGAAAACAAAATTGTAAGTTTTAATACATTTGCTTAATCCTTCAGCTGTGATGTCCTGTCGTTGAGTGGCCTCTCTTTCCAGCACAGCTGTGACACTCATCATACACTGTCGTAGTGACTGTACTACAAAGTCATGAGACAACCATCTAGTGTCACGGGCCATTTTCAGCTTAATCTGGGGAATGTTCAGAATATTTTGAATTTCCTTTAAACCAACCATCCTAACTGAAGAATTTTGGAGGAACTAGAACAGCTGCCTTAAGATGTCATTCAGTTTTATTAAATAAGGTACAGCAGCTGTTGCCTGGATACTTGCAAGGGCCAATCGGTGGTTTACACAGTGGCAGTTGACCAAGAGTCCAGATGTTTTATCTTTAAGCAGTTTTGCCACACCTTTCTGTTTCCCAATCATAACAGCCATTCCATCTGACCCTAGTCCAACCAGATCTAGTACACGCTTTCCTAAAAAGTCAGCAGAAGACTCAATGTGCGTTTTACTTTTTTATGGTCCAGCAAGCTTTCTTTTTGAATTCTTGTGCATGGCACGTTTACCCAAGGTAACTCCCTCCTTGGGGGATGTTTGTTTGAATATTTCATGCATAATGAGCACCACATACCATTTTCTTGGACCATTAGACAATCAAAATCTTTAAACCATTGTATGTTTATGCCAGATAAGCAGTGCTTAGATTTATCAATTGGCAGAGTGTGTGCTGAAGAGATTTCCCCTGATGGACCAGCCTTTGCAATGTTTTTGTCTGAAATCGCCACATCAAGAGTTGATGCCGCACCTTCATTAGTTTGTGGTGTCTCTTTTCTGAAGTAACTGAGCAGTGTGGTTTTCTTTTTTTTTTGCTCATGTTGGTAAAATGTTTGTAAAAATTTTTGTAAAAAATTAAAAGTACCTATGAATAAGACTTTTGAGTGGGAAAGTGAGAGCCTGTTGGATATTCAATGCACACTTGCACTAGGGCAGGGCAAGATATGAACAAAAATGGAATGGCAGATGGATCAATTTAACAAAATCCACAACAATTCAGTGACAAAACTTTTGCTCAGGACACAGTATGTGCTGTATGTGCTGCATGGGTTTCTGCACACTTTTTGTAATATGGACACAGGTCCAAATATGAGCAAATATAAGAACGGCAGATGGGGTCACTTTAACAGAAACCATATTGAGTGCTACAAGTATTTTTGCACACAGAGCAAACCTAATTGCTTAAAGAACTGTATATATATTGGTTTGCTATGTACTGAACAAGAAGAGAGCAGCTGTATACTTAGCAGCACTACACAGACTGCACTGGCACTGAGAATAGAAATGTCACTTCCTGACACCCTTTTTCTGAAATTTGACAGGCTGGTTCCACTAGCCTTTTTTTTATTTTATTAGTCTTCCTCTCGCCCGCACATCCTCTTTGCTTGTGAACTGCCGCTCCGATCCCGCTATTAGCATGTACAGCCCCCTCTCGCCCGCCCACTTCTCCATACTCCTTGCTACTGTATTAAGCTGTGCCACCCCCGCTATTGCCATGTACACCCCTCTCTCGAAAGTCCACCTCCCCATACTCTTTGCTTGTGAACTCCCTGCTATTAGCTTTAGAATCGAGTGATTGGCAACATCCCGTCCCGCGCCTCTCCTCTCACCACTTGCGATTTTGCTTTTAAAATATTGCCTGCTCGTCCCTTGCCATCTATTCAGATCATTAGATCTGCCTGTGTCTGTAGATTTGCGGCTGTCATCTCACAATGTCATGCGAGATGACAGCTGGGCATTCAACTAAATTAGCTAAAAGATGCTAGGGAGAACACTGTTCATTATTCATATCTTTATTTGTTGGACTGTGTCTATTGTCAGAAATGATTCTTTATAGTAAGAGACAGAGTGTCCTTTACATTTTCAAACATAGTCTATTTTGCAGAACTCCATTACTGTTTTGCTTACACACTTCTGGGAACTAGGAGACACAAACTGTGCCTGGCTTTCTGATCTCTCCCCTGCAGCAGAGAGAAAGGCAGGTTCCTAACTGATTCGTGCTTTAAGTGGCTGCTCTATTTAATGCCGTATAGCTCCACTGACAGGAATGTTGCATTCACATATAATAGTAACTATAAACACTTTCTACTTGTAAAAACTGGTGTTCACTATACTCCCAGAAAGGTCTAACTAGTGGCCAGTCCAACATCTAACCACTGTGTATATTCTTGGGTTTTGAAGTTTTTCTATCAGAGCAATGCTAGAACAGTGAAGTCACTGATGTGCTTTTATATATCTACTTATTTATTTTTTGTCAATTTATAACAAAAAGCTGCATCATTTCAAACTACATGAAAGGGTCATTTTTTCTACTAAATGACAGAAAAATGTGATGGTTTTCCTTTACAGGACAGATAAGCAAACAGTAAAAATAAATTTAATAAAATTAAACAAAGAAGTGCTGCATTATAAAAACCTATTTTACTTGTAACATAACAAAACATTCTCGATGTTCAATTGATCTGAAATTTGTGGGGGTGCAAGGTATTCTGGCAGCATTGGACACAAGGTAAGAAACAACCCTGGACATGAAGACAGTTGTCTTCTAAAAATGTAAAGTTGCTAGATCATTTGAACTGAAGTTTACATAAACAATTCTAAGCATGACCTAGACTGAAAATTAGTAATTACTTACGGAGCATTCTGCCAATGATTGGAGGACGTCTAGACTCAGGGAGGTGAATTCCCAGCAAGTAGACAGGTACTCCTGACAATGCTATTCCAATTCCAATTAGGGAGTTTATAGTGTCACTGTATAATGGTACAGCAATCAAAAACACGGTGCAGAGGCAGAAGGTAATGGGAAAGAAGAGGCTAAGCTGTAGAAAGGGAAAAAAAAAAAAAATCAGAACAAGAAAACTAAACAAAGGACCAACTACTGCATCATCTGAAATTAAACACTGACCCAAAAGCATATTCTTGTTATACGACTGTGCTGCATCACTGTGAAAATGAATTAAAAATAAGAATTGGGCAATAGCACTAGAATTATATTAAAAACCTCTTCT
The DNA here is from genome assembly GCF_016835505.1 of Polypterus senegalus. Taxonomy (NCBI): domain Eukaryota; kingdom Metazoa; phylum Chordata; class Cladistia; order Polypteriformes; family Polypteridae; genus Polypterus; species Polypterus senegalus. The sequence continues at coordinate 69,144,943 of NC_053162.1, read as the reverse complement.
TATCTTATTCTTAACTTTTCCAATGCAATACTTACAAAAAAAGAAATTTGTAATGCTAACTACAATGCACAAAGAGAAGCTGTTATGGATCTTTGCATCATAAAAAATAATATCAAGTACAATAGCATACTTTGAAAAGAGTTTTAAATGCCCAACACCACTTAAACAAGATGCATGGAAACCACAAACTGATATTAAAATGAACAAGAAATGTATAAACAGTTGAAAACACAGCTGAATGCAATCTAGCCCTCAAAATATTTATCATTTGATATTGTTAGGAATGATACAAATAAAGATAAAATTTTTGCTAAATCCAGGTCCTGAGCATTCAAAAAATAGGGTAGAAGGTTACATTTTAAGTGCTAGTAATATTAGTAATTTCCAAAAAACTGACACAGAAACAGTTGTAATTAATGATCTAACACTGCAACTAACCAGACATTTAGTGAGAAGGCTATGAAAAATGACTATTAGGTAAAATGAATACTGCGTTAAGCTTTGGCACACTGATAAGTTAACAGTTTAAAAACATTTCATTCTAATTTAACAAGTTCTTCTTGTCATCTGTCAGGGAGAAAGTAAATAATTTGTAATCAGTGCACATCTGTAAAGTCAGATGGAAAGCAGACAAAACAATATTTTGAATAGAGATGTATATCTGTGTGTGTGTACAGTATATATATATATTATATACTGCTCAAAAGAATTAAAGGAACACTTTTTAATCAGAGTATAGCATAAAGTCAATGAAACTTATGGGATATTAATCTGGTCAGTTAAGTAGCAGAGGGGGTTGTTAATCAGTTTCAGCTGCTGTGGTGTTAATGAAATTAACAACAGATGCACTAGAGGGGCAACAATGAGATGACCCCCAAAACAGGAATGGTTTAACAGGTGGAGGCCACTGACAATTTTCCCTCACAATCTTTTCTGACTGTTTCTTCACTAGTTTTGCATTTGGCTACAGTCAGTGTCACTACTGGTAGCATGAGGTGATACCTGGACGCTACAGATTTTGAGTTGCTGCAATTAAATTTTGGCAAAATGGACTAGCCTGCCACATAATTTTTTCACTCTGATTTTTGGGGCGTCTGAATTCAGGGCTCTGTAGGTTGATCATTTTCATTTCCATCAAACGATGTGGTATCCTTTCGTTCCTAACACATTACCCAGTCTATATCAGTATAGATATTCGTGAGGATTTCTTTTTCCCATTGAGATCTGATGTGTTTTCAAAGTGTTCCTTTAATTTTTTTGAGCAGTTTATATATACACATATACACACACACACACACACACACACACACACATGTTGCATAGTTTTACTGTCAAATAATGCAAAGAGTACTTGACACGTGTTTTGCCCTAATTCTGGGCTTATCAGGCATACACACTCACTGCACCTGCTCTCAGGGATCGAACCTCGGATGTCGGCGTCAGAGGCGAAGCCTCTTTACGTTGCGCCACGGCGTGTGGTTCATTTATTTGACTGCATGTAGATCGGGGTAATTACACTCATAGCATTTGTAGTCTGAATCACAATATACACACACACACAAATACCTACATACATATATATACACACACACACACACACACACACACAGAGTGAGAGAGAGATGACAAGGGTGATGTGGTCATGAGTCTTAGCTTGATATAGTACACGTACATCAGAATGCTAGTACAACTGTTGTTTATTTATATCTTTAGCATGGATGTGAGAGAAGGGAGCATTACAGTCACTGAACCTTGTGGATCTAAATGTATGAACTGGTGCCTAAATGTTGGAGTTGGAGAGTTATTGACAAAGTAAAGAAAATTCAGAAAAAGAGAGGGTATGAGCTAAATCCATATCATGGTATAACTGAAAATTCAGATTGTTTTATTAGATATCAGTAATATTGTACATATGTTTAAAACAAAAAAGGGTTAATATAATTAATAAAGATGCCCCACATCAATCAAAACGATCTTAAACACTCTCCTACTCAAATATATTAGACTGCAGATGTCCACTTCTCTTGAACTGATACAAGTACTGGTTCATTCTCACTTGCTCACAGTGCCTGCCACTGCCAAGCAAAATCATCAGAAGACTCAGGATGTAAATGTACTACATTTGTGTGCCTATTGCACGTCATAATGCAAGTTTATTGTATTACTGTTTCATAAAATTCTGAAGACATGTTATTCATACATTACCTCTTCTATTAATTCTACCTGTAACAAACTAAATAATACTTCTTAACTGTTTAAAATTTTCATTCCAAAGAAATCAATTCATCTACAGGTGCTGGTCATAAAATTAGAATATCATGACAAAGTTTTATTTATTTCAGTAATTCCATTCAAAAAGTGAAACCTGTATATTAGATTCATTCATTACACACATACTGATGTATTTCAGATGTTTATTTCATTGAAAGCATTGAATAGTATAAATAACAATTAACTAGAATTATAGAAATGAGAGATTTCACTTTTTATTTTTTAATAAATTTACAAACCTTTCTGAAAGCATGTTTTTACTTTTTCATTATGTGTTGTCTGCGGTGGGCTGGCGCCCTGCCCGGGGTTTGTTTCCTGCCTTTCGCCCTTTGTTGGCTGAGATTGGTTCAGCAGACCCCCGTGACCCTGTAGTTAGGATATAGCGGGTTGGATAATGGATGGATGAATTATGTGTTGTTCAGTGTTGATTGATGGGCAAAAATAGCAAAATGTATTTATTTAAAATTAAATCTGCAACACTACAAAGTGTGCAGAAAGTAAAGGGGTCTGAATACTATCTAGATCCACTGTACATGTGCTGGTCATAAAATTAGAATATCATGACAAAGTTGATTTATTTCAGTAATTCCATTCAAAAGTGAAACTTGTATATTAGATTCATTCATTACACACAGACTGATGTATTTCAAATGTTTATTTCTTTTAATTTTGATGATTATAACTGACAACTAATGAAAGTCCCAAATTCAGTATCTCGGAAAATTAGAATATCAATTAAGACCAATGCAAAAAAAGGATTTTTAGAAATGTTGGCCAACTGAAAGGTATGAACATGAAAAGTATGAGCATGTACAGCACTCAATATTTAGTTGGGGCTCCTTTGGCCTGGATTACTGCAGCAATGCAGCGTGGCATGGAGTCAATCAGTTGGTGGCACTGCTCAGGTGTTATGAGAGCCCATGTTGCTCTGATAGTGGCCTTCAGCTCTTCTGAATTGTTGGGTCTGGCATATTGCATCTTCCTCTTCACAATACCCCATAGATTTTCTATGGGGTTAAGGTCAGGCGAGTTTGCTGGCCAATCAAGAACAGGGATACCATGGTCCTTAAACCAGGTACTGGTAGCTTTGGCACTGTGTGCAGGTGCCAGGTCCTGTTGGAAAATGAAATCTGCATCTCCATAAAGTTCGTCAGCAGCAGGAAGCATAAAGTGCTCTAAAACTTCCTGGTGGATGGCTGCATTGACCTTGGACCTCAGAAAACACAATGGACCTACACCACCTGATGACATGGCACCCCAAACCATCACTGACTGTGGAAACTTTACACTGGACCTCAAGCAATGTGGATTTTGTGCCTCTCCTCTCTTCCTCCAGACTCTGGGACCTTGATTTCCAAAGGAAATGCAAAATTTACTTTCATCAGAGAACATAACTTTGGACCACTCAGCAGCAGTCCAGTCCTTTATGTCTTTAGCCCAGGCGAGACGCTTCTGACGCTGTCTCTTATTCAAGAGTGGCTTGACACAAGGAATGCGACAGCTGAAACCCATGTCTTGCATACGTCTGTGCATGGTGGTTCTTGAAGCACCGACTCCAGCTGCAGTCCACTCTTTGTGAATCTCCCCCACAGTTTTGAATGGGTTTTGTTTCACAATCCTCTCCAGGGTGCGGTTATCCCTATTGCTTGTACACTTTTTTCTACCACATCTTCCCTTCGCCTCTTTATTAATGTGCTTGGACACAGAGCTCTGTGAACAGCCAGCCTCTTTAGCAATGACCTTTTGTGCCTTGCCCTCCTTGTGCAAGGTGTCAATGGTCGTCTTTTGGACAACTGTCAAGTCAGCAGTCTTCCCCATGATTGTGTAGCCTACAGAACTAGACTGAGAGACCATTTAAAGGCTTTTGCAGTTTGTTTTGAGTTAATTAGCTGATTAGAGGATGACACCAGGTGTCTTCAATATTGAACCTTTTCACAATATTCTAATTTTCCAAGATACTGAATTTGGGACTTTCATTAGTTGTCAGTTATAATCATCAAAATTAAAAGAAATAAGCATTTGAAATACATCAGTCTGTGTGTAATGAATGAATCTAATATAAAAGTTTCACTTTTGAATGGAATTACTGAAATAAATCAACTTTGTCATGATATTCTAATTTTATGACCAGCACCTGTACAGTGGATCTAGATAGTATTCAGACCCCTTTACTTTCTGCACACTTTGTAGTGTTGCAGATTTAATTTTAAATAAATAAATTTGCTATTTTTGCCCATCAATCAACACTGAACAACACATAATTCATCCATCCATTATCCAACCCGCTATATCTTAACTACAGGGTCACGGGGGTCTGCTGAACCAATCTCAGCCAACAAAGGGCGAAAGGCAGGAAACAAACCCCGGGCAGGGTGCCAGCCCACCGCAGACAACACATAATGAAAAAGTAAAAACATGTTTTCAGAAAGGTTTGTAAATTTATTAAAAAATTAAAAGTGAAATCTCTCATTTCTACAATTCTAGTTAATTGTTATTTATACTATTCAATGCTTTTTGTTTCCTGTATTTACCTTTTATTTCTTTGTTTTAGATGAATATTACTTTGTATCTAATGTTACCTTGTTTATTTATTTTTTTGCTCTCTATCAGTTGTTTATTTTGGAATTTTATTGAGCATGGGAACTCTAAATTATTGTAAGGTGCATCCAGTTTACTTTAATTGTTCTTAAGATTTATCTAGCACTGTGGCAAAATGAAACGACTGCACATTTTTAAAAGGCACATACATCTCTAAACCATACAATGTCCAACAATTCACATTGCATGTCAGGATAAAAACTAATCTATAAACGCAAAGGAATCCCCAGTAGACCTCTGTGATAAAATTGTGACAGGGCTCTAGAGTGCGACCAAATTTCTCAATGGTGCGACTAAAAAAAATCAAAGGTTGCACCGGTGCGACCAGCCATTCGAGGGGGGAAAAAAAACGAAACTCCGTGACTCTTAAAGTCTCCCTGTTGTTCAATAACAGACACACATTAGGCCCATATCGTGGTCTAAACCAATCAGAGATAGTGAAGGGCGGATCCCGCCCCCCCCCGATTGGCCGTGGTCCAGATATTCCTGTACGTGTATGTACGTTTGAAAATGCATGTGATGCAGTCAGACAGAGAGAGGTGAGTAGCCCATCAGGTAAACAGTGGATGTAGCCGCAGATTATGAGAGAAGATGAAAAGAACGATTGACAGCTTTTTTGTTAAGAATGTTAAGTTAGGGCCTGATCCGTCCGAAAATCATAACCAATGCTCTGACACGGAGCCATCAACCTCCCAAGTTATAGCAAGCCGTGGTCCGGAGATGGCATTAGATAATGAGCCACATACGATCGAGTCCGAGCCCACTGAAATTAAAAGGGGTAAAGTGTATACATTTCGAAAAGAGTGGCTTGACCAGTTTCCTTAGCTAAGATACAGTAAAGCCGATAATATAATGCACTGTATTTACTGTAAAGAGTGTGGGAAGACCATGGCCGGCAGTAGTGCATTTGTGACTGATTCTAATACATTTAGAATTGAAACGCTGAAAAAGCACAATGCATCTATAAAACACATTACATGCCGCGATAAATGCACTGCTCAAGTGTCCCTCTCCCCGCTGCCTTTCAGCGCAGGCAGCAACAAACAGATCATCAGGCGAGGCGAGATGATAATTAAGTTTAACGTTGCCTACAATATTGCAAAAGAAGAACTTCCCTTCACTAAATTCAAGTCCAAAATAATTCTTATGAAGAAAAATGGCTTGAACGTAAACCCAACGTACAGCAAAGATGTCGCGTGAGCCCAATTTATAGAAGTTATCGCAGATACATTGAAAAAAGTTTCAAGTGTTGCCAGAAGCACAACAACATAAATAAATGCTAAATGGAAAAAGAGTGGAAGGACCAAGACTCTTCCTAGAGTAAGACATCTGATCAAACTGAGTGAGTGAAAATGAAGGGCCTTGGTTTGGTAGGTGAACAAGAACCCAATGGTTACTCTATCAGAGCTTAAGATGTCTTCTACTAAGCTAGGAGAACCTGTTGGAAGGGCAGCCATCTCAGCAGCACTCCATCAATCAGGCATTTATATTAGAGTTTCTAGATGAAAACTATTCAAGTTGAAGGCACATGACAACCCACTTGTAGCCTGACAAATGACATTTAAAGAACTCTGGTTTGATGAGACAAACTTTGAACTTTTTGGGAGAACTTTAAATACTATGCCTGGCAAAAATCAGGCACTGTGCATCACCGGCCTAATATCAACCCTACAGTGAGGTATGATAGCGGCAACATCATACCATGGGGTTCTTCTCAGCAGCCAGGACAAGAAGACTGGTCAGAATTAAAGGAAGGATGAAGACACCCAAATTCAGAGTGGTCCTTGAAGAAAACCTGTTTCAGAGAGTGTGGGACCTCTGAATGGGGCAACAGGTCACCTTCAAACAATGACCAGAAAGCATACAGTCAAGACTATGCTGGAATGGCTTCAGGACATGTCTCTGACTGTCCCTGAATGTTCCTGCCACAGCTCAGACTTAAACCCCATAGAACATCTGTGTAGAGTGCTGAAGATGGCATTTTACAGATTATTCCCATCAAATCTAACATCGTTTAAGAGGATTTGCCAGGAAGAATAGACCAAATTGTCCAAATTCAGGTGCTTGTAGATACTTACACAAAAAGACTTGAAGCTAAAGCTTGTTGCTAAAGGGGCTTCTACAAAGGGGCCAAGTAGTTATAAGAATGACAGATTATAGTTTTTGATTTAAAAAAACAACTGGAATCTATTCTGAAAACATTTTTTCACTTTGTTATTAAGGGTTATTGAGCATAGATTGCTGGTCAAAAAGGGCAAATTTATCCATTTAAAATTAAATCTACAATACAATAAAATATGTTGCATTAAAATGCACTAATGCAGAGGTTACATGTGTACAATATTTTACAGTGTACTAAAAAGGTTTGCCTTTTTGAATTTGGTATTCTCCTAATTGTTTTTATGTAAACATCACAAAAACTTTATTTATTGCACATTTCCCTTCAGAACAGGAGAGGGGGAAATGATGGGAAGAAGGCCAAAAAAAGACGACAAAGTAAACAGAACTTATCTGGCTCTTACATGCAAAATTTTAAATTAGCATTAGTAGGATTATGACATAGGGGTTAGATAGCGCTGCTGCTTCATGTACCCTGCATCCTGGGTTGGAGTGCCAATCTTGGTTATTGTCTTTGTGTAGTGTACATGTTCACCCTATACCAGTTTGGGTTTTTCTCCACTTTGTCATCCATATCCCAAAAGACATGAGTTTAGGTTAATTAGGAATTCCAAAGTGACCCTGTGTGAGTGAAGTGTAGGTGTAGATGTGAATGGGCCCTGTGATAGGACTGACACCCTGTCCAGAACTGTGTCAATAATAGAATACTTTAATAAGGGAGGCATGTCTGGGAGGTAGTCAGACTGACGTTCTACATAAAGAAGCATGCCTCTTATAGATTCAATGTTATTCCTTGTGCAAAGTAGGGTTTGGGAGTCTCCTTCCATTGCTCAACATGATAAGACAAGTGGACTGCAACAGGAAACATCTAGCTCCACACAACTCTGAACTGAATTAAGGAGGGTTGAGAATGTTGTGCTAACATGTACTGAAATCCTTTGTTCAAGACAGCAGACAACTGCACTTTATAGTTTATATTCTAAAATGAAAAAGCAGGTAAGAAATCTAATATACAGATGGTCATAACATGCTTTACTGAGCCAAGTGACAAACAAATAAAATATTTTATAAAAATGTGTTGTACAAACAAATGTTGCTGTTACTAACTGAAACCATAAAATGCAGGTTTATGGAACAAACAAAGGCACTTTTAATGGAAAGGATACCCAGTATGTTGGAAATTGTAAGGTTGATTAGTTTACAAATAATCACAACTACTACTAAATTACAAAAATTCTAAAATATAAGCAAGTTTACAAGAAAGAAACAAATACAAATGCAAGCGAAAGTGAAGAATAAAACAAGCACTCCTATTGTTAATCTTAGTCATCATTGCAGATATAGTGATTCCTCAGCAGATTTATACTTGAATAAAGATGCAGAAGTGAGCATAATTGTATTTTTTTTAGTTTAAATGTTGTCAGTTTTACATATACATTTCATTTGTCGTTTTACTTTGAATACTGGAATCTTACCTTGACAGGCCGGGGTCGGTCTGGTTCTTTAAAACGAAGATAGATCTGTCCTGCAATTGACAGACCCACAAAAAACCAGTAGCTAAAGCTGTAGTAATTGATTAACTGAAAGACATCCTCCACTGAAAGATACATCAGAGCCATGGCACACTGAAAAATAATAAATAAATATAAGCCAATCTAAGAGAATGAGCACCTTTAGATTTATATTTAGAGAAAACTAAGTATCATAATAAGAGCACATCTCTTATAAGAAATGAAAAAATGACAGCATACAGCTTACTGGACAAAACACTCATCTCGGAGGTCTCGGTTGTTGTTTTTATTTTTACACCATCCAAAACACAATTTTATCTTTGTGTTAAGGTCAAAACTAATCCAGAAAACTCCAAGTATACTGCATTGTTTGAGAATTTCATAAGAGCAGCAAAATTATGGCTTTATATTGAGTACATTTCATAATAAATAGATGTTCTGCTGTAATGGCTGACACTATAGATTAGAGTTTATAAATATGAAATTAGAATGTTCATAAATATGGGTTGAGAATGTTTTTGTTCACTCTGCAATGGAGTATGTATTTTACATTACCTTCCAGAGTTTCTATCGTTGCCTTATCTGTTGTCACCTTGCCATAGTACAATAATGCAATAAAGATTGGTTATAACTTATTTTAATCAGATTCAAACTAATTTGCTGTATCTTATGTTTAAACAAATGTGTCTTTATGTGTACTATTTCTGTATTTAGTAAATTGTAAAACTGATTCTTTTTCAGTGAGAACTTGTCACCGCACTGCTCTCCTGCACTCAGTGAAAAATACTTTATAAAAATGAATTGAAATGAATGAACCTTTCATGGTCTAATGGCACGCCTTAACTGTGGCTGTCTCCGAAATGCCTCATAAGTGAAAATTGCTTTTTTAACCATACCTGTGGGTTAAGAACAGGGAGATGAATTGACAGCCTTTCTTATGTTATCATCAACAGTATACAGTGATCCCTCGCTATATCACGCTTCGACTTTTGCGGCATCACTCTATCACGATTTTTTCTCATACACGCTTATGTCACTACGCATGCGCTTTCTGAGAACTTTTATCTAAGCCCCACGATGGCTCCTAAACGTGCTGCTTTTCTAAGCCTTCGGACAATAAAACTAAGCGCTGGAGGAAGATGCTTACTATCCAGGAGAAGATGAAACTCTTGGATATGATCTAAGATGGCAATACCCTACAAAAGCCTCCTCACGCATATGAAAAGACAGTGCCAGCAACTGCCTATCAAGATGTTCTTCAGCTGTGCACCCAGACACCTACTGCCTACTCCTAGTACTCCTTCAGCGGAAGAAGACAACGACGCACCAGCTGAAGATACTGCACCACCTGAATAATCTCCTACTGAGGTCGTGCCTTCATAGGTTAGTGGTTGTGTGTAAAAACTATCTATTATCTATTATATAAAAGCAGTTGGGATTGTCCTTCTGTCCCGTGAGTGCAAAGTGTAGCAGTATTCCGCTTATCACAGACTTACTACTTGCGGCTTGCAGTATGAAGCGACGCGATGTGAGCAGAGTTCTGGTGCTCTCATTGTTCCCCTTCTTTTGTATGAGATGCGCTGGAAAAATAGACAAAATTATGTCTCTGGAAATAATTAATGTTGATGGAGTACAAATACCTCACCGCGTAGTAAATATCAGGGGAGATGGTGCTTGCTTATTCTCATCTATAGCTTATTTAGTGCGTGAAACTCCATCTTTAACGGTACAGATTCAGGCTGACATTGTACGACTTTGGACAGGCACTCGAGGGGATAAAAAAAACTTATGTTTTTGGGAGATGTTATGAATGGGCATTTTGATGTTCTCATTCCCTACACTTACATGCCTGATGTACACATGGAGCGCACACAAATTGAGGATAAAAGTCGGTCGCCTTAAAAGGCGGGTGAGCCTAGTAATATGATATTTGTAACATCTAATATGTCTTATTTTCTCTTATTTTGTCTAATATATTGGGTAATACGAGTGTCATGGTGACTAAAGGGTGTTATTTCATGTCTATAGGGCTCTAATAATGTTAAAAAACGTATTTAGAAGGTCGTAAACAAGTTTTCTATACTCTGCGAAAATATTCGATTTAAAAATAAAGAATCCTACTTCGCAAAAATTCATTTATCATGGTCGAGTCTGGAACGCATTAACCGTGATAAACGAGGGTTCACTGTACAAGGTGTTTTTGAGAGTTAGTGCTCTGTTAGAAAAAAGGGATGCACTATTTACTTCACTTGGGTTGATACATGGGGATGTGAGTTAGGATTGAGTTTTTAGAATTCCTTTCTAATTAACTTCATCATTGAGACTAAATAGTAATAAAAATAAAACACAACTTGGGTCATCATGCCAAAAGAATTGTGTAAATTGTCTGAAAAAAAAGACTTATTTAATTAGTATAGGAAAGGCTACAAAGTAATCTCTCACATTTTATCATGGCATGATATGTCCCTTGGTATGTACGTTTAAGCTTCATTTGAACTGCATTAATCAACATTTAATTCATCCAGTGTGGTGTCATTAACAGTAGCCTTTACAGCACCAAAGTGTTGCATAGAATAATACATTTTTATCTAAGACAAACTGATTAAAATAAAGTGTGCTAGTAACCTCATCATCAGTGAAATTTATCTGTCAATTACACTTGGCTTTTAAAATGAACATGTTGAGCCATAATCTTGGAATCTATACTAATAAAAGGCAAAGCCCTCACTGACTCACTCACTCATCACTAATTCTCCAAGTTCCCATGTAGGTAGAAGGCTGAAATTTGGCAGGCTCATTCCTTACAGCTTCCTTGCAAAAGTTGGGCAGGTTTCATTTCGAAATTCTACGCGTAAAGGTCATAACTGGAAGCTATTTTTCTCCATTTCCTGTAATGGAGTTGAGCTCGAAAGTGGTGGGGGCAGAGTTTTGTGTGACATCATCACGCCTCCCACGTAATCACGTGAACCGACTGTCAACGCAGTACGTAGAAAACCAGGAAGAGCTCCAAAAAGCGCTGAAGAAAACATGCATTATATAATTGAGAAGGCAGCGAAACAATAAGAAGCAAGCGAGTGACATATACAACCATATTCATGAGTGCTGCTACTTCGGAAACAAAGCAATGTGTAAACCTAAAGTTTAAATTAAGTTCATAGACAGGTTGCCGCTGGCGTTTGTCATGCCCACGGGTAATGGGGGATACAAGTTTAATGAGAGGACGCAGGATATAAACAAGAGTTTTGATCACTTTGTAACTAAGTTAAAATTGCAGGTGAAGGGCTGTGCTTATGCAAATTCCGAGAGACTATGTTTGTGGGGGATTGACAGTTTAAGGCGGGTGGGTGAGTCACGTCATCATCTCCCCTCCCATTCACCTCATTTCGCTCTGAGCTGAGCTCCGCAGCGCAGTGTTACGAGCGAGTTTGTGACGCTGCCACCAAATACTCACAGAAAAATCCACAAGTTAATGCACACGCTGTCTCTACAGTTTCTCCACGCTGAATCCTCCAGGCACTACTTACAAAAGGTTACATTGAAAATCGTGTTACGTTATTTTTAAAATGTTTCCTTTTCTTAGTACAAGCACAGCTGAGAAGCTTCGATGCATGTGCTCCATAGCGCTTAAAAAACGCATTTAATCACACTTTGCATTACAAACAAAGGGGAACTTCTGTCAATGCATGATTTCCTGGTACACTGATTACATTGATCAGCACTTCCCGATTCATTTTACCCTCGCACCCCCTTTGTTTGAGAAGAAGTATGAAAAAATATGAGGTTAACACAGAAAAAGAGATCACCAATTGAAGCTTTATGAATAATCGATTTGCCATCAATAATTGTTTTGGTAAAGCCATACTCAGTGTAATCCTCCTTCCACTGTATAATTTTTCCGCCACTAGCCATGATTAAATGAACGGTAAAAAAGTAAGAGCGAAGCGAGGGTGACTTATTCAGGCGACAGCTCAATAGCTCGAATTTGGATATAAGTCGGTTCTATTTAGTCACCAGAAATATCTTTGTTAGGAATGGAAGTTGAATTTAGTCTTTAAATTTCTATGGTAAAGAAAAAGTTATGCAATGATGACTACATTTAACTATATAAAGTCAAAACTTGATTATATACAGTCACTGTTGGAATAAATAAAGTCAAAACTTGAATATATAAAGTCAGCGCTGGAATATATAAATTCAAAACATGAACATATAAAGTCAGCGTCGGAATATATAAAGTTAGTGCTGGAATGTATAAAGTCAAAACTTCAATATATAAAGTCATCGTCGGAATATACAAAGTCAGAGCTGGAATATCCATCCATTTCCCAACCCGTTGAATCCGACCACAGGGTCACGGGGGTCTGCTGGAGCCAATCCCAGCCAACACTGGGCGCAAGGCAGGAACCAATCCTGGGCAGGGCACATGCATCATTTTCAAAAAATTAATCAATCAGTGTTTTTTTAATTTATTTTTCTGAATACGTTTTTTTTTAACTTAGTTCAGTTGAGAGTCGTTTCAATCAATAGATTTTGACTTTCACTTTATATATTCAGGAGTGAGTTTATATACTCCGATGTTGACTTTATATAATCAGGAACGACTTTATAAATTCCGACGCTGACTTCATATATTCAGGTTTTGACTTTATATATTCCAGTGCTGACTTTATATATTCCGACACTGACTACAGTAATCCCTCCTCGATCGCGGGGGTTGCGTTCCAGACCCCCCCGCGATAGGTGAAAATCCGCGAAGTAGAAACCATATGTTTGTATGGTTATTTTTATATATTTTAAGCCCTTATAAACTCTCCCACACTGTTAACATTATTAGAGCCCTCTAGACATGAAATAACACCCTTTAGTCAAACGTTTAAACTGTGCTCCATTACAAGAAAGAGATGACAGTTCTTTCTCACAATTAAAAGAAAGCAAACATATCTTATCTTTAAAGGAGCGCCGTCAGGAGCAGAAAATGTCAGAGTGAGAGAGCTCGCAAAGAAAAGCAAACAATCAAAAAATCAATACATGCTTTTAAGTATACAGAATAACCGCGATAAAGTGGCATTTTGTAGAAGAGCGTCCGTGTCCTCTGTGCAAACAGCCCCTCTGCTCACACCCCCTCCGTCAGGCAGAGAGTGAGAAAGATAGAGAGAAGCAAACAAGCCCGCGCTGAAGCATATCTTATAGCATTGAGGAGTTTTAGTTAATATGTAATACATGCTCTGATTGGGTAGCTTTTAAGCCAACCGCCAATAGCATCCCTTGTATGAAAAC